>NW_017306368.1:1054015-1181957 GCF_000935625.1 Nanorana parkeri | reverse complement strand
GTACAGTCACAGTTTCATTAATGAAGGAGCCAATGCCCTCAGTATCCTCCACCAGGACCAGGAAGTTCAAGGAATGCCGAGTATCTTCCTAATCCCAGCAGAGGAGACGCGCAGCCGCAGGTAAGCGTGTCTGTATGTCTGTGTGTGTGGGGGGTCATAAAAAGTAGGGATGCACCGATAACGCTTTTCCAGTATCCAGTACAAGTGCCGATATTTATATTTCGGTACTTGCAGATACCGAGTACCGATACCGGTACTTCCGGTAGCATGGAGCCAGCTTCCCGGGCAATCATCCTTATTGCCTGGGATGCCGGCTCCATCCTATCAAGACCCTATCATGTGATCACCATGTCATCTATGAAATTCAAATGCAGGCTGGAGAGTTTACTCAAAAAAAATTTAAAGCCTTCAGTCTGCAATTGAACACTGCCAACCTAAGGTTGGAGTGTTCATATGCAATTCATTTGTCAGCCTATAAAAATCAGAGTAGGATCTTTATTAAAACAATGTAGTAAATAAAAGCTTATTTATTTATTATAAGCATTTTGATAGCACCGACAATTTATGCAGCACTTTACATACCGAGCTTCTCAGTGAATTTTATAGGGGAAGAAAAGCATTTCAGATGGTGAATAGGATACACTGGGTTTACTAGAAGCAAAGAAATCCCACCCCATGAAATCTAAATGTAAATTGAAACACTGCCTTCTAAATCTTTTCACACTGCTTCACAAATGCATATCAGAAGCAAAATAACAAATTCCTATTAACTCAAGCACGGATGTGCTTGTCTGTGCTACAAAAATTTTACTACTCGGCTGCCAGGTGTTGAAAGGAAAAGTATACTAAAAAATGTTCCTGCATAAAATATCTGGAACAGATAGATATATGATTTAAACGTTTAAAATTGGGGTTTGGGACTGTCTTCTGTTTCTGTGTTTATCTATATGAACCTGACCCGTCCACATCATGTCACACATATTCTACATATAGTTGAGGATAGAGAAATAAGACTTGAAAAAGGATAGGAACTGGAGACTTGCCAATGTAGAAGGTGCAAATTACTGTCATTGACAGAGTACATATAATTTTATCTTGGTCACTTGCCACATAAACTCCTTTCACAAAACCATAGTACTACGCTTGCCAAAATATATTACTTAATATTGTACTTTAAGTAAATCTATCTTGCTCACCTATTAAAGAGGGTTTTTGCACCCAAAGAAATATGAATGAAATTTAGAAAACTCAGGAAAATGTGATACAGTTGGTGACAGGAACTACCTGCCAGAACACAAAGTTCACAAAGTATGCTGACTGAATACATTTGTGGGTGAGGCACCTGCAACATTAAGGGGTCTATTCACTAAGCTGCCGTAGGCAGCCGAGTAAATGACCGACCTGAAGCGAAGTGAGCTCGGCCATCTTCGGCTTTCACCTCGGCTCAGTCAAGCCGAAGCATATGCCATTGGCTCGGCTGAGCTGCCCGGCCGACTTCGGGAGCTGTACTGGCTATAGTGAGTAGCCCGTAAAGCAGCCATTCGGTTTTACTGAACCGAAGGGGTGCTGGGGCCGAAGCTAGCCGAAGGATCAGCCGAAGCTACGGGTAGATCCTTCGGCTTCTTTGTGAATAGAACCCTAAGAGATCACATTTCTTAGCTTTAGGAGTAAAAAAAATTTAATTAAATTGTGACAAGGTTTCTTGGTAGATAATACATTTGTATATATAGCATTTACCTGTTTTTTTTAATTTTTAGATGGAAAAAAGGATGCTTCACTTCCTTGTGGTACTATTACAAGAACATTTACAGTCTATCATAACTAGCTTTTATTTAGTGCTCAGTGTTGGAATGCTCAACAATGGAAGGAACAGAAGAGAAAATTAATTTTTCATATTCCACCAAGTATTCCAGCTTTTTCCTAGTGAGTACACTAGTAGAAGGTAAACAGTGAAAGGAACTCATATTCTTACCAACACAAGATGAATATGTAGGATCAGGAACAAACCCTTGCTTGCAGGTGCACCTATAGCTGCCTACGGTATTTAAACAGTCCCCATTCGGACATACACCTCGCATATAGCATTCATTAATATCTGTAATACAACAAAATGAAGTATTATTGAAAATATATTAAATTGGCACTGACATTGTTAAACAAACTTGAACATCATAGAGAAAGGAAATGATTTACCAACATTACTAATTATTGAATCACATAGGCTACAAATGTGGTTTCCATTCATCCACGATTAACATGGTGACCACCATAAATTTAGTTCTTAGCATACAGTAACTAAGTTCACGATGCATAGTTTACTCTATAATCTGCCTGCTTGTAGTCAAGAATAGTTCAGTAATATGTCAAACAGCTGTTGAATTTTAGAGAAGGACCAATGTGATAAGGTTGATAAAAATTATGCTATTTGTCTTGATCAACCAATTATTTAAAATAAAAATATGAAAAATATGTCAGTGACAAAGTGCAATTCAAATTATGTAAATAACAATTCATCTTATATTAAAAAAACTTAAACAAATTGCACTGAAATAATTCTTGACAGTTTTGAATACAGCTAAGAACCACTTGGTAACCATTCCTATTATTTGTGATGAAGGCTGTGAATTGGAACGGGTATAAGCAGTATACCTTGCAGGAGTCATCTCAGTGATATCTTGAAAAATTGGCGCTTTTTCAATTGCTTCCATAGATATGATCTAATTTGTTTATAATACAAATTTATATAGTGAGAACTCCCTGAATGATGCTGACAGGGCTTCAATGGCTATTATGGCTGTAGTTAAAGTATAATTAAAGTCTCTTACTTTTTGGCATATATCTACTGCTAGCGAGCAGTAGATGTATGCCCCATGATTAAAAAATAAATAAAAAATATGCAAATTCCTAATTACTTACCTGTTCCAGTGCCGCTCGCTCCTGGCTGAAGCACTCCCAGCTCTCGAATGGCTGTGAAGAAGAAGTGTGCGAGTGCATGCGCAGTAAAGGAGAGGGGAGAAAACAGACACTAAAGCTCAATGGATGCAGCTGGGCGCGCGCACATCGGACAGACACCGTGGGACACGTGGAGCCTGCGGTGGATCAGAGACTATCAGAAACTTGTGGAAGGAAAAGGATGATTGCAGCAAGAGGCATCAAAAAAGGTAAGTGTTTACAGCAGCAATTTGTTGCCTTTAATGTCAGTTTAAGGCCCTGTCTGGGATACGAATTTTACAGTTCCATATTTTTATTTCTGTGCAAAGCCCCCTTTTCTACAAAATATTTTACAAATTACAAATACAATAATGTCATATCTATCCATCTATCTATCTATCTGTCTATCTATCTATCCACAATAATAATTCATTATAATACAATTGTACCTTAAAACTACTGGACATAAAAGTAACAAAGGTCCAATACCAAAGTTGCCATTATCAACTTATTGTTATCAGTTAAAATATATATATAAAACAAACCATTAACACACATAACCAGCAGGGCAACAGACAGTAAACATTAGCATGATAATAATGACTAGTTGCTAAAGTTATGGATAATCACGAATCACAATTTTGGTCTGGGACTAGAGTTAGTCACTAGAACCATATAAATAACTATAGAATAAAAAAATTCTGCCAAAAAAGGATAAATGAGAGCAACAACTCAAGGGCGATCACTCACTGTTAACGCTAAATCAATATGCAGTAAAGGCTTTTAAAGCGCCCCTATGCTCAGGTCCAGTACAGTAGTTTTATGGCATTTCAGGGGCGCACACAATTTTAAGGCTTGACATGTTTGGTATCTATTTACCCGACATGATCTCATCTGTTATATTTTACCAAAAAATTGGGTATTATATTCTGTTTGCGTACCCTGAAAATCATTTTAGTGTATTTACCCTAAAAATATTGGTTTGATAAACATATATCGTGCGAAATAATAAACTTCAACTAGCATTTTTTTTATTCTATAGTGCCTCTGCTGTCAGAAAATACATCATTGTTTTGGGTTTTTAAGCTGTTTTCTAGACAAAAATTCAGATTTTATCACGTGCGTGCAAAAATTAAGAAATTGCCCCGGACGGGAAGTGGTTAATTACGGGTTTCACAGCACTGTAAAGAAAAATGGGTGATATGCAGGTATGCACACACACACAAACACTGGTTGATTTACTGAAGGTATAAAGACAGTTCATATACTAAAGTGTATGCTAACTCCATCGTATTCATTTACCAAAACTGTTGTCATTTTAATATGTAGCTATCATGGTATGCAGACAAAGTAATCTTGACATGAACACTCATTCATGGGCAGTAAATGAAAACACTAACCAAGCCAAGCATGCATGCATCTTGGCACAGCTTGAATAAAAAAGGTGGTCTATGTCCTGAGTGAACAAGCCAGGTTTTAGAGGTGGCTGCCAAATTTACGCTCCTGAAGACATCTGTGGGCCTCAGATATGCAGGTCAAAGTGATCAAGTTGAAAAAGGGGGAAATTCCTGGATTAGCTCAGCAGTATATTTATGAAAGATGAAACTTTGGCTGGAATGACTCACACACAATCGCAAAGTGTGCTGGTAATGAACTGCAGCGTTACATCATGTGAATGATAAATAACTCACAATGAATTAGACTATACTGGATATATGTTGTAAGGGAATATAAGTATAATAAAGCAACCAATTTAAAGTACATTTGTTTATTTCTATTCTTTCTGCATATAAAAACATAGCAGCACTTTGTTAGCTGCGCAAACTATCAGATTGTATCCTTACATTACCATGTACCCATAATGTGCACAGATAATTGTACACTGGTGATGGTAAACATACAGCGAATTTACTAAGAACTGTGTTTTACTGTAGTGTGCATTATGTCTAAATATGCACCATCTAGGTGTTGGTGGGGTTAAAATATAATTTTGATTTTTTTTCTAATGGTTTTAGATCTAATAATTTTAGGTGTAATCAATGGAATCTTCTATGAACAAATTGACATGCAATGCATACTGTTATCATTAATGGTGACTGGGAAAAAAAGCACTAAAAGTAAAAATGTTCTAAGGTATATTGTGTGGGGAGTATCATAGTGTGTAAAACTAAAATTAAATGCACAAAATTTGGGCACACGCAGCAGTAGCCAGACTGGGGGCAACAATAAAATTGTAAGCACAAGTAAAAACTTGAAATGCATGTTCACCTATGCTAGAAGCCTGACAAACAAACTGGAGGAATTAGGACTAATACTACAAAGAGAGGAATATAACATAGTGGAAATATCAGAAACCTGGCTAGATGGCCCGCATGACTGAGCAGCAACTATCAGTGAATATTCATTATTCCGAAGGAATAGAGAAGGAAGAGTGGGAGGCATATGCCTGTAGGTCAGGAATGACCTGGCAGTGAATGTGTGTGATGATATAGCACAGGAGAGAGGGGATAAGGCTGAACTGCTATGGATAGAATTGAAAATAATTGGAAAAAAAGAGAAATTACTGGTGGGGATATGCTACAGGCCTCCGAACATTGGGGAGGAGGAGACTCAACTATTGTCACAGATAGAACTAGCGGGAAGGCAAGGCAATATCATAATTATGGCGGATTTTAATTTATACGGATATCGATTGGGCAACAGAAACAGCTAACTCAAGAAGGGCCCGTCACTTCTTGAACACTCTCCGAGATAATTTTATGGGACAATTAGTTGAAATACCCACTAGGAAAAATGCTCTGCTCTATTTAATAATTACTTTTAATAATTAATTGCAGATGTAGAAATCGGAGAGAACCTAGGGGCAGTGACCACACACAGGCAGGCACGACACAAACACTCGATTTTAGGAAGGCTAACTTCAATACTGTGTCACTACTGTGTCCTCTAATGAAGTAGAGGTTGGTGAGAGGAACCACTAAGTGCAGAAGGTGGCCAGAAAATCAACACTTTAGTTAATGCTGTTTTTTTCAGCAGACTTCAGAGGATAGAAGATTTCTCCTCAACAAAGCAGGGTCCATCAGTGCAGGCAGCAAGCGAGGCAAGTTTTGGAGGGAGGGCTTTCAGGCACTTTATTTTCCTGATAGGGTCACTTTAAGAAAATTAGGCCCAACGTGTGTGCACAATTATTATTAAATATCTAGTGTGTTAATATGTATACACAAATGAGAAGTAGTACACCTAGAAGAAAAAGGAGTTACAGTATAAGATACTGGTTTAAATGTGTTAATATTTTAACGTTTTCTTGAGGGAAAAAAAACTCTTCCAAGTGAACATGCTTTGCGTTCATTTTTACAAATGTCTCAATGGTAGGGTATGCGTTCAATATCATCATCTTAGCAATCTCAATGTTGTCAGAAGGAAAGGAATATCAGCTGCAACCAATTAGCTATAATGAGTTTTGGAAAGTATCTCAGAGATCCCAGATGGGTTTCTAGGGATAATCTATAAACAAAATGTACAGAAAGTACAAGTTTGCCATACTGAAAGGAAATTAACATTTTGACAGTTTTAGAAAAATCACTCTGGTTGCAATTTTTTTTTTAAAGAGGATCTCTTTTGGACCACCTAATGATAATTATAACACTTTTATTGTAGATGATGATGGAATTTATAATTAACTAAATACTTTAAAGGTTGTTAGAGATCAACCATCTGGTACCTGTTTATGCAGGATAAAGGTTAAAAAGTGACCTAATTGCCTTTATGAGAATTTATTACCAAAAGTACTATTTGTCACTAGCATTTATACATGAAGATTAATGACAGCATTTATTCAGAAAGGCAAAGGTGGATGAGATGCCACAGCAATCACTTATATTTTATGTGCCATTCACACATTCACAAGACAGTGCAGGTAAAAATTATTTTCCTGTGTACATGTGAATAATGTGTTAATTTATTACAAGGGTCAATGACCCCTTGTTTAACATAACCATGAGGTGCGATGAGCCAAGCTGAAACAAAGCAAACCGTAGTTCATGACACAGCAAAAAGCCTAGTATCCCAAGTCTTTGGGCTTATATACATGGATGCTTGGAGTATGCATTTTAAATGTATTAGGAAATAATTTTTACAAGATCAGGGGAGCAATGTCTAAAATGTCTAGACTAGTATAGGAGAACATTCAATCTTGCTCATTTTGTACTAAATTTGCATATAGAAGGCTTGTACTAGAAGCTTACAGATCGGCACAAAGAAAAATGCGGGCTGATGCCCACAGCAACCATTTAAGTTCCAGCTTCTCTTTTTTTAACTTGGATCTAGAGGATGCAGACCGATTGATATCTGTGGGCATGGTTCCATTTTTCCTTGTCCAACTTTTAGAATTCATCCACAAAGAATATAACACTCTGCACTTATCTATACATAAGTAAATAATTATAACCATGCTGAAACACAGAACACAGATTTAAGCTCATAAAACAGAATAACAGGCATCACGTTTAATTATATATTGGAAACACATGCATGAAACCAAGTGCATTTTTGTAAGAAAACATATTTCACAAAGGCTCTATCTGAGCTCATGGGAGCTGGTAGACATTGTGGAATGCTTAAATAATACACATTTATGGTTAGAACAAGATTTTTTTTTAATGAAGTAATCTTTTGGAAAGATACATATTTCAGTATTTTTACAAGATGAGTATCTGCTGTATTCTGGGAAATTGTAAGCTCTATGCCCTTATTGCTCCACAAAAATAATATAATACTTAGCAAAACAAAATATAAAGCCCAACTGATCAGACAGGCTGCATATACATTAATAAATATGCCCTGCTACAATTGTTTTCATCTGCTAAGTGCTGCAAAAAGAATTGAAAACCCCCGGGCTGGCAGCTTTGGGAGAGTCGGACTGTCCCTCTCATGCACAAGCAGCAGCCCAGATCTCCGATATGCCCACAGAACACTGTTCTAATCAACAGTGCTGCTCAGGAATGGAAAGTAATGTTGATTAGAGCAGTGGTCAGTGGGGCATATGGGACCACAGGAGGGCTTGTGTATGAGAGACACGGTCCTACTTTCCTACATGCAGTAAAGGGTCTTTGAAATCATGCTGCAGCACTTAGCTAATAAAAACAAAGGGGAAAGAGGCATGGTTATTTACTTTTTTATTAGAAAATACATACTACAGCTATGTTGTAGTGTATAAAAAAGCACATATAAAAAAGTTATTCAATCCACTCACATGTTTAAACTGGAATAAAGCAAACAGGGTAGACATCCAGACAAAGATATTGATATGGCACATATGAGGTAAGAGAAGGGGGGGAGGGTATGGCAACCAACCATTGGGTGTTCGACAGCCAGCCATACCAATCTTATGTATGAAAACCAATAACAACAATATTATTTTTGCCAGGTTCAGCATTAGACAGCCAATGTTGGGGGCGCTCTCAGTAAGTAGAATGATAGATAAGTAGGATCTTCAATAATGTAAAGATGAAAATTCATCAAACTGTAGAAATCTGGTTTAGGTAAACATTTGTTATATTTAGCCAAAAAGCCAGTATCTGATACAATTTGTTATATAAGTCACTGTAATTATGGGGAAGTGCTTCAATTTAACTTAGCTGGTCAATTATGGGATAGTTGAAAAAGTGGCATATTTATTACTGTATATGCAACCCTTACTTCAGTGCAATGCTATTTTAGGAGGGTTTAGTTAGGCTTGAAAGTGTATCCTGGGATGTATTTACAAAAAACTCTTTAGCCAGTGCCTTGGTCAGCAGAATTAGAGTAAATTACATTCATTCTTAAAATGTAAACCTTATGATAACTTTTTTTGTCATGTTGTTTTCTCTTTTTGTTCACCATCGGACATTTGTGGCTAAATTCAGGAAAAGAACTCTAGGAGGAAGGGGTACAGGGGAGTCAGGAGGCTCTATATAATTCATAGAACATGAAACCATCTCACTTTTCTCTCATGTGGTGGTCTGTACATTTTGTAAATAGCTTTGTATATAAAGCAAAGCACATGCTGCCCCCCAGTACCACTTTCTATCAGTAGACACTGTTAGAGGACCAGAGGAAAATATTCTAATGGGATCACATGTTCCAGTGACAACTGTCTTAAAGGGTATTTCCCCCTTTACTGGAGAAATGGAGACATTTCTTCTCACTTTCAGTTATTTCTTTGAGACAAGAATTAAAAGGAAACAGCACAGACAGCAAAAAAAAACATGACCAGGGTTTAAACATTTCATACTTTATCTATGGCCTCTTTCACATGAGCGTGTCAGGAGAGGATCCGTCTACAGATCCTCTCCTGATCACAGCAGTACAGATCGGATGTCACCGCTGTGACATCCGTGTCCGTACAGTTTTCTCCTCCAAAAAACTGAAAGTGCTGAACTCCATATTGGTCTATGGGGAATTTGATGTAAATGGACATATGTCCATTTACATCAGATTACCCCTGTTCCAGCGGGATACGATCCAGCGAATCAGATCTCTGATCTGTTTGTTTTTGACCTAGCATCCAATTGGGTCCAGCTGAAAAACTGACAGATGGACCCAATCAGACCACTCATCTGAAAGGGGTCTAAAGCTAAAAAAAAATTTGGTTTCAGATATAGAGTACTTTAATAACTGTTCCCCTCTGGACAACTTTAGTGCAGTAAACATGCATGTTTTGCCTTCCTCTCATAAGACTTTGATCCTTTCGGCACAAATGTAAGAAATACAATATGCCCCATAAATGATGATGTTACTGCCAGCATGATGATATAATTTTGTGGGATAGAAACCTCTGTATTTACAGTGGAGACATCCACATGCTCCTTGAAACCCTTAAAGCATCAGAAACACTGTACATGCCTAAACTCCTTGTCTTATACAGTATATGTTATTGAGGTCATATCTTAGTTGAGACCTGTATAGCTGTGTCATAGCACCCTGTAACATTATTTATTAATAAAATAACCTGCTACACATTACTTTTTATTTATTTTATTTACAGTAAGTTTATGACTATGCAACTTTTTATTAAAATAAGTATTCTAAGTTTGGAATATTTCATAGCAAGCTGATCTGAGGTAAGAAACACAATGTTTGTTTACATATAAAACTAAAATAAGATGGTTTTGCTTGATTTCTGGCTATATACTGAATAGAGCGAGAGAGAACAAGAGAAAGACAAGCAGATTTTCTTAGCAGTATGTGTTCACCAAACTGTGTTTCTTAGAGTTTAAGGGGTTCTGCCAAATTAAATTCAGTATACAAATCTAAAAGTTTAATAAATACTAAACATTATTTTTAAAGTGTAAAGAATTGCTTTTAATTTACACATGTAGTGGGTGATTGTGTCATTCACTCGGCTGCCCTCGGCAGCTTCGTGAATAGACCCCTAAGTGACTCTCATCAAGTGGTTCTTGGTAAACATTTGTCTTTATAAGAATAAGTCTACATATGTGGACATATGTCACTTATATTTTTAACCTCCTGTGATTTTCACACAGACTTTCTTACTACCGTATTTGCCAGCGTATAAGACGGGGTTTGAGACCCAAAAAAATCGCCCGAAAATCGGGGGTCGCCTTATACGCCGGGTATACTTCGGTATACTGTATGTAGCTTCGGCTACATACAGTATACCGCGCTGAGCCAATCTTTAATACAAAGCCTGCCATGATTAGCTCAGCGCTGAGCCAATCACGGCAGGCTTTGCATTCAGTAAATGCAGGCTTTGTATTAAAGAATACACAGCCTGCCGTGATTGGCTCAGCGCTGTAGTAGCTGAAGGACGGAAGATGGAGGACGCTGCTGGGATCCTGGACAAGGTAAGAGACTGTAATCCCGAGTGTGGCTCGGGGTTAACACTTATGGTACTGAAAATTAACCCCGAGCCACACTCGGGAATACCGCCAAGGAGGTTAGTAAGTGCATTTAAACATAGTTTAAACACATGGCTTGCTGGATTGTTGCTGACATATCCTCTATCCAGCCCTGCTCAGCTTGAGTGACACAGATAACCATGGAGTAAAAGAGCTCCTGAGATCTTTGATGTCAGCGGAAGCTGTTGAGCTTTGTTTTTAGTCACCAGCCCTCCAAACTGCTGGAGAAAGAAGGCAAGGTAGCAGTCATGTGACCACTATTAAAAGGTATTTTGTTTTTTTGCACCCTGATTCACCTTATACTTTATACCCACTACATGCCAAGCTCCCCTTCATGAGACTGAATTCAACCTGGGAACTTCTTTATAGTAAGTGGGCTGGGATATTCAGAATGTAACCTACTAGGCTGTCATTTCATCTTATTTGAGCCTTGAAACAATACTGTAACACACTACAGACAGGAGCCCTGAACTATAACAATTCCTCTATCCCAATAAATTGCTGAACAAGATATAACATCAATAGGAGTAAACAATACTCTTAATGTTAATGTAAAGCCAACTTTGTTCTTGTGTTTTAGGTAGGGTATGGAAGGATCAAAATCCCTATTAGATTATATTTTTCTGTCTGTATCCAAATAGAGATATTCCCTTTCACTGCCTGTCCTGGAGACGCAACAGGAAATAAGAGGGAATCTCCAAGTTTCTAGCTAATCTAGACAGTTGCCACAGGGCAGGTGAGCCTATTGGAGGATTTTCTGTCATCTCTTGCCTTGGTGATGTTTCCTAACTTTTTGTCCTGGTAACCAGGACCTGGGTGAATCCAGTGGGGATATAGAGAGCAATAAAATCTTGACAAAGAGTCTACATCTTCCCTATCCAAAACAGAGGAACATAATTTGCCTTTACATACACTTTAGGATATAACTCTGGGAATGTAAATACAGTTTACCCAGTGTTTAAATACATCACCCATTTCCCACAATGAAGACAAAGAAACCATATAAATCATTGCCACTAAAGCTCATTAAATAAGAGTTCTTCAAGGCCATTTATAAAACAGATTTTCTTGTATCCCAGTAAACTAACCCACAATAATTTAATGTCAGTAAATAATACACTAAAATTAGAATAAATGTGCATCCTTTCCCATTTTTCCCTTGATCATACTTGTGAGAATATACAATAAATCATAATAAATAATTCCTTTGGAAAAGATAAATATTGCTCTAGAAGCTCTTTTGGTTTCTCAAATAATTCAATGACACAGATGATCCTTTGTTGCTACTAAATATATTAGAAGTAGCTAGTTCCCTGCATTAGCTATCAAGAAATAATCATGCTGTACCTATTAATCACTTAAACATCTCAGACTGAGACTGGATTTTAAGAACAATTACAATTTCTCAAAACAAAATGTACACACACATTTAAACCAATCGGGTCTGAGAAAATGTATACTCAGCTATACATGCAATATAAATATTTTCAGGGCTATTCACTAAAGTGTCAAGAGTTTGGAGAAGGCAGGAGAAGTGAACAATCTAGGACAACATAGCTTATTTGGAAAGATTATCCAGTCTAGCTCAGTTTCCAGTTCAGCTATGTTGTCTTAGATTGTTCACTTCTCCTGCCTTCACCAAACTCGTCACCCTTTTGTGAATAACCCTGTAAGTGTTTGTTAATTATGGCAATCTCTCATCAGCTGACTACATGCATTGTATTACTGTAATCACCAGCAATCACATTACCAGTAAAGGGTGTGATAGAAATTGTCAGAAATCATTAAATCTTTAGTAATTCAATAAATCTTCAGAAGCAACTATTGGCTTTCTATGACATGTAGGTGAAGCCTCAATTAGGCTACACTAGAGTTTAGGTACATTCTAATGACCAGTAATGGCTGCATAGATTAAAACTGCTGAATTCTAGGCAAACAGCTACATACGTAATAAAAACACATTCATGTTGAACCTGACAAAAGATTTTAAATTCTGATCAACCAGTGGTTCTGGTCTCTTTTAGAAAGCTTAGTGAGATCTCTGAATGTCAGGCATCCTAGAAGACCCACCCCAGCCTGTTGACTGGACAATAGAGGAGCAGTAGCACAATAATGAGATCATGCCTGTGCTTTTCTCTTCTGTCAGCATGTTTACATTGTTGGACTGACAAGAGTTGTGCAAAGAAATACAGCCCTAATTGGTGCAAAATACTGTCGCTCCCAATCTGTGTGCTGAGTGCACAGACATGCATGGCTATTTGCTGGTTTGTTTTACGAGGGTGGCTTATGTATGTTATCTGCTATTAAATGAAGAAATAGATTCCCCCACCATGACTTTAGCACTGTTATCTTCAACACAGGTAAGCTGGTGTTTGGCACAGAGGATTGTAGCTTAAGAGAAAAGAGTATGCAAACAAGAAGTTGCATTTCAATTTGTTTTAGGCTTGACGGTGGGGTATATATGTGTTACAACAAGACTCAATTTTAGAAAAGCTAACTTTAATAAACTAAGAGGCCTACTATGTGACATAAATTGGGATGAAATGTTCTTGAATAGGAACAAAGAGGAGAAATGGAGATGTTTCAAGGCAATCTTGAATAACACAATTTGCCAGTGCATTCCGTTTACCACTTAATTCAGAAAAGCAAAAATTAAACCAGGGTGGTTAAAAAGCAAGGTAAAACAACACATAAGAGAAAAGGATAAGGCCTTCAAAAAATATAAATCAGAGAGGACAGCACCGGCATTCAAAATTACAAGTAATGCAACAAAAATGTAAAAAAAGCAATCAGGGCAGCAAAAGTAGAATATAAAGAGCACATAGAACCATTAAGCAAAAAGAACCCCAAGGAATTCTTTAAATTTATAAATAGTAAGAAGGTACGGACGGAACACATAGGCACCATAAATGATGACGAGTGGAGGTCAGCTACCAATGACAGTGAGAAAGCGAATATGTTAAATGCATTCTTTTCTCCAGTCTTAACAGACGAGATGGACGTGGGCATTGATCAGGGCATCAGCTGGCGAGATAGTAGTACCAGTTTTAACACATCTCTGTGGCTAACAGAGAGCAGAGTAATGCAGAGATTAGAAAGATTAAATATAAACAAATCGCCAGGACCAGACGTGTTACGTCCGAGGGTGCTAAAGAAACTTAGTCAAGTCATAGCCAGACCCTTGTACCAAATTTTTTATGGACAGTATAATGACAGGTATGGTCCCAGCTGATTGAAGGAGAGCAAATATAGTACCAATATTCAAAAAAGGGGAAAAGTTGTGCATCGGGAAACTACAGGCCTGTCAGCTTAACATCAATTGTGTGTAAAATATTCGAAGCATGATACGGGACTACATGCAGGAATTTGCAAATAAAACTGCTTTTATAAGTGGTAACCAATGTGGTTTCATGAAGGACCATTCTTGCCAGACCAATCTATTAACATTTTATGAGGAAGTAAGTACTAAATTAGACAAAGGAATGCCAGAAGATGTGGTGTATCTGGACTTTGCTAAAGCATTCGACACAGTACCCCACAAACGTTTAACCCATAAACTAAGGTCTACAGGTCTAGAAGAAATTGTATGTACATGTGTGGAAAATTGGCTGCAAGAATGGACCCATAGGGTAGTGATAAATGGGTAATTCACTATTTGGGCAAGGGGGGAGTGGGGTGCCCCAGGGTTCAGTCCTGGGACCAATCCTGTCCATCTTATTTATCAACGACATAGAGATTGGACTAAATAGCTCAGTTTCAGTTTTTGCGGATGATACTAAACTCTGCAGAGCAGTACATTCTGAACAAGAGATATTCACACTACAACAGGAGCTAAGCAAAATTGAGGCATGGGCTACAAGATGGCAAATGTGATTTAATGTTGAAAAATGTAAGGTTATGCACATGGGCGTAAGGAAAATGTGCGCAAACTACTACTTGGGGGGTGCTACTTTAGGGAAGCCAGACATAGAAAAAGGTCTGGGGGTGCTTATAGATCACAGATTTGGCAATAGTAAGCAATGTGCAGCAGCAGCCAGTAAAGCTAACAAGATACTGGCATGTATTAAAAGAGTAATTCTTCCACTTCATAAATCATTGGTTTGGCCCCATTTTGAGTATGCGGTACAGTTCTGGTCGCCGACTCTCAGGAGGGACGTCCTGGAACTGGAGAGAGTTCAGAGAAGGGCTACAAAATTAATAAATAGAATTGAAGGCCTGAGTTATGAAGACAGCATTAAAAATCTAAACATATTCACCTTAGAAAAGAGGCGATTAAGAGGGGGCCTTATTGCAGTCTTCAAAATCATCAATGGGGACCCCAATATTAGGAACAAACTGTTTAATCCCAAAACTGTATTGAGAACCCTGGGACACAACAAGAGGTTAGAAGAGAGGGGGGTAATCTTAGAATTCACACGGGGTGTTACACTGTGAGAGTGGTGCAAGTTGGAACTCACTACCACAGGCAGTGGTATCTGCGAATAAGATTGATAAATTCAAGAAACCTCTGGATCAGTTTCTTCTTTCACAGAATCTACAGGGATATTGGGAAGTGTTAGAGTAACATACATACACCCACACACTCACATACATAGGTTGAACTGGATGGACCTTGGTCTTTATTCAACCTTACATACTATGTTACTATGCTACTATGTAGCATTACAAAGCAGGTTAGTCTTAGGGTTACAAGGGGATTGGTGTTAGGGTTCATTTAAAGGTTACTTTTAGGGTGACAGGAAATGTTAGTTTAAGGGTAGGGCACCACTCTCTGCACCAGGACCTCTGTGCAAATGCTTGCAGCACACATCTCACAGAGCTGAATGTTAATGTACAGTATAATCTACCTAAGCTCTGTGGCCAGCTTTAGCCACAGAGGATAACAAACATACATTTTCAATTAAAAAATCCAGAGGAAATACAGGACTAGTGTGTTTTTTACCCACAAATGGAACATTGCTATTGAAGTTTTTTTGTGTTAGCAATTTAAGAAATGCATATCCATGTTCTCAACAATAAATGAAATCTTAATTTTAGTTTCTGTTATTTACCTTGACAAAATGTGGCATTGATGCGTTTGTAACCTTGAGGACAATCCATTGACTGAGAATACGTTGGATTGGCTATAAAAAGAAAAAAAGGATACCTTTAGTAAGATGTTTATAAATAAACTCGATCATTTGTTTTTTTTATTATTGATTGTCAATAATTTGCTCCTTATGCAACAGTAACTCTAGAAATAAGTAATGTTTCATATATTTTTATAGTATATTAGTATTAGACAATCAGACTCTGAACATTTATTTTATTAAAATTTCTTTATGACATAAATCCATAAATAATAAATACATATAGTCATTATCTAATGGATGCAATAAAGTAGGACCTGCAGTGGGCTCATTTTACCACATACAAAGTTTTGCCGCATGAACTCTTCCTGTGTTTTGAACAAGGATCTGACTAAGTGGATCTGGTTTCGCCTGCAAACTCCAACCTTGTGGCATTTAAAAGAAAATGTGGCATTACGGAATGTATAGCAACATAGTCAGATACATGCAATAACCTAGTGGCTGCCATTGCTGACTGATGCTTTTCTGCAATGCTTTCTAAAGTCACTAACCCACAAAGCCCATAGGGCAAAAAAAGGGCACTTGCCCTTGGGTGCACTCCAAACTACATCTCACTGGGAGCTCAGTACATTCTTCTAATACCAAGCCCAACAGACCTCAAATTCAGCAACCAGCACTACAGTCGATGCTTCCTGTCACTTCTTCACTATGAAAGACTAAAGGGGTTATTCACAAACCTGCTGAAGGCAGCCGAGTGAATAACCCAGCCAAAGTGAAGTGAGCCGAACGCTGTTCGGCTATTCACTTCAGGCTTGTACGGCTAATTTCAGCTGTACATCGGCTGAAATCAGCCGTACATCAGCTGCCTTTGGCTGCACTTTGGTGCAGTGAGGAGTGCTCAGAATTGTATGCCCGTGAAACAAAACAGCAGCTACACCAGCGTATGGCACAGCATAGAAGAGCCAAACCCTCTGGTCAGGATTCAACAGTATACCTACATCTAAAGGAAAAAGGTCACTTCTTTGAAGACAGTCAAGTACGCATCTTAGACAGGGAGGAAGACTGGTTTAAAAGAGGTGTAAAAGAGACCATTTATGTAAAAATGGTCATCTATTCTCTGCCACATGCAATGCTGTTTTAACACCTCTCTCTGGGCAGGGTATTAAACACCTCCTAGATTCAATTATGCAAATGCAATCAACACTTGGTTGCGTCTAGCAGATTATGTGGATTGGAGCAACATTCACCATATTTATTCCCAGATAATTTTTTGTACAAGTAATTCTGAATTGAGAAAGCTGGTTGGATGAACAGTGAGACATCTTCAAGAAAAATACAGCAAGTCCAGTTGCCTTGACTTATTTTTTTACAGATATGCAATTCTTATACATATCAGGGAAGTGTCAATCACAGGCCAGTGACACATGGGATGATTTGCCTGATAACCAATAAAGAAATAATGGGAAACATTAATTCACATCATCAGATGATATTAAAGACACAAAGAAAATTACATCACGACCGTTAACTAATACCGTTAATGAATGTTAATTGACCATTAATTAATGTGTAAATGACACATTAAAGAAAATTAGAGCATTTTTGTGAAATACATTGCAATGAATTATGTTTTTTGTTGGGTTTTACTGTTGGTGCCAAGCTATTAGTATGGGAATAGATTTTTATATGGTGGTCTTCTAAGTGCAAAAACAGTCCTACTATGCTTTCTTTCTACGTATTTGATCTCTTTACAGATTCCTTACCATGTCTGCTACCCAGCAAACCTGTTACTTTTACATGAATGGGCAAAAAACAGATTTGCTTTAATATGGACAAAACGTCTAAAGTTAAAGTAGTATTAAACTCAAAAATGTTTTTTCAAAAATGAATCCAGATCAAACAGGTATACATTGTCCAGAAAAATATTTCTTTAAAGTCAAATATTTTCAAACAGCTTGCTCCGATTTCTCAGCTTGGCTTCCCTGAACCTACTGTTGAGCACAAGATCACAAGGGACAACATAGTCTCCAGCTGTCCATCTACTGGTTTGGAGAAGGTGGGGAAAGTGAGTGGCTTGTCTTGTCATGCCTTGGTAGCACACTCAAGGGTGGCTCCATAGTACACTGCAAGGCAAATGAGTCACATAATAAAACAGCATATTAGGGCCAGTGTTTAGAAGACCAACTGATTCTGCAGCTAAAACTTTTAAACCTCAAGGAGAAGCATAAATTGTAAGTGATTTATTTAGCATTTGTTAAGCTTGAAAACATTTTGGCTTTAATAGCACTTTAAATATGCACAGTCACATTGGTGGCTCCATAACAACACCTTTAAAAGAGAACTATATAGTAAGTGTTTTTCCCCATAGTTCTCTTCAGGGTCACGGGAGGACATATACTAACCTCCTCCCGTGACCCAAAGCTCAGTATATCGAGGGCTATTGCCGGCGACATACTGAGAGCACCGCAGCCGGGACGGATGATTGCAGGGAGACGATCAGGAAGTGAGCGGATCGGTGCATGTTTCTGCTTACTTCTTGATCAAGAGAGCTGACCTGTGACAGATTCTTTGTCACAGGTTGGCTCTAACTATGAGGATGAGTGGAAATCGACCACCTCATAGTTTTCCTTTAATTATAAAGAACAAAAATTTTATTATAACACTTCCTGGTCACAAGTAGCCTCACGGCTTAGAGATAGATTAGCTGTTTAGCTGGAGTTCTTCTTTATAATTTACTAAAGAGCAGTAATAATTTTTTACCTTTTTATGATCAAATTACTGACTACGGCATTATGGGGGAATTAAAGTAAGCAATGCCACAGACAGGTTTATAAAAAAATGGTTCTGGAAAAAGTGTTCTAGGAAAGTGTTAGTCTGCCTCTCTTAATCTATTGCAGCCATATGTCACTTTATTTAAGAGCAGTCTTCATTTTTGACACTGACCTTTTCACACCTAGAATGCTCCCCTTCCAAGAAATGAAATTCTCTGAGCATCCATATTAACAACATTGGTTCCTAGAGGCTTTTTACTGCGTTTGGCATTCAAATAAGACATTTATAGCCAGTGTAAACGTCATGCCGGGTTTTGGATTCCAGAAAAAAGGACCTGGACATGACAGTGGAAAGCTCATCCAAATTGTGATCTCAGAGTGTTAAACACACCAGCTGAGTTTGTAGGATCTCTTGGACATCATGTCAGCTAAGTATGCAATGCATAAAGATTCTCTGCTCAATATCAACCTAAGCAAGAGGCTGCCATGACAAGCTTTGAATGTTATCATTTAAATAGTTAAATTAGAAGTTAACAGTGAAGCTCTTTGAACAAATAAAATTAATAATATAATAACAATTATTAATAATAAGATCTTCCAAATCCTGCTATATGTTAGCAGGTTTTAACTGAGCCTGTGCATGTAAATTTCAATCAGTTAGACCACACAAAATAGCATTTCTCGAACAGGAATTCAACAATGTATGTCAATGTTTGTATTTGGCTTCAAAACTACATGTTGATCTATGTGATACTAAGAACAGCTAGGTGTATCGTTATATGATAACTGAAGCACCATGTATGAAGTGGCATGATATCATTTTGGCAGAAATTATCTTAACAATACGTGGCAATGTTTAAAAAAATGTGTTTCTACACATTCAGGGGCAGCTGCATTTGCTCCTTACAATTGCAGGTTCTGCTACGTGCTTTGTAGTACTGCAAAAAAACTCTGTTTTACTGCTTCTTCGCAATGCACTCACTGGGGTTGGTCTACTGAAGTACAGAGAATCTTCATTCTGTTCTGTTCACGTATAGCACTAGCACTGCTATAGCTTATGTCTAATTATATACACTTATAGTAATAAAAAATAATTAAGCTGATGTCAATCATTAAATCATATTCAAGCAAAAAAACATTGGTATGGAATTAGTATTCCATGCGAGAACAACAGCCTCATCACATTCACTTAGCTAAGTAAATAAATGAACTAAGCTTGGTATCTACTCCTTTAGTAATCAACCCTACTGTGTGGGTGATATCTCAACAGTTGTTAGGAAGTATTGAAGAGTCAATGTAATGTATAATCTACCCTTTATCTAAAAACCGACCTATAAATATCTCAATTTAACATAGTAACAAAAATATGAAAGACCAAGTAAGTACGAAATGTCACATACACAAATAGTTTAAAGGAGAACTATGAGGTGAGTGCTTTTCACTCACCTCATAGTTCTAGCAGACCTCTGACAATGAGACAGTCACAGGTCGGCTCAGTAGATCGAGAAGTGAGCGAACAGATACCGGCGTTCGCTCACCTCTCGATCCTGTCACAGTTCTCTGCCGTGACAGGGGAGGGGCTGGAGAGGCGGATCGGACGGGGGAGGGGGCAGGTACAGCTGGCTCTGCCTCTAGATAGGCAGAGCCAGCTGTCACTCACGCAGCTGGGTGGATCCAGACATAATTGTTGGGATGCGCTTCAGCGTCTCAGTATACCGCGAGCAGTAGCTCGCCGTGTACTGTGGCGTCTCAGTATAGCGCTAGCTGTAGCTCGCGGTATACTGAGCTTAGGGTGACCGGAGGATGCTAGTTTGTGTCCTCCCGTTACCCTAAGGAGAACTATGGGGAAAAGCCTTAACCCCATAGTTCTCCTTTAAGGTAAACACTATAATACTAGCTCAAAGGAGATGCTCATCGAATCTATATTAGTCTATAGATTTAAGATGTGTGGCATTTCATTATTGTAAGTGTGCTGGAAACAGCTTTCGGTGCTAAAGGTCCACTTCGCCATGGCACCATTATACCTGCTTTATATAGAAAGAGCTACTGTTGGCTTTATAGCAGGATGGAACAAACAATCCCCTTAAAGGAGAACTAACATTTCCCCATAGTTCTCCTTAGGGTAATGGGAGGACACAAACTAGCGTCCTCCCGTCACCCAAAGCTCAGTATACTGCGAGCTACAGCTCACGGTATACTGAGACGCCGCAGCTGAAGCGAATCCCGACAATTATGTCGGGATCCGCCCAGCTGCGTGAGCCGCCCCCTCCCCTGTCCGATCCGCCAGTCAGCGCTGGAGGATCGGAGCAGGGAGGGGGGAATCCAGCCCCTCCCCTGTCACGGCAGAAAGCTGTGACAGGATCGAGAGGTGAGCGAACGCCGGTATGTGTTCGCTCACTTCTCAATCTACTGAGCCGACCTGTAACAGTCTCATTGTAACAGGTCGGCTAGAACTATGAGGTGAGTGAAAAGCACTCACCTCATAGTTCTCCTTTAATGTAGCACTGAGTTCTTAGAACACCTGGGCCTTTGAGCAGATCACAACGCCGGAAATCTGGTAACACGTGTAATAATAATAGAGCTGTTAGTGCTGCCAGCAGTTCATCTACACATAACTGAAAGTACAGAAGCGCAACATTCAGTTATGGGTATACAAAGTAATTCCAACAGTACAATTTGTATTGTTTTTGGCCACAGCATAGGTAGGAGAAAACCACTGGGCCATCTCTCCCCAATGCCACAGACTGGACATGATGGTGGTCATGATGGAGGACTTTAAAAAGTATATACATATGTTTATTTCTGAAGGGTATGTCTTAAACAGAGCACTGGCATGTTTGTTAAAAATGTAAAACATCAAGGAAATGAAATAAGCCTAAACCAGATGCAGCACTGTTTCTGAAAAGGAAAATTCAATTTGATGCCTTTTTTATAACAATAAACACACAATCTCATTACTTGCACAGTCTGGTAGTCGTGTACAGTAAGCTTCATTTTTCATTATAAACTGGGCTGAATAGTTTTTTTCCAGTAAAGTTCCAGTCTTTCAGAAACAATTCTGGCAGTTCTGATGCCAAACCTCGTGATTCCAAGAGACATGTACCCTGTGGAGACTTGCACTGCTGGCAGATTGGAACTAAGCACTTGCCGTGTCCTGACTGGAAATTTACTAAATGGGAACCTGCAGGGAATGTGCAAAAATAACAAATGATGTGCTGGAATACATAATTGTATTATTTTCTCCCAAGTTGCCCTGGAAACTTGATATAAGTTTAAGAATAAGCCACAAAAGTGTGTCCCATTCCCAGACATACATAATGAAAATGATTCATTGTGAGGAGAGAACGTTGTACCTTAGTGTTGTTTGCCCTAAACATAATTCATTCTCTTTGCCATGTTGGAAACTTTCAGAATGAGTCAGGTCCTTGGGGTTGCTTTAATATTAAATGAATCAGCGCTCATCGGTCAGAGCCACCTCCTCTCACTTCTTCATCATCATCAGGTTTCTTACAATATTCTGAATTTGTATGTGACTACACAAGTATGTCTAACAGGGCAAACTGAATCAGTGATTACACCATATTTGACCTTTTAAATGTATTCATCACTTATGAAGGATCTATGAGGATTTAAATTGAATGTAGATAAGCAAATGTAATTTAAAAGTTCACACTCACATACAGAGCAGTTTACCTCAACATTCTGAAGGGCAAAATGTGGGAGTTTGCTCCTGACTCATACAATATTACAGTTTTTGTGACAATAAAGAGGACTGACGTAACGTAAACTTAGTAGGAAGTAAGGGGATTAATAAAGAACAGGTTGCCAGCCTTGATTATCCAAAATTTGCACATCAGGGACAAATGATTAGACTTAGACCGTGTGTGTGAAGACAGGCAGAGTTGTGAGTTGTAAGTACGCCTTTATTTAGACGTTACGAATATGTGGTGGCACTAATGGACAGAAACGTTTCGGAACCATCAATGGTTCCTTCATCAGGCAAACATAGTGACAACCATACCTCCACTATCTTGCAAAGCAATGCATTAACCCCTTCACCTCCATCCTGCCACTGTATGTGACCTATACTGTACATAAGCCCCTTCACCTCCACCAAATGTATGACCTGTACATTTATTATATGTTGTGCAGTATTACTAAGCTCCATGTTTTAACCCCCTCAACTCCGGCATGTTTTTTCATTAAAAAAATTGCGACAAAAAAATGAGATGATCTTGGAGTATCTTCTTTCCAAAATTTTTGGGGTTTTTGCACTGTTCTCACATTTTAATTTGCTATGATTTATAAATGAAAGTAAAAGAAACAGGCTTTTTTTTCAAACGTCTTGGTCTTTTTACTGTATATAGTAAACAATAAAAACATTTTTTAATTAAAGACCACAAAGGGCTTATTCACACCATGTCCAGTCGTTTCAGCACGGTAAGTGGCTGGAACGCATTGGATCGCATAGTGGAAGCCTATCTTCATTCTGGGGCAGGAGGGGGAATGAGGGTACATTCAGGTGAAAGGCACAGCTGCTACACCCCCTCCCTGCCCGCAGTGCAATCAGCCGCACCAGAGCGCATGGCACAGCAATGCCTGCATTCCGGTCCGGTGCAATCGCAAACAATAGTGCATGAATAGTGCAATCGCACTGCGGTCGGAGGGGTGTGGCAGAATGCAAGGAGCCTTACAGTATGTGATCCAGTACATTCCAGCAGCTAACCGTGCTGGAACGCACTGGAATTGGTGTGAACGGGCCCTAAAAGAAAGCTCTCTCTGTCTCAAAAATTATATAAAAGGAATTTGGTTACAGGGTTGCGTGAGGGAGGAAACTTGCACAGCGCTGAAAACTGAAATATAGCATGGCAATAAGGGGGCTGTAACATGCCAGTACCGAAATAGTTAAATAACCAGCTCTAGACAGATATGAATCAAGCAGATCAGGATTGGATACATACACAGTAATTGACCAGGATCTGCAAATCTTAAAAGGCGTATAATTAAGCTTTGTCATAAAATTGCCATGTCAAAAACCTTTAGCAGAGCCCTCAACAGATTTTATTGTATGCTGGTTGAAAGGTGCAATACACATTTTAAGTCTGGCTCTAATTGACCTGAAACTGCCCTTTTTCGCACAGCTTTAGCTCTCAAATGTTACACCTAATCCATAATTCTGGTTATGATAAAATTACATGCATAACAAGCATCTACCCAAATATATAACTATCAGTTGGATACTAAACACCCCTCCATTACTTCTCCTGAGGAAGCCAAACAAAAGATCAATATCATGTCGGATGTCTATAAAATTGTGATTTAATTCTGTGAAATAATATGTTGGTTTTTGGACTGTAAAACATGGTCATCTGAAAATATGAATGCAATTAAAAATCTATCTTGGGGAAGTGTCTGCTACAATATCATAAAATACCTCAACACCCCTCAGACCCTTTGATTGGTTATGCAATTTCTGTAAATACTCTCTGGAGGGTCAAAAAAAACTGTTACAATTGGCAGCTGCAGCTCTCAATTTACCACCGAAATTATGACGGATTGCTAGTTTTCTGGAGGCCAGTGACTCTATCAAAATTGGACTTATTCTGAAGTGTAGTGGAGGCTGCACATGAACCAAAGACTATGCAAATTTTGTTAAGTACTTTTCAATTTTAATCCCATTGTTTTAACTGTTGCTAATTGTCTGTTTTGTAATTTTATTTTTCTGCAAGTCATTTCTTGCACTGATTTTCTCTTCTTTAAAACAAGATTAAAAAATCAATTAATTCTAAATACTCTGAAAATTAGAAATTTAGGAATCCTTGCTTCTTTGAATAAAACTACCATGTGTTAAACTCTGTTACTTTCTCCCTGGTGTGGCAGCGGGTGTCAAAGACATTTCTCAAAGGTCAGGATTGTTATAGCAGATACTGAAAATGGTGTGTGTGTTCCTTAAAATACGTGGTGGCAGCTATTGTTTGTGTGTGTAAAGGAATACCCACAGAGTTAACCGCCCAAGTGACAATCACTCTCAGTCTGCTGGCACTTAGATTATTGTCCTATGAGCTGAAAAATGCCTGCAGAAGGTAAGGCTGAGAGTGTGGCATGTCACATTCTTGTGGCAGCGGTCAGATTCGAGATTGTCGCTCTCACAGCCTTATTTGTTTATGTCCTGCTTTATATGCTTAAAGTAGTTTATACAGAGCAGTCTGCACACTGGCCTGGCCACTGCGAGTTGATTGCTAATTCTGTTTATAGCTCTGTCTTGAAAGTTGTTTTGAAAGTTGTGAGAGCATTAATTAGCATTTAACAAGCTTTCTCACGCATAACCTTATTGTTTATAAAAATGTCTATATTCATCAGTAGGTCTATATTCAGACTGTGGGAAATGCAAAGACAGCTGCCTCTGGCTTCATAGCACTTCAGGAGCATAGTTATATGTTCCTCAGCGTAAAAGAGGAAATTCTGTTTTCCGAACACTGCACTCAGCAATGACACAAGAAATGACCATTGGTGTCCAGATTCACACTCTAGACACCCAACCCAGCATGCAAAGCACCCAGTGCCTCCTAGCTACCGAGGAATAGCTCTGCTTCAGCATGCTGCCACACCAGCTCTCCATTACCTTGTCTCACCTTTGATTACTGCTCTAGTGTGGAACAGTCCACATTTTATTTTTATCACCATGATCCCATGGCTCTCATTTTGTTGCAGTAAGAAAAAGGGACAAACATGCTGGGAATGCAAAGCTTATTTACCAAGATCTTTTTTTTTTCTTCTTCTAAAGTAAAAATACCAACTTGTCAGTGGTTGCAGATAACACACAGAACTGTTAATCACAATAGACATTATGGCACATGTGCACTCTTTCATAGGTTCTCATAGGTTCTTTCATAGGTGACACTACCACGCTCCTCTTGGAAGGGGAACACCGTCACACATAATGGGCCTAGGTCAATTCCTCTCCAGACAGAAAATATTTGCAATAGCCAATAGTAAACTAGCATTGTACCCGCCCTCTGCTGCAGTTCTCCATCAGCAGAGGGCGTTTTTTTTTCTTTCTATTCTGACATCGCTCCGTGTCAGAATAAAGAAAAAAAAGAAACAGCAATGTTTCTCTCCTTGGCGGCCGGTAGCGGGAGGCTCCCAGAGTGCCCGTGAGAGATTTTTTTTGTTTTTTGACGGCAGCAGAGCCGCCGGACAATAGGAAACTATTGCTGGTCATTCACTCGGCTGCCTACAGCAGCTTAGTGAATAGACCCCATAGTATCTCCCTATTAGGCAACGACCCCACAGTCACCGATTCCTCCCTCTGATCACATTCCCTTTCTACTGATAAGAGGATAACTTCTCCAATCAGAAAGAACAGGTGGTTGGCATAGAACTCCAGAGGGAGACCCATATAACCCCTTAAATATTCCAATATTTTAATATGTAATTTAGCAAAGATGCTGTTTACAAATGCGTGACATATAGGTGCTCTCTCTACTGTATGGTCAGTAAAAATGGACTTCAACCATCCCTCTCTATTGAATATCATCCTGCTCTGTGTTACACTAATACTCTTTGATATACACAATGATATCGCAGTTTACTGCAGCATACGTGCAGATACAATTTTTGACACTACTTACTAGCTTTTTTCGGACACTTCATGCATTTGTTGAAACCCCAGGATGTTCCCACCGTTCCACAGCAATCGTCTTGCTTTGAAAGTCCTGGAAGTGGCTTTCCACACTTAGAAAAAGAGAAAATAAACAATAAGTTCACAGACCACTGCACATCACATACTAATGGTAAAAATACAGAGATTACAACCAAAACAGCAGTAAAGAAAATCCATACAGACATCAGAACAAGTTGCAGTTTTGGTGTGTTTTAAAAAACCTACACTGAGGGAATATGTAGGCTGCCACTGACCCTATGCTAAAAAGGCTAGCTGTTTGGCTGTCATGCTGATCCAATAGTCAATAGTCCAGAACAAGTGATCTAATTAGAGTTCTGACTTAACTCTGACTTTCTAAGTTTCATGTTTGTTCCAGGTCAGTGACTCACACAGTATGAAAACCAGAGGAAGCCAGCAACTGCTATTCTTGGGATTAGGTCAGCAAAAGCAGACTCTGTACTTCTCTTACTTCAGATTATTTTAAAATAGTGATTGGTTACTAAAGGTAATGTGACACTGACCAACAAATCCTTTGTCTACCTCAAAAAGAGATAATGTAATTCCTGAAGCTGTTAACCAATACTTTTATATGTGCTGTGCCAAGGCTTTCCAAACAAAGGGATATAGTGAATGAAGACGGCATATTATTCTTCTGGCAGGCTGTCATACTGTATAATCAGTCACACAACTGCCAGTAGGTTTGAAAATTAATTTTCGGACTGGCCTGATCACTAGGGAATTAAACAACTGGCCCACATTCATTTCAACGTAGAATACTACTTCATACCACACACCAGTAAATATTTTTGGCAGACAAAAATTTTAAATTTGAAAAGAATTCACCAAAATAATTTGGATCATATGCTTTCAATCAACATTTTACATTTGTCCCCCACCTCTGGATAGCAAAAGTACAGGTCAGCCTAGTCTGTAGCTAAAACAAATCTGGTTTTCCTGTTTTACTGGAAAAACAAATTTGTAACTTTTTATAGCCTTTGGAGTCCCAATGGAAACAAGTGTTAAATAAATCCTAATGTATTGTATATTAGATAGGAATCAAATGGAAATACCATTCCTATGCATAGGGGCCTACAGTTCCAACAACAAAAGGAACATTTTCATAATTACAATACTGCACAGCTCTAAATGTAATAGAAAGTTTCCATACTTTTTACAAGACATGTACTGTAATATTTATAAAATACAGCAGCTGCTCATAGGGAACCAGACATTAGATAGAAACAGTAAGGGGTTAATTCACAAAGGTGCTGAAGGATCCAGCCATAGTTTCGGCTGATCCTTCAGCTCTCTTCGGCTGCCGGAGCCCTTAGGTTCAGTCGAACCAAAGGGCTGCTTTACGGGCTATTCAATATAGCCCGTACAGCAACCGAAGGCGGCCAAGCCGAAGTCATATGACAGTCGAAGCGGGGTGTACGGCCTGCCACAAATGACAGCTGGGCGGAGCGAAGGCAGCCGTACAGAGCCGATTAAATCAGCCGTACAAGCCAGAAGTGCTTAGGCCACTTAGTGAATAACCCTGTAAATATTTATTGAAGTGTTTGTGAAAAAGTGGATTATATGGACCTAAGCTTTTAAAATAAAAAAACTATATGTATGTATAAGATATGTATGTCTAGCATATAAATTATGGTGTCCATAGTGATTAGTTACATTCCTTTCCATTTTCAGGCTTTCACTGCACAAATGTTTGAAACTGGTTGGCTGCTAAGGACTAAAACAGGGACCCCTAAATGGTGGACTGTGATCTGGAAACGGACCGAATGGCGGTTCTTCCTGGACGGCGATCTCCACCCTGCACTGGGTTATGGATGGCTGACAGTGGATACAGTGGCCTCTGAGGCCGGTGCAACCCTGCCACCCCCACCATGTGATTCGAATGAACACATGCATGTAGGTCTTGCACATGTATGTAAACTGGGAGGGAGGAGTTCTAGCAAAAAAAAAGTGCAATGTGCTGGGATTGGTGCATCAGCACTGTGCCTGGGAACACGCACCAGCAGCTGTGAGTTGTAGTGCAGCTGCTTTGTGAATGCAGCCTAAATGGCGGACTACGGTAAGGACTGAGTGACCGTTGTGTCTGGACCACAATTCAGACGTTTGCTTAATGAAAATTTTACTCACCAACCCTCAATGAATTTTAATTCACTACCCCTAATGTCAAAGAACACTATCCTTGAAATCACCATCATGCAAGAAACCATCTGTTGATTCAAGCTACTGTCATAGACAACTGACAAAGTAAACACTGTCAAGAGGATGAGGGCACATTTATGCTAGTTACTTTTAAACAAAATCATCCTTGAAGCACAAGTTCTCATTGAAGGGAATTCCCTCTTGCTCAGAGTGAAATACCCCTTGTATGGCTTTCTAATTTGTGGCTAAAGGTTAAGGCACTTTGCACACTATTCTTTGTGATCTATATCACTACCAGATCTTAGTTATACTTCACAGTACTGCTGTATACCAAAGCCAGAATTTGGGGTCCATTTATAAAACACAGGCCGAGTTTGTGGTATCTGAAGTAGCTTAATATGGCAGAGAGAGAACTCTGTGATTTGAGAAATGTGGTGTTAAAAGGTCACATGACCACACTCTACCAGCTTTTTTAAAAATACAACTTCCTTTAATTTTTATTATACTCTGCTGGCTTCAGACTTCTGAAGTTAAAGAAGTGCAATGCGGATTTTAGGGCTGTGCATTATGGCCATACCGCCGCTTTTTAAATGGACCCGTTACTATAGCAGGACTAACACTAAGCTAACACTACCTTGGTATAAAATAATTTAAGACATGAAAAAAAAAACATTTGTTTCAATATGTATACAACCTACAAATCAGAGGGATGGTAACAGTAATTAATCAGCTTTTGTACAAGTCTCAGCAGAAGACAAATCCACAGGAGAACTTTTAATTATTTTTCTCACTCACTTTTGTTGTAGCAGAAGGCCTGAGGTAACCGAACAAAGAGTTTATGTAGCTGGGCAACACTGTGCCAAGGAAATAAATCACATATTGTACAAACTATTTGTTGTAAAGTATGACATTCCTGCACTTTTTCACTTTCGTTGTGTGAATAAAAATTGCCAGAAACGCTACCTTCTGCTGTCTTCCAAAAACAAGGAGATGCCTTTTGTATATTTATATCAATAACAATGCTTACAGGCTACTATCAAAAGTAGTGATTCCTAAGCTTTTTATCACAAAGGCTTCATGTGTTTGTCATAGATGACATTTGAGTCTCTCTAAATGTAGATATCATGACCATAAACTACAATGTAGTGTAAAGTATATCTATATTGAGAAAATCCTTTCTAAACCATTGTCCCAGGACAAATATACATATAGGGCATTCTGATTTTTCTCTTAATTTATATACTCTTGTTCTGTGACTTTTCTCTCATTTGCTCTACTTACATGCTCAGTCTACTGCTGGGCAACTAGCATTTTCAGGAGGCCAACAAAAAAGTACCCATAATCTCTCCTGTCAGGTCAAATTTATTGCAAGAGCAGACTATCAAGAAACTATATTTTTTACACATATATCTAAACCCAAGAACAAATATTGCAGCCTAAAGAAGAACTTTACCCATATCTTTAACCCCTTCATGACTGAGCTTGTTTTTCGTTTGTTTGTAAATGACTGATGCACTTTTGACATTTTTGCTGTGTGATTCTTCCACATCAGTAATATACTTTCTTACAAAGTGCACCCACACATATTATATATTGTTTTTAGAGGACAGACAGGGCTATATATTTATTTCACATATGTGTACCTAACGCCTCACTTAGGACAAATAAAATATAAAAAAGAGGAAAAACGTAAAGAAAACATTTTTTTCCCAGTTTTGATTTGGAGTGGCCTAGCCAGAGCCCAGACCTAAACCCCAAAAAGGTGTTGTAGAATGACCTCAAGAGAGCCATTCACACCAGACTTACTTTTTTTCTCCAGCACTGTGAATGTTTAATAGGTGTGTTAAAAAAAGACAAGAAATTAGAATTGCTTGTGCTTAAGCACATTGTGGTTGTCTATTGTTGTGACTTAGATGAGGATCAGATCACATTTTATGGCAAATTACTGCAGAAAACCAGTTAATTCCAAGGGGTTCACATACTTTTGTCTTGCCACTGTATTTGTCACTTTTTCCCATTAACATAACATAACTTTGGAAAAATATTACATTTACAGTAAAACTCTTGCTTAGTTCTCCGTGTTTATAAAGGGGCTAGGCAATTGTCGTTACCGTAATTAACTCTTCCTGTACTGTGCTGGCAGTTCAGCAATATCAGTTGTAAACTAGCTGTGAAGGACTGCCTGTCATAACAAAGGGTTAAAGATTCTCAAGGCACTGTATGTTAATTCAGTTTTTAACAAACTGTGCCTCAGTCTGTATCCTTATCTGCACATTGCCTATTATTATGCCCAAGGCACTAGAAGCTGCCTGTAGTGTCCTATGTATGAAAGTTGGTTATGAGTTGATGACTGCGTTTGCCATTTGTTTTGCTTGACTGATTTGGTGCAGTGACACACTGGAGGTCTCAGCTGCCGTTGTGATTTGTGCGGTCCCTTGTATGTCCCTATGCCTTTAAGGAGGTTGGGCTGCTTCCTGGCGAACCTGCACCCAATTTTATCTTTTGCTACATGTGCTCCAAGATGGAGACTCTCATAGGTTAGAGTTAGGACCGCACTACACAAAGGAGCGTTGATGAGGCAGTGCGGCTTTCCCATATTCTGCAGAAGACGTGTATCTAAAACCTCTGTTTTTAACCTTAGTGGTTAGACAGGTTTTTTTTGCATGCTGGCTGGTGAGTGTGCTGGGAAACTTTTTCTGATGTATAAACCTGCTACAAAGAAACAGCTAAAAAGGTAAGAAATATATATTTTAAAATTATATTTAGGTATGTTGTGTGAATGGTAACATAGTAGGGTTTTTTTTTTCAAATTTAACTGCAAAAGTTGAAATACACTTTAAGTATTTTTAGTATACCACATTTTGAAAAGATGAGACACCAAGTAACTTGTAGCAAAAAATCAACATTACATTATATTATTTAATAGAAAAAAACATCAAAATATTGTAAAGACCCTAGACACAGTATTTAGGCACTGTGTCAGTGTACTGTAGTGTACTGACTCCACACGGTCAAAAATGGCTTGGCCAGCTGATTTGAAAAATGTTCCGGAGGGCTTGGCAGCGAAAGGGTTAAACTATTTTAGTAGGACACATTTTAACAAGACTTTTATAAGCTGGGGCTGGAACTTAAAAAATTATTGGCCCGTCTAAGCCAAGTGACGTTCAGATGTCAAGAAGTGCATGTTTATATTGGTTGCTATAGACACAAATGGCCACATTAGCTTGCTATTTTCTAGAACCACAAGCCACTTCTTTTCAACAGTTTACTAACTAGTTACCTGCACTGCAATAATTGTTAAACCAAAGTAGTCCTTTGTGGCGTTTTATTTTGCACGTAATTGCATAGTAAACAAAAGTCTAAACAATGCATGTCCCATTCAGTTATTTTATTTGCAGTGCCCATTTAGTGAACTTGTAATAAATGAGTGTATGAGTATTACAACTAAGAGAAAAAGACATGTAATTTTTATGTCTCAAAGCCTAACTTCAGCACAAAATTTGTAGGTCAGAACTTGCTGATTATCAGCAGTATATTTATTTTAAGCCAGGAGAAAGCCAGGAGAAATCATACTACCTTTTGCCCAACTATTATGATGGCTAATGAACAGAAACAGGTAAATTGGGTTCATTTTAACTTTCCTCAGCTTGGAATGTAACTCTTTGCAAACAGTCAGATGGTATTGTTCAACGGCTCCATCACAACATTTCTATCAAATGGGTTGATTACAATTGAAATGAAGTATCCTGTTGTAAAATTAGCCACTACATACTATGCATAACATACTTAGTAGTAAAAAATATGGAACCTGCCAAAACACAGCAGTGATTCAAAAAAGCAAAGTTAGATACTGATGCCTAATCTAGTTAAGATGTAATATCAAAAATAAGCATAAATATGTCAGATCTCTGGGAAATGTAATGCTGGTGCCTATGGCAGTCAAGCATAGTTAGCCTCATGAGGGAATTATTTACATTTATAAAACATAAAACGTGGCTTAACAGCTGTAAAGCTGGCCATACATTATGCAAATTTCCGGTCGGTTCTTCAGGAATGGCTTAATACATATTAGAATGCATTACAAGGCTGCCACAGACTCTCCAGCTTCTTCTACTTTTTATGTTCTTTTCTCTTTGTTTGGTAATGTTAATATTATATCAAGCAGTATAAACTGTTTGTTTTCAGTTTCCCAGTATGCCTGAAAATAAAATTGTACTTTGCACACAAAGGATTTGGAATGTTAGAGGAAACTAAAGCACCCACATGAGCCTCATGTAAACATCAAAGAACATACAATATCCTTGCAGGCAGGCTTTTGATGGGTTTGAATCAGGAACTTAGTGCTGAAAGACAACAGCGAAAAATGACACAGAAATAATAATTAACGTAAAGATTGCATCTAAAATGCTTTTTTTTTTTACAGGTAAAATGACATATGAGAAGCCCAAACTATTCTTTATATTTATAAAGATATAATTGTGACTTTCACCAAACATTCACTACATCACTGCATCAGCAAACTTTATCTGCAGTGAAAGTTGGTGATGGTCAGATTCACAAATAAATCCTTTAGTGTCCCCAATCCTAAATACTGCAAATAGCTGGGGAAAACAAAAAAAACTGTGGACACACGCAATCAATACATTAACTGTATCAACATGGTCAAAAGGTTGCTACTGTTCCAACAAGCATTAGAATGGGGAAGACAAATAATCTAAGTAGGCTTAACTGCATGATTGCTGCAGAAACAGTGGCTCAAGCAACTCAGAAAACGCTAACATCATGGGATTTTCATGTACTATAGGTTCTTACATTTACAAACAAAATTAAAATCAAAATAGGATATGCAGTAGGAGATCTAGAAAACACGCCACATGAAACTTTGAAGAAGGTTGGCTACAGCAGCAGAAGACCACTCAGACTCCACTTTTGACAGCTAAAAACATAAAACTGAGAATACAGCGTGCACAATACTGTAAGAAGTGGACAAATGTAAATCACTGCCTTGTCTGATTAACAATAATGTCTACTTCAAAATGCAGATGGTGGGGTCAAATTTTGGCCTACACAGCATGGATCAATTGTTCATTTCTATCTTGTGTCAACAGTTCAGGCAGGTGCTGGGGGAGTAAATGTGTTGAGAATGTTTTTTGGCACTAAGACCCCTAATACTAAATGAGCATAATTTACATACCGTTGCACACCTGAGTATTGTTGCTGACAATGAGTATTTATTATGGTCACAGTCTACCTGTTTTAGAATGATAGGATATCATATTGTACCATGCCACAAAGTGTACATCATCTCAATCTGGTTCTGAAACTAAAAAAGGACTTGAGTATTTTCTAAAACCCTGACCTCTCACCTTTGAATTTAAAACAATAGGCTTGTAGCATAAAAATATATACAGTATATGACAAACCTAGTTTAATACTATTGTCAGAATGGAAAAAAATCCTTGGCCTCCCTGGTACCTTCTTGAATCCATGCTATGACTAATTTATCTTTGAACGCAAATGGGGTTCTACTTGGTACTAGAAAAGTGTACACAATAAACTAGTGATCGAATGTGCCAATGCTTTAAATTCTGGTACAAACTTCCACTACTGAAGACAGATTTAAAACAAATGGCCATTATTTAAGACTTGCTTTGCTCATATATACAAACCCTATTTTTTACTTACACAGTAGGGTCCTGAAGGTTACAGTTACCCACCACTCATGAAACCAATAACTGTGGTCTTTAATACTACCTGATAAAGAATCTTAGATCACAGCCAATTTGATCAGTTATAATAGCTGAGTCATTCATTCCAAGAGCAATGTAAGTGCTAACACTGAGCTCAAGAGACAGGGAGGATGTTTCATGAAAACCATATTTCAGTGCAACAGCACACTGGAGCCTGTGTATCAAGTGTCTTTGTTAAAGGAGAACTATGAGATGAGTGCTTTTCACTCACCTCATAGTTCTAGCCGACCTGTGACAATGAGACTGTCACAGGTCGGCTCAGTAGATCGGGAGGTGAGCGAACACATACCAGGTACGCTCACCTCTCGATCCTGTCACGGCTCTCTGCCGTGACAGGGAGAGGGGCTGGATTCCCCTCTCCCCGCTCCGATCTGCCAGCGCTGACTGGCGGAACGGACGGGGGAGGGGGCGGGTACAGCTGGCTCTGCCTCTAGATAGGCAGAGCCAGCTGTCACTCACGCAGCTGGGTGGATCCCGTCATCTGTAGCTCGCGGTATACTGAGCTTAGGTTAACGGGAGGACGCTAGTTTGTGTCCTCCCGTTACCCTAAGGAGAACTATGGGGAAAAACACTGACCCCATAGTTCTCCTTTAACAACTAAGATATGCTTTATTTGGTCTCAAGTGTTAAAACAAATGTGTAATATTGTCCTACACAATTTCCAGTATAAGTCATAATCTGTGAGACAATATATACATTATTTTGCTAGATACTGAGCTGGCTGTATGGTACAAGATTTTGATTTACTGAGATATACTTCATATATTTTTCACTAGTGAGGTACAAGATATTTTCTTCATTGTTAACAGAGATGAACAGACATGCAGTGAGTGTCACAATAAGATCAAATATTATTCTAAAATCTAAAACCAACATTAAATATTATAAAAAAATAATAAAGTATACAAATATGAATGCATAAAAGTATATCTGAACCCAAACACTTAAACAAAAGATGTTGCTGCAAATATTCCTGTAATGTCAAAGCGTTTATGCCTTCCAGTGGCGTAACAACCGGGGGTGCCTTTTCATTGTATTCCCTGCTTTTCATTCAAAACTTATCTGGTGATCTAATCAGAAATGTGTATCTAAAGGCACTTCCTTCAGATAATGACAATGTTTACTCAGAAAGTGACAATTCACCAACAATCTTTTCCTTGGTGTATGTGCAATCCAGAGGTAGACAGTAAAGCACAGTGCCCTGGAGAAAGAAAGAAAGAAAGAAAGAAAGAAAGAAAGAAAGAAAGAAAGAAAGAAAGAAAGAAAGAAAGAAAGAAAGAAAGAAAGAAAGAAAGAAAGAAAAAACTGTTTTGCAAAAGCAAAAATTTGATCTTGCTTTTCTCACAATAGTTCTACAAAACTGAATAATCTTTTGTAACAGTTTCCTCATACTGAAGAAGTAACGAAAATGGTCCAATTAATGGTTGCATTCAAGGCTCTTCTTTTAGGCAACACATTTTAGATGTTTACTATACTCTTTAATTTACATTTGTCCGGGTATTGCTGGACATCAAATATAAGGGAAGGTGCTAAAGCTCACACAGAAACAAGCACCCTGTCCTTTTTAAATGCAAAAATACATCATCTGATGGTTTGTATTGAAGACAAAATATCAGAGTTTGTAAGACATTTGGTACTAATGAAACTCTATCTTGCTTGGTAGAATATAGTGCTTGTATTTAATGCATAGATCTCAACAATCATGATAGGAAGCTTCTAAACAGATTCACGAAAGCAAGACAGATGCAGAACGCAGTTTAGCAGTTTCTGGAACATTTTAGCCAGGAAGGTCTCCCGACTCAATTAATTATGCAAACCTAAACACTTGCCTGGATTTGACTTCCTCCAAGCAGAACACTTTTACAAACATGTAGGTTTATACAGAATCCAAATCACTGATTTTATGCTTGTCACTGGGTTCTACGGATCAGCAACAGTAGCCCAAGGAAACTGGATAAAGTCTTGCAGAGCTATGCCAGAAATTTTAATGAAGAGATCCCTTGGGGAATTCATCTATTTGTTATGTTATGTTATTCTCTCTTTTCTGAAGATTAAATAAATAAATACGTCATCAATTTCCACCAATTTCAAGCTAACCGAAAACAATAAAATAGTTAAAAGGGCAAGTAACTGTACATAAGCAACAATTTTATTGGTGTGAGTATTGTATGGTGTATATCAATACATGGTTTGAGAGAAGCACCAGGAAAGCCAGTTTAGTTGTCAGAAAGGAAAAAGAAAGAGAGTGTGTTTGTAGCCTTGTAATTTAAAAAAAACAAAATAAGTTTTGTTAAGCCAGACAGAAGGTTCAGCTACCTGGTACAAATTACTTGACTGTATACTTTTGAAACACCACATACTTTGTTTGGATGTTGAAGATGATTTGTACATTAATTTGAGGCTGGAATTCCAGTAAATCTGGTTGTGACCCAGTTTAAAACTTAAACTTCTGTGTGGACTCTCACTGCCTGTACAGAAACCCCCCATTTGGGGCTGCCTACTCCATAAGAAATTGGAAGCATGGTCATTATCTGTCACGTACCTTAGAGGAGTCTGGTGTGACGAGGGGGCCTTTCTTACAGCTCCAGTCCCAGGGTAACTGAATTGAGTACAGGTGAGCAGGGGTGCAATGGAGCACGAGTGCGAGAAGACGAAGAGTCTGTCAGGTGATGGTCTCTGCAATGCAGGTAGATCCAGGCAGGGTTCAAGTGCAGAGAAAACACACTTAAAGATGGATCTTCAAGTAGGCCGAGGTCAAGACAAGCCTAACAGGCAGACAGTGAGGTGCCAGGACGTGAAGCAGGAGCGTAGTTAGGTACAGGCCGAGGTTATCAACGTGCAGCCAATGCAGTACCAGGGATGAGACTGAACCACACATCCACGCAGAGATGCAGATCCTGGCAAAGCTCTATGAGCAACACTGAGCACGAACTCTGGTTCGGGCTTCTTGACATTGCATCATATAGCAATGCTATACCCTCGAAAAAAGTTGTTACAGAGTTCAAGAGAGGGTTTTCTTGTTCTAGGATGTGGTGTGCCCAGACCTGGGGTTAACCTGTCAATAGTGAGATAACAAACCCCACCTTTTGATTTCAGAGGAAAAAGTACGAGGTTGCAACATAAAATATAGTTTACATGCATTTTGGAATGCACAGAATCTGCTTCGGTCCCCGGTGAAACGTTCAGGTGTGGGGACTTGTGGTTCTGGTGGAGGAAAGTGGACGGCCGGATCAGCAGTACAGGCTCCAGCAACTGGTGGAAAAGCAGAAGATGATGGTGGGATAGGTCCAGTAGTCTGAGAAAAGCATTCAAGTCTGCCTTCCAGTTGAAAATAGCCTTCTTGTAAACCTTTAACAGCTTGGGTTAGAGCTGCAATTTGCTGGCACAGTTCTTCCATGACAGAGGCCCCCTTATCAAACTCCGTAATGGCTGTCTCATACTGTCACATACCTTCGAGGAGTCTGGTGTGATGAGGGTGGCCTCTCTTACAACTCTGGTCCCGGAGCACCTGAATTGAGTACAGGGGTGCAGGGGGCAAGAGTGCCAGAAGATAAAGAGTCTGGCAGGCAGTGGTCTCTGTAATGTAGGTAGATCCAAGCAGGTTTCAGGTGCAGAGAAAACGCACTTTAGGATAGATCTTCAAACAGGCTGAGCTCAAGACAAGCCAGGTTGTTAATAGGCAGAAAGCAAGGTGCCAGGACAATGGTCAGAAGCAAGCCGAGGTTCAGGAACGTAGGAGAGCAGCAGAGGTCAAGCCAAGCCGGGTCCGTAAGAGATGAGCAGATCAGGATACAGGGATTTCAGGAACACGGGTAGCTGACAATCAGACAGCACAGGAGGACTGGACATCACAGCCTAAATAGCCCATTGAGCTATTTAGGCTGTGTTCAAATTAGACGTCGACACCCACCCTTGAGCAAGCGACAATGCACGCCGTGAACGTGCACGCGTCCATGCAGAGACGCAGAACCTGGCAAAGCTCTATGAGCATTATAGCATGATTTACCCATGTTTAAACCAAGGTTGACGCAACTTTCTGCCTTCCCAGCAGCACATATAATTTTCTCTTTAATACCCCCCACCACTACCCCACCATTCTCCTCATTGGTAGTAAGCATAAATACTTCCAGCTACAAAGAGCATATAATTTACGCACTCATTTATTCATAAATGCTTGCTGAATGGCCCAGGACAGTCACTTAGGGGGTTATTCACGAAGGAGCCGAAGGATCCAACCGTAGCTTCAGCTGATTCTTCGGCTCTCTTCGGCACCCCACGGTAATCTAAAATTATATTTCAGCACAGACTCTTCTCTATCCTCAATACTGGTATGACAAATCTACATTTGATCTCATAAACTATACAATTTGGGAAACAATACCCCAGATACTAAAAATAAAGTCTTACCTGTGTTCCAGTGGTTTCCTGAAAACAGCGGCCAAGCTGTGTTTTAGCTGAAACTGGATATACGTGGGATATTGCCTGCTGATGTGGGTATACAGCATGTGGTAGTTGATGCTTCTGTACACCATGGTAGGAAACATGCGTCTGCCCTATCTGACTATCTTTTTTCTGGCTAGATGAAGAACTTTCAACCCGGGACACCTGGTGAAACTGTACAGAAGCCTCAGGTGGGTGCTTCACATGAATGTTAACCATATTTGGCGGGAAATTAACTAGAAAGAGAAGAGATGTTTAATGAAAACTTTCTAATAATTTTATAAGCAAATTACATTTCTTTATTGGTAATATATACTATTTATTTTGTATATATATTTAATAATAATTAACTGTACATGCAAAGTGCAAATGTTTGTATATGAATTGTCCTATTCATCCTAGCACAAAAAAACATGTTTCTCATGCAATGAATAGCAAAGTTATCCACAAATAATTTAAGCTTTGTCTTATTCTTGTGTTTTCTATTACAATGTCCAAGATAAAGCATGAAAAGCATGACAGATTTGCAGCACTTTACAAAATTAGGGGAGACAGTACAGTTACAATACAATGTCATACAAGAGGATTAGAAGGGCCCTGCAGTTTTTAGGAAGAGGCAAAAGGAAAAGGCAGACAGAGTAGGAAGTAGTTGGATAGATAGAGATAGGGATTCCAGAGGATGGCAAAGGCTCTGGAGAAGTTATGGAGGCGAGCATGGGAGGAGGTGACAAGCGGGCTAGAAAACAAACGGTCTCATGATCAGCAGAGTGGATCTCTTTGGATAATATTTTGAGACAAGGTTGGTGATGCAGCTGGGTGCAGTTGTGGATGGCTTCGTATGATATTGTTAGCACTTTGAATTAAATACATTGGGCTATTGGAAGCCAGTTAAGGGATTGGCAGAGTGGAGCAGTGGCCACTGAATAGTTAGTAAGGTGGATGTATCTAGCAGCAGCATTCGTGGTAGGCTGCAGGGGAGCCTGTAATAAGGTAGGCCAATGAGAAGTGAGTTGAAATAGTCAAGGTGAGAAATGATGAGAGAGTGAATTAGTACCTTTATGGTGTAATTTGTTAAGAAGGGGAGATTTTTGGAAATGTTAAGGGGGTTAAGGCAGCAATATTTGGTCAGTGATTGGATGTCGGGCCTGAAAAATAGGTCCAGGATTGCACCTAGCACGCTGGCATGTGTAGAGGGACTGATAGTTGTGAGATTAATCTCAATGGGAATGTTCAGGGAAGGGACACAGGGTGATAAAATATAAGCTCAGTTTTTGAAAGATTGAGTTTTTTTGAAGAGATGCAACATCCATGTTTATATGTCAGTTAGTAAACTCGTGATCCTTCATGAGACTGAGGAAGTGAGTAGTGGACAGACAGATGTGTGTGTCTTCAGCACAGAGATGGTATTGGAAGCCATGGGAGGTTATCAGCTGACCCAGGGGGGATGTGTAGATAGAGAATAGAAAGGGTCTGTGGACAGAGCCCTGGGGGACCCCTACAGAAAGAGAGAGAGGGAACTAGTAGGTTGAGCTGTGAGTTGAGTCTTGGAGGCCAAGGGAGTGGAGTTTTTTAAGGGCTGAGTGGTCAACTGTATCAAATGCAGAAAAAAGGTCTAGAAGTATGAGTACAGAGTATTAACTATTGTTTTTAGCACATAGTAAGTCACTGGTGAGTTTTAAGAGGAAAGTAGCAGTGGACTGTTGCTGCTGGAAGCTAGAGGGTAGGGAGTCGAGGTGGTTGTTTTCAGTGAGGTGGTGGGTCAGGCTGTTGTAGACAATGCATCCAAGGAGTTTTGAAGGTAAATGGGAGAAGGGAGATGCTTTCTACGTATTGGGCTGCATTTTGTAAGGTGGGGAAGATGCCACTGGAGAGAAAGAGACTGAAGTTGTAGGTTAGAGAGCATAAGACAGAGCAGAAAGGCATCATAGTAGTTGTGAGGGAATGGGATCCAGCAAGTGGTTAGGTGTGCATCAGAAAAGAAAGTTTAGAATGTGTCTGTTTCCATCAGGACCGTGAAAAGGAACTGGGAAATGCTTGGTAAGATATCACTACATAGATGTAGAAATCCTTTGTATATCTACATTACTTGAGCACCAAAGGCTATTCCATGCAGGAGATCACATCAGAAATGCCTGTTTTTTTCCTCTCTGCTAAAAAAGGTGGCACATTAGGCTGCCTCTCCTAGAGAGAACTAGTAACACCTACAAATACTGATTACAAATTATCTTTTGTTATATGGTTATTTTTTTCATATGTTCTTACTTGATTTCACTTTGTTTCACAACTGAAGAAGAAGTGTTTATTTAGCACGGCACCAGTTTTCAGTATTTGTTGGTTTCACTTATTTAATTAGTGCACGCAGCAGTTGAGTTGTATTAGTGCAAGATTATTTTTTATATATTAAGTAAAGCCTGCACACCTCAGTACACTTGAACATCTTTTCAAGACCAAAAGTAATACTGAATTCATATGTACATGAGTAGATTAATACCTCTTTGTCAATTTCCATTATGATATTACATGCTACTTAACTTTCTGCTGTTAAATTATGAAAACAAGTAAATAGTACATGTAATACTACAACATACCTTTGATTCCTTGTTGTCCAGTGACAGTGAGAGGCAAAGAGTGGGTGGAATGAATTACATGGGATCCAGTTGATTTTACTGAATTCTGCTGGTTTATATATTGTTTCTGAACATTTCCATTCTGTATGGGTATTTGACAGAGCTTGCCGGTAAAGTTAGGTGGACACTGGCATTTGTCTCGAGCTGAACACTTTCCTCCATTCATACAAGGAAGATGGCAAATCACTGAAAGAAAAATATATGTTTCTACTTAGAGCTATAATAATCACTTAAGATACAGGCCAAACAAACTGAAACACCATCACCAGCTTCCATTATCTTAGGGACTTTGGCAATAAGCTTTATGGAACTATATTTGCAGGTATGGTGAGCTGCTGCAGTCTCATTCTCACTGTTGTAGATTTAATTTATTTTTCATGGACCATGCCACTATCACTGTTCCCCTTGCAGCAAGATTATTAAGACTTCATAGTGGCAGAGCCAGGGAATTCATCATCGTTAACTTGCCAATAAAGTCCCTGAGTGACATAAGAAGCCAGTGGGTAATAATGTCTACCAACCTACAATTATTATAGTGAGAAATTAGTAAAATAAGTATTTATGTTTATCACTCTGATTTCGTTGTTTGAAATATTTATGGCTATTTATTTATTGCAATGATTTGGACACAGAACATAAAAAAGTTATGTACAAAGGCATTAAACAACTCTTAGATTACATAACAAATGGCACATAAAACAAAACAAGACAGGGAGCTTTCATAGATATTCTGGCAATGCTAGAGGTTGTACTGTCTACAAGGAGTCAGTCACTAACACTAGTGTCACACTTGAGATCCTGTTGCAAGTGAGAATTTACCAGCCATGGGATCACTAGAACATGCAAGGAGAGCACTCCCTTGCTGGATTTGGCAATGAGGCATCCATCTCTCACTGCCAAAAATGCTTCAAATGTTAGGTCACAGGTGAGAGAACGACACCTCACTCATCCAGCTGGCAAGAGAGTGACACATTCAGCACGTGGGTATTCTGCTGCTGTGCTCCCACCATTTCTCGACAGTGGCAAAATGGCAAGTTTAACTTTAGCCTAGGAATTAGGGGTTTTTGTATTCTTTACACGTGAACAACAATAAAACTTAAAAACCTTTCCAAATTCCAGCATATTAAAAATAACTAATCAGGATAGAAATATAGGAGCTGCCATCACTGACAGTAACTTCACTGGGCCTGTAATGCTTATCTTTGCTGAATAGTGTCAAATAGCAAAGAAAAGAGGCAAGAATCTAACCATAACAATACACACCTTTGTAACAAACAATAAAGACAGGGACACACCCATGCGTCCACAGGCGCTGTAAGTTTACAGCTTTTTCACCCACTTTTATTCTTTCAAACAATAATATAAAACCTTTCCCTTCCAGGGTACATTATATGAAACATAAAAATTCCAGCAGCAGACAGGACAGCAGTTCTGAACATTTGTTTTGGTGTGGACTCTATTTGCTATTTAAAAACTTTATCTCCGAACAAAAAACTGTGGTGTGCCAGCTAGGTGCCAAAATCTAAGCAGAAGTCACTACCCTTAGAAAGTCAACCTGTGAACATTGAATATCCATCTAGAACTTGACCCAAAGACTGGCTTTCACATATCCCTCCTCTGTTGGAACCCAGGCGTAGGGACCAGGCAGTGGGTCGGGAAGAGAGAGGATACCTGTTTCCCTCCCTTCAGCCAACATAATTTTCCACAAAGAAATGAAAATGTTGCAGGAACTTTCTCAAGAATCTGGCATGTCTATTTTTGGCCTGTGCCATCCACATGAACAGTCAGTGCAAGTGATGACCTAAAAGACACCATAATACTTCCAGTGCCCATTTCATCACTAGATACTCTTGCACTTATATATTATTTTCATATTATATTAATATTATTATTTTATATTATATATTTGTATATTATATTTTTATAGTATTTTTATTTTTATATTATATTTTTCTCTGCAGGTGTCAGCTTTCTGCTCAGATAAGTCCTAACTGATTACTGGTGACACAATGGCTTCTGGTCCCACAACAAAGGTGTCAGTCTGAACAAAAAAAATATTTCCTGAAATTGGGGGCAATAAAGTGTAACATGCTAAGACACCACTAGCTTCAACTCCTCAATGTCCTCTCAGCACCAGGACTCAATTGACTTAACTAAGTCTGCTAAAGGTGCCATTCAAGTTGCAAAATTCTGAATAACCCCCTGTAGTATGTAATCAAAAGCACTAGCAAAATCATCATGATGAGCAACTGCAATCCCCAACTTTAAGGTAGACCTGATGATTTAAGACACCCAGTGCATAGCCGGATATAAGAAATGTACAGGGAGTGACATGTCCTAACATTCTATTATGACACAGGTTCAAATTAAGGGGTTCTAACATACTCAAGTGTTAAGACGTCTTTCACTATTTTATGTACTGACATGTAGTGCTGACAGGACCATGTAGTAAAAAAAGAAATTTTGCCAGGCCCATATTTTTACATACTAATATGTTGTGGTACCGGACAAAGGTACACATCTTTTCAACTATGTCTACAATTGCACCATTTAGGCAAAACATAAGAAAGGACAAGTGAGCATTCCCTGTCTTATTGGTTGAAGAGTTTTAGTATCTAAGGAACAACATAGTATACCTTTAAGAATATGCAAATAAAACCTAAACAGGCACATGCATAAATTGTAGAGTGTTAATATCTAAATTTAAAAACAAAAATGTAATATATTGCAGCTATGGATACGCTTCAGGTTTGGGTTGGTCATGGGTTCGATCCAAACTCAGCCTATCCCCAGTTTAGCACACAAACTGGCCATATTTGGGTAGCTCACCCACAAAAACCCACTGCTGAGGTAGCAATTCCACCAATACCACCACAAAATGACAGTATCCTGGCCTTTTGGTGCTTCTAAACAGACTAGTCGGTGGCTCCTGGAAGTCGTCATTGACCGAACATGGTCATGACCATATTTGGTGTATGATGTCACCCAGCATGCTTGGTCTTTTTTTCTTTTTTACATGCAGCAGCCAGCCAAAGAACTGTCACTTGCGACAGACATAGCAGAGGACAAATTGTGAGGCATGGTGGCTCATCATGTTAGCAGGTCATCATGACTGACATGGATCTACAATGCTGGATGACCTGATTGACGATAGGAAATCCTTTTCCCCAAAAGGGATGTGGGGGTCTGAAGGGGGAAATACATTGTTACTTCTTCACAAAAATATGTTAATATCAATTTTTAAAAATCCACATTGTGAATGAAGTCTTTTATTATTATAAAAAAAACTATTAGAAAAAATAACCAATGTACTCCTATATACATGCAGTGCCAATCAGATCATCTAGCAATGTAGATCCACATCAATCACGATGGCTCACCAACTTGACAACCTTCCACTACTCTTGTCACAAATGACAAATCCCTGACTGTGTTCTATATAAAACATTATACCCATGCCCTTTTTTAAACAAAAGCTAGAAAAATTTTCTTGCAAAGAGGCAAAAAATACATGAATATATATATTATATATATAATATATTCATGTATTTTTTGCCTCTTTGCAAGAACATTTTTCTAGCTTTTGTTTAAAAAAGGGCATGGGTATAATGTTTTATATAGAACATATAGAATATATATTTGGGTCCCATAGATGTCAATAGCGATGTTCGGGTTTAGCAGAATAGAATATATATTTGGCTCCCATAGATGTCAATAGCGATGTTCGGGTTTAGCAGATTGTTTCCTGGATTTGCCAAATCTCCTGTGATATTAACTTTGCTATTCTATTCGCCGAACTCTAATTGCAGTTTACCAATCCTTAGATGTGGTGGCTGCATTAGTTATTATGCTTTTTTCCATTTATTTTTTATCTGCTAATCCTATGCTAACTCCTCCACTGTATCTATGCACTCAAGCTGCTCTCCTGATTTGGACTACAAACACATTATTTTCTCTTCATCTCCAGCACGTGCGGGGCAGGGTGATTTGTAGCTCACAGGAAATTACAGAGAGGCTGCATTTCTGGCAAGATCAAGAAGTATTTTCTGCACTTGCTAAAAATATTCTTAGCCTGAAATATTAAAATGAATGCACCCACCACATCCACTGGCTGGTAAGCTGCAATATATTACATTATTGTTCATAGGTTTACGTATTTATTAAGCTTATGTTAAATAATAGTAAAGCAAGGATGTAGAACACCAGACCAAAAACTAATGAAAACAAAGAACAGTACCTGAAGAGCAGGAAAAAGATCTGAGATGGGGAAAGCGTGAAATAGGACCTGGAAAGAGGGGGAGGCCGAGGCAGAGTAAAAAATACAGCAAGTGAAGGAAACATAGATTTACAACATCATGAAAAGAGACCTGTGTGGAATCAACATGGCAAAATGATGTTTACCAGTGGCACCACTGCAGAAGTAAAAGATGTACACACAAACCTAGCATGACTCCTCTGACATCTACTTAACATTGGTAACCAACATGCTTTCCTTTTCAAGTTACACACATAATTACTATACCAATGACAGCGCTGATCTAACCAGTTTCATAACTAAGGGTCATTCCAGCTCATAGCAATTAAGGTATACATACTTGGTGACTTTCATTCATTAGAGTTTTTGATGATCAGCATTCATATTAAATAGTATACTATAAGTTTTTAACTGATCAGCTTATCTCTGTATGTCACAGTGGAGAACAATTGGATTAACAAAAATTTGAATGGTTCAGCAAACTGGTGGAGTTTCAGTGGGTTGGAAAATTGTTTTCAATTTTCTATTGTTCCCAAATAAATTTGCAGGGATACAACAGAATGGTAGGACTCACCAGGCAAGATAAGTTACTTGGTCAAAATACAAATGCATAACTGATGACTTTTGCATGGTTTGATCTTTTCGGAGGGCTTTAAAGAATAACTTTAAAATGCCTACTAGCCCACCTGTGTAATTGGACATCAACAGAATGGACATCACTCACAGGCTATGTTTGAGCATTATGCAACCACAATGAAATTCCCTTTTTAATTTAGTAATGTTTGCTGTGGCAAAAATGCATTAAAACCACATTGAGTGATAGAAGGATTGTAGATGAAAAGAGACACCTAGCAGCTGGGCTGGATTTATCATTAGGACTCAGGAAGCCTGTGCATAGGCAGCAGAGGTAAAAGGTGAATTACTAGTTATCAGCCATGTTTTTTCCCATGATCAGGAGAAATACAGTCATCTCAAACTTTTAAGTATATTATTAGAAAAATCAAAAAATTTTAAGCTATAATAGGAATAGTAAAACAAGAAAATGTTTAGTGTATAAAAAAAAAAAAATAGATGACCCGACTAGATGCTTGTAGTGTGCCATAGGCTGCATGCCTACAGGCTCCAGTGATGGAAATCCTGCCCAGCCTGGCAGACATTATTATTAAGTCAGGTTCCAGAATTCCAGAAACGGTTTAAGGTTACGCCTAATATTGCTTTTGGCTATGCAACTGAAAACTAGTGTTATGCTACATATTATAAATTACTATATAAGGAAATGGTAAAGGGCCTGCAAAATTGTACAGGACAACCTAATGAGTGCTGCTGCAAGATAGGCATCAGTTACAAGATTAAAATGTGATAAACACCTTTAGGGTTCAGAAGTTGTAAAGAAAAAAGCCAGGATTATTTAGCACATCAGAAGTGGACTCCTATCCAAACAATATTTAAGTTGGATGACTGCTAGTTTTCCTTCACTTAAATATTAATTCAACATAATTAACTCTTTGAAAAGGAAGAGACAAAATACTTTGCTGTGAATTGCACCTTCGTAGATGAAAGAAGTAACATATGGCATTAAACAGCAAAACATGATTATTATAATTGCTGATAATTCATTTTAATGAATTGATATATGTTTTGTTATTTTATAGATTAGTGTAATACATATTATATATTTTTATTATTATTATTATGATTATTATTATTACTACATCAACCTAACAGCCTAGAATGCAGAGCTACTCAATAAACATATGCAACATTCTAATATTAATAATATACAGGGGCTCTTTCGTATACCAAAGAGAAACATAACGAGGGTCTAACCTGAAATCCACAGGTTAAATGTGTCCTGCTTAATTGCACCCCTGTTATATGCAAATGGAAAAAAAAAACTATGAGGTCTATTCAGTAAGCTGCCCTAGGCAGCCAAGTGAATGACCGACCTAAAGCGAAGTGAGCCGAACGATGTTCGGCTAGTCACTTCAGGCTGGTACGGCTGATTTCAGCCGTATATCGGCTGAAATCAGCCATACATCGGGTAGCTTTGCGTGGCTTCGGGTCGGCCGAACATGCTCAGCTCACGGCTCCGTGTCAGAATAAGAAAAAAAAAGAAAAAGCAGTGCGGAGCGCCAGGGAGAGTTAGGCTGTCTGGAGTTTAGTGTCCCTGGTTAGCTGGTAACCAGGGACGCTGATCTCTCTGCAAGTGGCCGGAGCCAGCCGTAAGATCACGGCTGGCTCTGCCCAGCTGTCAGAAGCAGGCTGTCGGCCAGCCAATGCTTCCTGATTTATTCCTATGTACATAACAAGAATGTGTGTAAGGAGATGAGGTAGGACCAATGGGACTCAGGAATGTCTCACATCTGACAGATCTACAGTATTTATATGAACTTCTAGAAGGTCTCTATCAAACAATATGATTTTCTTCTGTGCCTTCAAATACAACATAGGCGTTTGACTACGGCCGCCCCCCAGGAAGGTGCCGCCCTAGGCAAACGCCTACTTTGCCTCGCGGTAAATACGCCCCTGCTTGTTACATAAAATACAATTTTAATATAAAAATGTCTCAATCAGATATTTTCTGCATAAATCAGTTGCCCAGAGTACCCAAATAGGTTTTATCTTTTCAATATAGTTAATCTAATTGGTAGATATGGACATGTTTTCCACTTTTGCTGCAGGTTTCTTTGCTTTGGTCTTTGTACCTAGGCTGCCTAGTGCTCAAGTTAGACACCATAAACTGAAGGTGCATTGTTAGCTGACCATAAGTTGGCTATTTTTTCACCCCCCAAAAAAATCAACCTTTTTTAGAGATGTTGTGTTCAGCTTTAGCCAATCTTTGAACACACAGTACACGTAACATAAAGTACAGCAAACTCCCAGTTATCCGGTACCCATGGGCAGGGCCGGTGCCGGACTATTTTGCGCCCTAGGCAAGACCAGCTACTTGACACCCCCCCCCAAAAAAAACTATTTTATAAAATGGCCCCAGAAGCAATCAGAAGATGGCACCTCTGTTCGCTCATATTCCCTCTTCTCTGCCCATCAACCTCTGCACACCCCCCCCCCCCATCTATCTATGTACCACCTTTACCAAATTACAGCATCTGCACCCCACCCCCTCACTCCCCCCTCCTCTTGACTGACGTGCAGCAGACAAACTCCCCCTCTCCCCATCCCCCACCCAAGAGGGTGCACATACAATGGAGTGCCAATCAGGGTGGCTGCCGTTGCTGCTGGGGGGGTTCAGAGACAACGCAGTGTTGGGGGGGGGGCGCACAGCAGATGAGCAGCAGCAAATTATTGCATTGTCTATCGAGATAAAAATCGTTCCCACACCACACACAATGCCCGCATGTCACTTGGTGATATGTAACAAGATGTATGCCTTTATACAATCCATCACCCCACATAAATTAGGATTGAGTGCATTAATAATATCAATGATAATTTGCTAGGGCAGATTACTTCTCAGGATGTTGCCTTGCTTGACTGTAAGGGGACAGAGCAGTGATCCTAAATCCAGAGTCTGAGGTGACCATGCTGGGTCTGAGGGGGGCCCTGTTGTCTGGTAGTGAGCCGGGTGCAGGACATGGATGTGGGAGGATCCTGGAGGGCTGTCAGGGTGTCCGCGATGCAGAAGGAAGTCTTCTTAGCGGGGTCCGCAGGAGGAAAGACCCCAGAGCAGTAGGCAGAACACAGGTTGAAGTGAGAGGTGGCATAAAACTTGGCCAGCCCGGCGGTGTACATTGTACAGGCTAAACTCACAGGGACTCCTCGTGCTGCAGGGCCAACACTCTCCCTGGGTGAGCAGTTTCCACTCCTGTGTGTTCTGTGTGTGTACAGAGGAGGCAGGTGCGGCACTGTGCACAGCATGGCACCTGAAAGTTTGCAGCTTCTTTGCTGTACAAAACTTTCTCCTCCTCCGCCGTGATTGACTGGGAGCCCGGCCTATAGGAGACTGCCTCTTTCCTACACTCCAGACATGTCTCCCGCTCATTGCTTTCTATGGCAGAAGGAGCGGGGAACGACCACGCCCTCTGCCCACCTATCAGCCAGCATTTTAGAGTTCCAAAAAAGCAGCTGCACAAGCCGACCCATATCCATCTGCGCATACCACTGCCTGTCTCTACTGAGCTGCTCGGGCACCCCGCTCACTGGAGCCTCAGACTGGAAACTGACACCTGAGGAAGTCGCTGGTCGAGGCTGCGTCCCTAGGTGGCTGCCTAGTTTGCCTAGCAGGAGCACAGGCTCTGCCCGTGGGAATTGGAAGATGCCAGATAACTGTAGTTTCTGGTTGCTTAAGTGTTACTATTAACTCTCAAGCAACAACCCTCACCCCAATCATCTGCTGGCTAGATTCTGCTATTGGCTATTTCAAATCGCCATAGCCAATAGTAGGCTGGCTATTGCACATGCCCACTGCCCGTTGTTTACATTCACCTGCCAGCTGTGGAATCTAGCCGTCAGCCGCACCAAGATGTAAACAGCTAATTTTGTTAGCAACTAAATAAATGTAGTTACTAAAACATTTTTTAGTGTGCGTACGTCTATCAAGCAACTGGCAACAAAATTGAGGACATAGTATGCCCTCAATTTTTTTTCTGGTTGCTTGAGAGATCTGGTTGCTTGAATGGCTGATAATGGGAAGTTTATCTTTTTCTAAAAATGACAAGAGAAATTAAGCATGACTAAGATACATATTGTTTTAATATTTATGCCTGAAGGGTCAAGCTGTTATGGAGCTCACAAAAAGTGACATTAGTACAAGCTTCTATTAATTGCCCTCTAGGATCAAATTAATACGCTAGAAACAAAAAAATATACTATGGCTGTCATTCACAAACATGTATTTCCTGTATATTAAGTCTTGTCTGAACTCCTTAAAGGAGAAGCATTGGAAGATTGAAATGTACTCTTCCCAAAACTTAAAGCCTGCGTGTCCCACTGCAACTGTCACATGCGGGCTGTATAAATCAAAAGCATTAGTGATCACGAACCATTGCTTGCTTAGCTCACGGTGTACTCACTGTAGGGAGCAGTGACTGTCAGTCACCACTACCCGCGGGGATTCCCTCCTCCTCTCTCTGTTCCTCCAGCGCTGACTGGAGGGACAGACAGGAGAGGGGTGGGTACAGCTGGCTCTAGAGAGGTGGATCCTGACAATATTGTTGGGATTTTTACTGTCTGCTCTGTCAGCAAATAGGGGGCAGCAGCCACTAAATACTCACTTTGGGCCACAAAAATAAATTAGTAAATGTACACCTTTGACCCAAAAGAGGACTAAAGCCAAAAAAAGGTTTGTCTTTAGTTTTCTTTTAAGACTCTATGAATTGCACATGGTTACTCAGTAAGAGATGGAGCAAACTATATATGAAGAGGAGAGCCCTTTTTTCAAGAACAGTATTCAGTTAAATTAACAATTCCCTTGCACACTGTGCATCAGTAATCAAACCAGAAAATTACATCTTGAACACTGAACATAAAAAGCTAAAGTCATGATCATTTCAACACTGACTGTTTTGTTACAGGGAACAAAATTCGCCCTGCACCTGCCCTCTTCCCACTCTCATATTCATCTTATGTACCCTTCTGTTTTAGTGGTGATACATTTTCACTGTACATATTACTGTTTCTGATTTGAGGTGATTGAAAGATGATAACAGTATATTATTTAAAAAATCAATGTAATTCAGTGAGGGTTTATAAATGCTTTAAGCAATATGGTATAAATGTCTTTGTTATAATATAGAAAAATCTTTTTCTGACTATTCATATTAAATAGACTGAACCTGCACCCAGATATAACTGCATTAAATTACAGAAACTGTATCATTCATTAACAAAAGCAAACCTTTGTGAAGTAGATGACAATATCTCATAAAACACCTTATTTATAACTGTGTTTAAAGGACTGACAAGAATAACGTATTCCTGCTTTCCACAGTTCATTCTTTGTACCTTCAACATGTCCAATTCGGCTAATTTTACACAGTACCTTACTACTGGAAAAGCCGACATATAAACTGTTTAACTTTCAAAGTTTCCCCTGGGACTGGTTTCTATGCCATAAATTAATCAGCAAAGTTCATTTGATGGCAGCCATCTGAAATAGAGACCAGGACATCTGCATGGGAGCTAGTCAAAAACACTGAACTTAAACTAAAGCTTCTGAGCAAAGCACCTTCCCTTGTAATATTCAGACATTGAATTTTCTTGATGCATTTTCAGATGTTAGTATTTCAGTCCAAAAAAAAAAAGGATTTTAACACGTTACTCCCATAAATAACTAAAAACATAAAGGGGGGGATTTATCAAAACTAAAGCAGACAAAATCTGGAGCAGTTGCAACCAATCAGCATCCCTCTCTAGTTTGTTCAGTTAAGATTTGAAAATGAAAGATAGATGCTGATTGGTTGACGTGTACAGCTGCTCCAGATTTTGCCTGAAATAAATACTCACAACAAAGCTTTACTTGCTGTAAACATTGGATATACATTTAAGAGCATATCTTAAGTCTGCTTTTTCATTATGTGTCTGGACTGTGAAGCACAGAAGACGCAATGATAATTTCTTCATACACTTCAACAGAACAATAACAGGGATCCCAACCTGAAAGAAGCAATTTCAGGGAGGTGTCCCTCTCATTTCAGGGAGGTGCCCTCTTCCCCCCCCCCCATCCGTGGAGGGGGGGCTGGGAGAGAGCACCCCCTTGAAATGATGGCAGATAGCACAGGAAGAATAGCTTCTTTGCTATCTGCAGGCTTTTTTATTTTTTATGAGGAAGTGTTTCTCTCCCAGGCGGCCGGGAGCCGCTATCTAATAGCGGGAGACTCCCGGAGCGTCCGGGAGAGTTGGGATATCTGCAATAACAACCTATCAAAGTTAGATGAGTGTATTAAGGGGAACATGGTGCTCCAGATAAAGAAGCAATAAAGGCTTGCATTTTCCTTGTTACATTGCCAAGAGTAAGCATGGAAATTAAAGCAGACTTTTCAACTACTGTGGACTAATGATATACCTGTTATTAAAATGACTTAACTATTAAACTTAAAAAGGTTAATTAAAATAAATTATTAGTTTGTATCTACCAATCACACGCTACCCTGCATCATCTGTCCTGTTCACCATGCTGAACTAAATGCCTGGCCATACTACTCACACCACAGACTGAATCAGTACTTACCTGCACAAGAGCAGACTCTCATACAAGTCTATGAAAATCTCTGAATAGAGTAGCTAGAGCATTGGGGTGAACTTTTGGCAGAAGGTTTCAAGGTTCCCATTGTTATTTTTAATAATAACATTACCAATAATAACATGATCAACTGTAATGGGTCACTTATAAACTCATAATACTCATATTCATAGTTATTGTATATGCCATTAGATGCACAAGATAAAAAATAAAGTATTTTCTGTAATAATATACATTACATTAGTAGTCCCTATTAACATATTTGCTGGTAGTCATGCTTACCAATGTTGTTGTTTTTTTTTTGCTTTTGTATTGTTCTCAAATAACGTGCTATGTACTAGAGAGTGGTCAGCCACAGTGCTGTTCAGTTTTGCTTAGTGCATCTCAAGTGTAATAATAAAACCTATTTCAATAAAGCTGGACTGAAAAATTATTTTTTAATAGCGATTAAAAAAAAAATTAACACTGGGAATAATTCTCCAGTGGATGAAATGTTTTTAGGGTCCATTCACACCTATATGCACATGCAGTAATGCAGTAATGTCAGCATATAGGTGTGAATAGGCCCTTATGGTTTTCCTTTTAAAAACACACTGAACAAGCCACATAGGAAAGAATAGGTTTTCTTCTTCAATTCATCTTTTTGATTGTTCTATTGCAGGAAGATGAACATGTGTGAAGCCCTTAAAGTCCAACTGAAGCCACAAATATATTCAGTCAGACAGACACTGTACTGATAATCTCAATTTTTATAGTCTTTTTTCCAATTTCCTGTTACAGCAGGTGTCATGGGTCATAAATATGACTGTACAGTTTGATAGGCACTAAAGTTGGACCCAGTGCTATCAGTAATCACTTTCCAGTAACAGAACTGGTGTTACACACCTCCTTCTAATTTCTGCAGTGGTGTCAGTGTGAGGACACTTGTGCTGAGGGGTGGTACTGTTGCCAAGCTATACCAGCACAGCACACTGCAGTGAAAGAGCCAGAAGCAGATAATTATTTAAAAGAAATAAGTTTTTTAAGACATATTAAAGAAAAAAATTGCCATTCCTTATAACATGAGGGGGTACAGGACTGTGAAGTGATAAAAGGGGTGAGACTTCAATTGGTTATGTAGTTCATAAATCTTTGTATGAAGGCAGTTCTACAATTTGTCTTGAATGGCTCATTAAAGCAAACCACTATGCAAGGTGTTTCCTCACCTGTTTAAGGCAGTTACATTGTACAACCTGGGAGTAAGATGTGAATGACCCTTGCAAAATAGGGATATGACAAAAAAAAGTTTTTATGGCCATCTCCAGGCCAATCTACATAGACAAAGGTGGCGTCCATAAACCTGTCAGATATCTTTTAAGAATACACTTTCTCATATTTGTAGTGGTAAAATACATAATTTACAAAAATATTAGGGTTGCACAGATACCAAGTACAGTACTCGGTACAAGTACGAGTACATGTACCGATACTTTTGAGCTCCAAGACTAGACTAGAGGAAAATTCAAAAATTAGGAGGCAGCTGTCATTTATAAGAAGCACACGGAGCTCCTGGGATTTCTACATCTCTGTTTTAATGTATGATTTTGTTTTTATAAATATAAATAAAGGGATGCACAGATACCAGTTTTGCGAGTACAAGTACTGGTACTTGCCGAGTACTTACAACTACGAGTACTGATACATTTTTGTTTATTGTCATGTGACAGTTTTTTCTAAAACAATACAGACAAATTATTTCAGGACAGGGGTGGAGTGCCAGAGCCAAGTCCCAGCTGCAACCGCTGCAACCCTGGTAGTTCTCATGAAAATGCCAAGTATCTGCACTGGTACTCGAAAAGTATCTGTGCATCCATAAACAATATTAAACAAGACATCAGTCTTAAGCCACCTCAGAACCTCTGCTATGTCTACCTAACAATCCTTACAAAGAGAATCAATCACTCAAACCTAAATCCCTATCATCTCTAAAATATCTGTACCTGATGACACTGCCTGCCCATGTTATAAAAATGAACCAGCGATCAACTCATCTAGATCAAAGTATTTGTGTCCCTTCGAGCAATGTGAAAAATGTTTCAAAAAAGCATACTGAACTCAGTTCACAGTTAAAGTGACATTAAAGGCAAAAAAAATTTCCCTCCCCCCAATGTAAATGTTAACACTTACCTTAAATGATGTCTCTTTTTCCGATCTTCCTCTTCTTTCCCCATGTTTTCACCTGTCCCTCCAGCGGTGTGACGTCACTCCGATCCAGCGCTGACTGCTCTGTCTCTCCGATCCAGCGGTGTCTGCAGGCGGGTGCACGCGTCCATAGACTTACCTTGCGTCTCTGCTCGTCTCCCGGCCGAGAATCGGAACTGGGCAATCCTTTGCGGCCGTACGAGCAGTTCCTGATTCTCGGCGCGGGAACGAGCGGCGATAACGAGGTAAGTTTAAAAGGACTTTAAGCGTTTTTTTTTTTTACACTTCTTGCCTATATCTACTGCATGCTAGCAGTAGATATAGGCAAAAAAACCGCAGGGTTTAGAACCCCTTTAATTAAACTTGCCTAGCTCTGTTCAGGAGGGAAAATTAAAATTGCTTTAAATAAACCTGATTGTCATGTAATTGTTTTATGCGAGGAATCATTTTTGAGAAAACATGCTACCTCCCATTACCAAGAAATAGATGATGAAGACATTAGCCTACAGCTGTTGGTGTCTGCTGTTGTGACTTGATCTGCCGCCATGATAAAATAAAGTGTGTCTTTTTTGGATCTGGTTTCTTGAGAAGACTAAAACTATGCTAAAACTAAACCTATGCCCAGAATTGACAAAGATGCATTAAGAAAGTTCAGTGTACATGACTCAGCACTTGTCAAACCCTTTGTTAGTTTTCTTGCTTATTGTACAAAATGATGTACAGTCAGGCTGCTTAGAGACTGTACACTTGAGGCATTCAGGTAAAAAGAAAAGATTGACATTTGTCCTCATAGTTTTCATTTGTAATTAATCTCATAAATATAACCTAATCTGCTGTGTGGCTTCACTAATTTCATATTTTATTGTCCCTAGAATGATCTTTTATCTTATTCCCTATAACAGAGAATAGTCCTTGAGCTCTAGTCAGGTGACAGCCTAGCCGGAGAGGTGCAATCTGGGATAACCATGTCATCAGTAAACTGCAGGCAAAGGTAAGCATTTCTGCAGTTTCCCCTGCCCTTTTTATAACATGATTGTGAGCCGGAGGAATAAGGCAAATCTTATCAGGTACAAAACCATTTATTATATTTGCTTGCATCTATAGTACTGTCATGTGAATAAACAACAACACTAAACTATAACATACATTTCAAACATAAGACTGATACAAAGCAAACATACCATAAGCTAATATTTGTACAAATATTTGTCTTAAAAGGTCTGTACAGGGCAAAAGGTTATTTAATGCAAATCTGTTTTTAAACCAGAGAATCTCTGTCCCCCTTGAACACATATTCCATACTGACATCTCTCTAAAGAAGGAGCAATTTCCCTTCAAGAAGAGTGAGGAGCTGTTGACCTCTTGGGATGCGCTCTGCGCCTTTGACCTTTCTAACATAAGGTTCAATATATGACGGTTAGATGCTTTTCAATAGGGTGTCGGTGTACAACACATTGTTCTGTCTGAAGAACATTCACATTTTTTATTTCATTTTTGGAGCACATATGGACAAAGCTGAACTTTTGTCACACTGATTTTGTATATACTTTATACTTTGTGCTTTTTATGTATACTTTAGGATTGGGTATGGTTTGAAGTTATTTTTATATCTATAATTTATGCACTTTTGATTGTTTTCAGTGCTGCACTTCTTAAGCTTTTGATAGACATAATAATAGCATGCAATGCCTAGCTGCAGTTTAAAAAGAAAAAAATGACATTTCAATTGCCGGTAATTGGTTTTCCTTTAATATTTTAAACAACTGCTTAGTGAGGCAGCCTGTATGAAGAGGCCACATTTCAGAACACTTGGAACAAGGTTAGAGATTTTTCTGGATACATTTTGGTGCCTCTTTTGCAGACGTTGGATGAAAGTAACAACAGGTACTTTAAAATTGGGCCTTTGGTGTTGGTGGTGCCCTTCAGAGTTCTTCTTGACGAGTGCAGGGTTGGATCCTGCGCTAAAAAATTTAAATTATATATACTTGTCACACAGATTTGGAAAAAATGGGCCTTTGGTGTTGACGGTGCCGTCACACCGTAACCCTTCAGAATTATTCTTGGCGAGTGCAGGGTTGGACCCTGCTGTAAAAAAAATCAAATTATATGCACCTGTCACACAGGTGGCAAAAAAAATTGGGCTTTCTGTGTTAGAGGTGGCCCTGCAGAGCTGACAGATTATCTGCCCCGGTGTGGCTCTTGTCCCCTAGACAAACCAGCTCAAGCACTGCATGGCATCTTTTTGCCTGACCCGTTGCGCAGCCCCGTGAATGCTTAGGGAGAACTGCTGGTTCACCGGACAATTCAGCAGAAGAGGCCATTGTGGAGGATGAAGAGGAGGGGGTGGCGCAGACAGATCTCACATCATCAGGTTTTAGGAGGCGTGGTGGATGAACAAACTCCAGCACGGAGCCCTGTCTTGGATCTTTCCCTGCTGCAAGCAGAGTTACCCAGTATGCCATGAAGCAAATATAACGTCCCTGACCATGCTTGCTGGATCACGTGTCAGCGGTAATGTGGGCCTTGCTGATGACTGCCTTGTCCAATGAAGCCAAAACATTGCCTTCCACATGATGGTACAGAGCTTTACGTGAAAAGAAATTATGTTTGGGAACCTGCCACTGTAGTACTGTGGTACAGCACATTCTGCAAACTCACGGAAGGGGGCAGAGTCCACCAGATGGAAAGGCAGCAGTTGTAAGGCTAGCAATCTGGCCAAGATGACATTTAGACACTAAGCATGTGGATGGTTGGCACAGTATTTTTTTTCCGCTGTAGCAAAATTTGACTGGTCAAAACTACAGCTGGTGGGCTTCTGGCAGATTTGGCGGAAGGACCTGTGGCACCCTTTGCTATACCACCATCCCTCTCAGTGGAGGTTGTTGACATGGCATGACGTATAGTGGGGGGTAGAGATGAGGAAAAGTGTGGCCCTTTTCTGGTGCTGTTGCCAACGGGCTGCATGGCAGGTGGTCAGATGTCTCTTCAAGCATGTGGTACCCAAGCGGTTGATGTTTTTGCCACGCTTGATCCGCTTGAGACAAAGATTGCAAATAGCAATGCTGCAGTCTGCTGCACATGTGCTTAAAAACTTCCACACAGCTGAGTTCCTGGAAGTGTGCTGGGAGACAAAAGCGCCCTGTACCTGTGCAGCTCTGCCGTCTGATGCAATAGGGTGGCTGCTCTTACAGCTGCCCCTGGAGGACATCCTGCCTCGTTGGGGTTGTGCCTCCTCCTCACTTTCCTCCTCTGTTCTATCAGGCACCCAAGTAGAGTCAGTGACCTCATCATCATCATCCCCTCTGTCCTTGTCACTGGAGTCAACCTGGCAGTATGCTGCGGCTGGGGGAACATGAGTGCCAGTTTGTTGTCCATCATTGGCACCCCCTCCCTCTAGGCTTATGTTACTCCCTTCCTCAACCTTAGAACCATCATCAGACCATTGTAATTGCTGCGCATCCTCCAGCAGCATGTTACTTATGCTGTGTTCAAACAATTCAGCTGGCTCCTCCATGCATGATGGTGGGGCTGTGGCTGGAGTAGCTGTGGACAAGGAGGCAGAATAGGCCGCTTTGGCAGCTGCGGTGGACTGAGAACCAGTATGAGCCTGGGTGACAGAAGATGAGGAAGATGAGGATGGCTTAGTTATCCAATCCACCACCTCTTCTGTATGTTGTGGCTGAATAACACGGTCAGCACCAGATAAAAAGAACAACAGTGACCTGCCTGCAGAGGATGAACCACATCCACGACCACAACTTTTGCCTGTGGACACAGAGGTTGCTTGCCCTCTTATTGCTGCATGGGAATGTCTGCCTCTCCTTGTTGGCCTTTCAGACATGATGTGTATTGCAATAGACTGCAATAATTGACTGCAATAATCAACTGCTATAATCGACTGTTATAATCAACTGCTATAGTAGGCTGCAATTATAGACTGCAATTATAGACCGCTATGACAGACTGCTATGACTGACTGCAATTATAGACTGCAATTATAGACTGCTGATAGGACTCTGGTAGAACACTGTGATAGAACACTGTGAAAGAACATTGATATATACTCTCTCTTTGAACTCCAGCAACACACTACATAGGGCTTTGGTGTAAGCAGCCTTATATAGTGTGCTGCTGGCAGTAGCAGTGAGCCATGATTGGGCAAAGTCATCATGACTTTGCCCAATCATGGCTCTCACAGTTATTTGTGCCTTGATTGGGCAAAGTCTCCCACCTGACCTGTGGTCTGATGCAAGCCTTTAGCCAATTAGGGCTTCACAAGGTACATTGCTTTGCGGGGTGTTTAGTGGGCGAACAGCCCGCAGAACACCCTGATAGTTTGTGTGTTTGGCGAAAACACGAACTAGCGATGTTCGAGTCAAACATCAAGCCCAACACTAGTTGCTGTCCCATTTATTTAAATGGGCTGCTGTAATGCAATGCAGGTTAACACACGAAAAAACACATGTTAACACACATAGAAATCCATAACATCTATCAATAAGTAAGGTATTTAAAATGGCAGAAAACATATCACTCTGTTGTTTTAGGGTATAGAAATAATTGTAATTAACCTACACACTTGTCTCCCTAATGAGCAGAATACACAATCTGGAGGTCGTTGTGAAAGTATTATTAAGCCCGTCCTATATTACAGTAAAGCCGAAACAGATTAGAACAGCTAAGTAAAGAACATACAGTAACATTCTTCCATTCAGTGACAGATTGCTATGGAATGTATATTGTTCTTTGCTTCAAGACAGGGATCTAGGAGAAAATGTGTTCTGTAATCATGACTCACACATCCTTTCATTGAGATTTTGTAACCATGCCACACAGTGCGTGTTTACGGTGGAAATGATCTGAAGATAACTAAATTCCCATAACTTGAGAGGATAAGACTTACAGCCACGATCTAAGAAGGGGAATTCCTTACTTATTTATCTTCCCATACCAAGGGAAGAAATATAAACGCTTGAGTTGGTACAGATGATTTATGGAGATAATCAGACTAGTGAAGACATACTTTGTAAAGTATAGAGTAAACCAGTGGTTTTCAATTTATGAGGTATAGGGGGCCTCAACTTCAGCCCGACGTCATCAAAGGACCTAACATAATGTTCAGTATACTGCATGTAATGATAGAGAGGACTGTCAGAGACTGCAGAACTACTAAGGAAAATGATCATCAGAGACTGTGGACACCATACAGGTCTGTTTTGAGACTGGAAATGTTATGTAAATTAATGTGGAAACTTAGGACAGGAGGCCAGTAGCAACCACTGGTATTACCTCTTAACTAAGCAATGCACTTGCTCCCACTATAGACAGAAGTCAAGGGGCCGCATCAAATTAGCTGCATGTGGCCCTTGGGCCCCCGGTTGGGCACCAGAAATCTAAACCATGGTTTAAACAGGTTCTATATCACAAAGTAAAAAAGCATCAGCAAAAACTGGAGTGGATGGGGACGGTTAATCGGGTACAGCTAGGAAACAGAAACGGCGGAGTGAGCCTCAAAGTGTGGGAGACACCTAGCTTCCATTCACTAATGCAGGGGGCCCATTGCTCCCACATACTGCACAAAAATAGATGGCAGTGCCCAAAGAGCATTCCTGCAGACAGTTGTAAATAATGTCTCTGCAGTTCTGCCTTTTGGTGCGAAGACATGTTTAATTTTTCATTTTCTTTTTTTGCTGGTTTGCTCATAGGTACACTTTAAAAGAAATCCACAGATTGGCAGGGTTAAATCCTTGATTAGGTCTTTTATAGAGGTCAATTGTAGATACTGTATTTACTTTCTGTCCTTGGTGGCACCAGTCTCTGGGACAGAATGTGAGAAGATGTTTCCCCGAGAGAGAAATAAACAATTAACAAGTACTGTAACTCTTCCCTTTCTACTAAACAAATGTGTTTTTACTGTGGTGTGTGCCCCTGTTGAAGATTTTGGGAGATTTCTGGCTTCAAAGAGGTTCAAGATCCTCAGCAATGGCATGCAAGAAAACATGAAAGGTGAAAAAAAGGCAATCATTTCTGATACACAGTGTTTTAGCTAAATGTTATTCATCTAGGATTTATAAGGGGCCTGGTCAATGTTTTACTTTAAGTCCACTTTAAAAGATAAGTCTTTTGGATAAACAGACTTCCTAAAAATCAAGCATTCATACTATTCCAAATACAAAAAGATTGCAATAAAGTTATCTATGTGAAATTACTTCATAGATCTAAAGTACAATCTTCCTAAGACGATAGCAGTATAAATAGATAACATTGCTCCAGGTGAAAGCATCTGGTTCACTTCCAGAAAAGAATACGCTGTTACAAGTCGTGACAGGTAAATTCCTTCACCGTTAGTCAAACCCTCAACATAGTTTAAAGAGCAATCATACAGCAATGCAGACAATGAGAAATGAAAGACAAAGAATGTAAACATGATTGTGGAAGATAAAACTTTTTACTCTTTTGAAAATGGCATAAATCAGTGTTGGGTAACTTATTGTGTAAACTTGAGTAATGCCTTGCCCAGCTTTGAACAACACGTCAGCATCTCCTCTGAGTATTAGATCATGTGCATTAGTCAGACAGTATAAAGTAATAGAGATCAATACATATAATAAAATGTGTGTAAAATACTAAATAAAGTGGAACAAAAAGGATGTGGTCTTTGTGTATAGGTTTGCCACATACACATGCTTGGGTGGGCATAGATACACATCCAAACTGCAAAATATGCCAGTAAAATAGTTCAAAAGCACGATGACATCTGCATAAATGAAGAGATAATCAAGTTATCAGCCTTCTGATATCAGCCTTCAGTAAAATGTTTTGGGGATGGGTTAGATCCCCTATAAGGCTATTATTGTTGTCTGTGACTACATTTAGATTTACAGTTAAAGACTCTGTTTGCTCAATAGTCACCTCGCATGATGAATACTATTATTAAATCCTGCAAATCTTCTTGCTTAAATGTGGCTCCTGCTGTGCTTCCTTTCTCTTGGATGTAAGCACACTGAGCCTCATAGGCCACAGCACTACGGTCACATCTCCGCCTCCCTTACCTCCTAGCCATTCACAAAACCGTCCCATCCCTGTGATTGGCCAGGAGGAGAGGGAGGAGGAGATGTGACCATAGCCCTGAGGTCTATTAGACTTGCAGAGCTTAATCTGAGCAGGCACGAAAGTACAGGGGGGCCGCAGGATTTTTAAATAGTGTTCATTACGGGAGGGGGTTTTTGAATAAGCAGAGTTGGGCTTCACGCTCAGGATAATTGTGTTTGATATGAATGTAAATTGTCATTAAATTTTACCTGGAAAGAGTTCATAGCTTGACTGACACTGCCTTTAGTTGGTAGCTCAGTATGCCTTTTCATATATAACCTCTTATACACCTGTTATCTTATTCACAGGTCCTCCTATACACGTTCTTTACATGCGAATGTCTGTCCAACAAGATGACTCTGGTTTAGTTTCAGCTTGTTTACAATGAACCTGTAACCTTCTTATCTGTGATTATCCAGAGTCAGGAGTCGGTCATCCATGCTACATTTAATGTGGCCTAATTTGTCATGAATCAATACAAATATAGGGTGGACTTACGCTATAGTAAAACAATAATGATACCTGCATGTGCAGCAACATATGTAACATATACCATTGTTCGCAACACGTTAAAAACGTTTAGCTTAGGAGTTAAGTGCCTGGATCTATCTAATTTGGCTATACATGCTGATTCTATTGTGACTTGTCCTGCTACTTTACCAATGTGAAGTTAAGTCTATAGAATGTGAAGGCAAAAGCTGATCATGCACAGATCAAATATTGTCAGTTTCCTGTCAAATTGGGCAAAATCCGATCTATGTGTGGCCCTGCTGACACCACCCAACTCAACAAAAGTCAACTTTTCAATCGACGTTTGTTGAAGGAGCTGGGTAGAAAACTGTCAGCTGAACAGTGACTGCAGCGAAACAGCTAAAGTCACTGTTCGGGTAGCTTGGATAGGGAAATTAGGTGATTTTAATTTTGCATGGCCAGCCCAAGGCTAACTACAGACATAAGATGGAAAGCTAACCACAGATGTAAAATACAACTCATTGTGCACCACACAGTGAGGCTTATTTACTAAAGGAGTTTAGAATCATCACATAACACAGTGGGGGAAAATAATAAAAACTGGAGCAGACAGAATCTGGAGCAGTTAACCATTACAACCAATCAGCTTCTCTCTTTGATTTTCAAAGCTTAACTGAACAAACTGAAAAGAGAAGCTGATTAGTAGCCATGGGCAACTGCTCCAGATTCTGCCTGCTCCAGTGGTTATGAATTCCAGGGATAGTGTGTATACTCAATTCAATTATCCAAACATGTGAAAGGCAAATTCCCATTTCGTTATTTCATCTGCACGTGATTGGATAATTGAAGTGAATATTGTGTAAAGATCCTCCACTCCTTTAATAAATAAGCCTAATAGCGTTAACCAAGGGCAACAACTATGATCAAATTAACAAACAATGACTATAAACTGGCCATACACCATTCTTATTCCAATACCTAATATATATAAAGATAACAAACAATCTGTATTAGTTCAAAACAAATCAACCCTTACCCATAAAATCATGTATACCGAAAATGACAAAATTCTTCAGATGAAGAACATAATCAAGTGTACTAGAGCTGCAACAGTTTTTTTTTTTTTTTTTAATCCGATTAATCGAACTTAATAATCGGCCAACTAATCGATTATGAAAATAAGTGTACATATCATCACTCATCCAGATTCAAGGGAGAGCCAGAACATGCTGTTTAGGACTCTCAGCTTCATCAGAAGAATTCTATACTTTTGGATTTTAAATGATGGTAATGGATTTTTGTTGTTGATTTGCTTTCAACTAAGAAAGGTTGTTTGAGTTCTTTATATTATGTGTTGCATAATAGTATACTTTTTCTGCATGACCAGTTTATGGGCATTTATTTGTATACAATACTAAGATGGTGGACTGCCGAAACAAACAATTTTGAGTTGAATATTTGTTCATTTAAGAAAAAAAGAAATATTATTTATATTAAATATCTTCTGTAGACAAATATTTGCAGAAAAATCAATCGGCAGAGATGGAATTTTTCAGGTTTTTTTTGTCAGACAATTTTTTAAAATGTGTATTTATACACCTTAATACACATGCTTATTTCCTGTACCTGGGAACATTGGTTGTGTGTTATCAGGCACTGTAACGTGTTATTTGTTTAATTCACATTTTCAAAACTGTTACTATTTATGGAATAATCTTTCATACAAAATATAATTCCCAAGTCATGTGAGTACTGTCATATGGGTATAGTCAGCCTTACAAAATTAGCTGTGACAAATGTAAAATTGAACTCGTTACAGCTCATACTGTTTTACATGTACATATACTGTTTTAGGAAGCAATCGTCACCATGTGATGAATGATACCCAACTCCTAGTTCTGAAGACAAATTGCTACTGTACTTCAATTAGTAATGAACAATAGCAGCTTTGGGGAAGCTGGGAACTGAACCGTCACTGTACCTGTTTTGAACTGACTTGTAAGATAACCAACTGAAGGCCTAGAGCAGTGGAGTTCAAATTACTAGATAAGGTAACTTCCAGGCTATAAACAAATATACACACAATATACACAAAATATTAATTATGTATAATGCTGGAATATGTGGTCATAGATTAAGCACATACTAGAGTAGCCAGTCGGAGAATGTAGACATGCTATAGGAATGATGGGAACTAAGGACTTGCTGCAGGCGATGATCAGAGAATAGAGACATGTTGCATGAAACTTCTAGAGATCTAGAGATCACTGCTTGTACAGTCAATTTAGAGCTCATGTAAATGAGCTTTGTATACAAATGTTGCGTTTTGCACTTGAACACAGTGGTATTCCAATACATTTCTGCATTTGACCTGCTTTTGCTTGCAACTAGTACAGTCCATTTTCAAACCTAATTAGGGGTGCCACCTGTCCAGGATTCACCCGGACAGTCTGGGTTTTGAATGCTGTGTCTGGGTTTCATGGCAGCTGTAACCCGGACACAAGATGTCAGGCAGACAGGGGCAACCAAAATTAAGATAGGGGCTACTGGCCCCCACACTAATATCTCGACTGTGATATATACATATGAATGGGTGGCGCTATTTACATATGAATAAGCCACGACTCATTCTCCCCAAAACAATTCTGTGCATCGCTAGAGTGTTCGGGTTTTACTGGAAGAAAAGGTGGAAACCCTAAACCTAATGCTCCACCATTTGGCCCCTAATATGACCAAAGGTCTACACATAATATTGACTGTATATAATGCAAGAGAAAATGATCATAGACTGAGCACATACTAGAGTAGATGGTCAAAGACTGTAGACATGCTATAGGAATAGTTGGAGACTGAAGACTTGCTGCAGGCGATGATCAGAGAATAGAGACATAGTTACATGAAACTTCTAGAGATTCAGAGATCAGTGCTACTACAGTTAAATTAGAGCACATGTAAATAAGCTTTGTATATAAATGTTGCGTTTTGCACTTCAACACAGTGGCATTCCAATACATTTCTGCTCTTGACCTGCTTTTGCTTGCAGCAGGAACAGGTCTGAGTAGGGCCAGCTGTTCCAAAAAAATGAAAAACAAGTCAAACAGACTCCAAATGGTCATCCATACTGCAGAAGTCAATAGAAATCTGAAGACTTGCGATTAAAGTGTGCTTTACATTAAGTAAATTGTACACAAGCAAAGCCCATCTGCTTGTACCGTGACAGCACACTGAACAACCTAAATATATGAATTTTAAAATGTACAATAGTTTATACAGAACAAGTTTAGACCAAAGGCCAAAGAGTAATGGTGAGTTTTAACTGATGAGAAACTAGCTTTAGGTCTTTAGGTCCAGAAGTTCCTCAGCTACAACTGTCTCTGCGCTTATGCCTTCATGTACTGTATTAGGACCAAGGAAAACTGAACTGTGAGTGGTTTGGGCCAAAGAGATCTTTTTGCTTTATAAAATGTGAAAAGCAGGTGGTTGGAAAGGTTTGGATCCAATTGTCATTTAACAATCACGGTAGCTCAAATGCCAAACAAGAAAAAGCAACATATGCAGTTTTCACTATCTGTTATTTGTATTAAAATGGCAGCGAGTTTAAACCTTTATCATGTACAAACATATAATCTACCATCAGTTATATATTTTTTCCTCCTATAAAACGCAGTAGCTTAGAAGTGTCTGGTTTTATAGCAAACTTCTGCTACATGGAACATGAGGAATGGCCTGCCAGTGCCAGAAATGTGTTTAGTGAGTCTAGTGAGAAATGACTAGAAAAGTAATGTTAATGTTTAAGTATTTGAATGTTTCAAGTGCGTGCTACTTTTGCATGAATGGCACACTATGCTTATTTAGCTGGAAAGGCAAAAGGCTTCATTAGGCAAAATGAATGAAGCAAATGTAACAGGGCATTTAGTGCCAGTGAAAATAAACTGATTTCCCCCAATGCTTACTTTAACATAACCTCAAGTTAGGAAAGTTTATTTACCAACATTGTGTGGGTTCACAGACTGGCAATACACAGGTAGATCTCTGGTTCATGAAAGATATATTTGTGGCATTCACCTAAACCAACTGCAACTTTTTCCCCCAATCCATGCATGTTTTTTTTCTGATGGTGTGCACAATGAAGCCATTGCTTCCTTTCTGTAGGACACATGCGGAAAGATTATTAATGAATCAAACAGATTTTCAAATAAGGCTTAAATTCTCTGCGGCAAGCCACGCTGACTGCTACTGCATGTAACCCTCTGCTACCTGCTTATCACTATAGAAGATCTAGTCCATTGCATCGCCAATAAAAATGATAAACAGATTATACTTCCCATTATATATACAGCAAGCTAGCCACTGAATGGTTGATTTGGGTTACTGTACACTTACACTTTGTTAAAGTGACACTAAACTCAGGAGTTAAATCTTAAAAATGCATTCAAATACCTTAACTATTAACAAAAATGTAACTAAGTTATGCATCACTCAGCTGAAGTTCCTCAAATCATCTCTGAATTGGTGCTGCCACTGTCCTTCCTTCTGGAGGGTGGCTACTTTTGTTTCCCATGGTCCCTGTGTGTGTTGTAAAGTAGCCACCACTCTAAACACGCTCCAGTGATGGACTATAATCTCACGTTTAGTTTACCAATTTGTACTCAGATTGTAGTCTATCACAGGAGTGAGCTTGGAGCGGTGGCTACTTTACAACACACAGGGACCATGGGGAACAAAAGTAGCCACCCTCCAGAAAGAAGGACAAAGTCAGCATTAATTCAGAGATGATTTGTGGATCTACAGGTGATTGTGATACACATATAAGGTCCAGTATTGTTAATAGATAGTGTACTTGAATGCAATTTTTACTTTTAACTCCTGAGTTTAGTGTCACTTTAAGATGTAAGTAAAAGAAAATGTTAAGATTTTAAACAATCTGCCTATATAGAAAGGCAGCCTCCTGCTGGCTGGCCACTTTCATGAACATTGGCCAGGCAATTTTGAACAAAAACAAAATTGGTCCCGATTGGTACTTCCCCTGCCCTATTACAGGTGGGGAGCAATGGCAAAATCTGCCCATTTAGCTCCCCTCCCTTCCTACCTCTTTTCAATCGCTTCACCTAAGCAATTGGCTGAACCAAACACTAGTTAATGTCAGCCATACACAACCTGATTTTCAAGCAATTTCAACAACTAGCCTTTTATGGCCGCTAAGGATCAACAGTTTGGATTGTTCCACAGTGTCATCAGTGGTAGGTTGCCTTGGTCTAGTTATTCATTAAAAGTGAATGAAAGCTGGCTAGCAAATAACATTAACGCAGCACATACATATTCTTATATATCCTATAGGGGCTTCTTCTGTAAACCTTTACAATGAACAAAGATATAGTACTAGTGTCCAAAGCATCCAGTCAGATTTGTATTGACGGAAGTCAGATAAAGAAAATGACTGGTCACCACTTTGTACATTTTGAAAGGGTTAATGACTAAGCACAGTAAACTGTGATAATTAATACATAACTTTCAATAAAATTCAACATTAAAAACACACCTGCCTTGAGAACATGCAAAGCCAGGTGAAAACACCCATAATGCACTTTAAAAGACTTGAAAGACTCACAATAATTAATAAATTAGGGTCATAAATACATAGCTAGTTATATCTACTGTTGTACTTACCTACTCTGAAGTTGCTTGATGTCAGCGTGTCAGCGGCATGGCCATTTTCACTAATAAGTGTGGTAGTGTTTCCTTTCTCGCAGTTGTTATGACAGCGGCCTTTGGTACAGGTGACTTTGCATATGCTGGGTGTGAAGACCACCTTGATTCGCCCTGTCTGGTTTCCCACTGCCAGGGGAGGCACAGAGAAAAGGAAAAATAGACAAATCAGCTTGGTATCCATTGGTATCCTCCGAAGGTATGGACAAAAAAAAAAAATTTGTTAAAGTGACAAATATCAGACAGAAGTGCGGCAATTTGTCAGTGAGATCTGCTCTATATCCAGTGGTATCTCCGAAACAGCAATTGGAAGATTAGCAAACAGAATGCCGGGATCTACTCCAAGACCACATTAAAGTCAAGTCACCAGAGCGGGATTAGTAATCACAATGCTGCACTTTATTCACAGGGAGAGTGAAAGTGTAAGAAAAAAGAAGTGCAGCACGCTACATAACAGCTTAAACAGCCAGTTCTGACAGGCAGATGTAATGTAAAGAGGTTGGCTGCTGTACACCTAGGGGAGAATAAACTCCTGATTCTTCCTGCATACTCCAGCTGTTTCTGCCGTTATTAAGTCACTCTTTCTCCGTCTCTCTCTCGCTCTCTTTCTCTCTCTCTCTCTCTCTACAGCCCGTCCCCTGGAAATGTTTTAGGCATGCGGCATGTCTGAGAACATCTGTCTCAAATCTCTTGGCACTCTGGACCGGAGTGATCAAATCTAGTGTGCGACGCAGCTGCCCGGGTCCAATTTTTTACACTAGCTCTTGGCACAAGGCCTATTGTTGGATTTAGGAATTATATAACCATAATTCATAATATTTATCCAGAGGCATAAGTCAACAGCTAAGGCTAACAATTTATTAGACTTTTATCGATTCATTTATTTTCTCTGTCAGTTCGGCTTAACTTTAACAGTCTCGCAATGAAAACGTATGCTTGGAGAGACATTTATTTTTGTTATTGAAACAGAAATTAACATTAATGAAAGTAAGAAAGTACAGTCTGTGCGCCTTTAAATGTATGTCAGTGATGACACCTTTTCCTGTTCCGTCTTTGAAGTCACTGCGTGTTTCATGTGTAATACCATGGCGATTAAAAGCATTTAACAGTATACCAACATTACATAAAAGTAACATAAGTTAGAATGCTTACTGGATGTAAGATCCTTTTTTTTCTTTGAAGCCAGTCCTTAGCTCAGACATGTCAAACGTCATGAAACAGCAGGCTGAACTGACTAATTCTTCAAGGAGCCATAAAACTTCTCCTGAGGGTCATAGCTACTTAAAGCTTGAAGTGACACTAAACTCAGGAGTTAAATCTTAAAAATGCATTTAAGTACCTTAACTATTAACAATACTGGACTTTTTTTTGTCTATCACTCATCTGTAGATCCTCAAATCATCTCTGAATTCGTGCTGGCACTGTCCTCCCTTCTAGAGGGTGGCTACTGTTGTTCCCCATGGTCCCTGTGTGTTGTAAAGTAGCCACCGCTCCAAGCTCGCTCCTGTGATGGACAGTGTTTAGTCTATCGCGGGAGTGAGCTTGGAACAGTGGCTACTTCACAACACACACAGGGATCATGGGGGATCATGGGGAACAAAGGGAGCCACCCTCCAGAAGGAAATACAGCGTAAACATGAATTCAGAGATGATTTGGGAAACTACAGCTAAGTGATCAACAAATATGTTACATATTTGCTAATAGGCAAGGACCTTGAATGCATTTTCAAGATTTAAATGCAATTTAACTCTCCAACCAGTCCCCCTTTATAACTGCATAGCAGGAGAAACACTTTGGATGGGGTTTTCTGAACAGATGAACAGAATTTTGTTATCTATGTAAATGAGAACATGTAACAAATATAGTACTAGTAGTAATAGTAGTAGTAGTAGCAGTAGTAGTAGATGTATCCCTATTTGACTACAAATGTGGAAATACACCATCCTTCATAGGAGCCACTCTTATAATAGTAAACATATTCTCACAGACAAAAAAAAAGATTACAAAGAAAAACCAAACCAATAAACTCCTTAGAACAGAACTTTGTATTAGGAATATGGAGATTTGTCCTGATGAGTTATAAGCTAGCAATAATGTGTTATGTAGCAATAATGTATGATAACACCATCATCCCCTCAAAAAAAGGCAATCAGCCACAGTGCTTGTTACAAATGAGAAGAAAATGCTTAATCCATGTTTTTTAACGTTTAGAGAATTGGGGTGTAAAACAATAACTAACATTCATGTACTATAGGACAGGGATGGGCAGCCTCTGCATTCCAGTTCTGACCTGTCTCTACTTTCTGCTCATTCTGCCTATCCCTGTTAAGACATTTAATTCCCTGCAATACAATTAATACTGAGTTAGTTGTTGAAATCTAAAACTCTACCAAGGTCAGACCATTCGACCTTGATCTATGACAGAGGAGACATCAATAAGGTCTGGTCAATGAGATTAAATGAACAGACAGTCCTTGAAAACTCAGCCATCCATGTAACAGATGATCCAACTTTTTTTAAACATGATCATTGTTTGGTCATAGTCTGGTCTCCCCACAGGTTAAAGAGCACATCCATTAGTTTTAGCTTTCAAAGGAACAAAAGGGTGTAGGATGTGTTGAGGAAATGATGAGATGTTTAGAAAGGAAAAAGTGACACCTCATTTCAGCCATTTACTCATTTCCTCCCCTGTATGCCAAACAGTTAGAGAATCCGAAGACGAATATTTTGTGGGTGACCACCGGAGTGGATATACTGTGCAGAGGCGCAGCCTGTTAGAGCACAAGACTCACAAGTGCTTTTTCTGCCCACAGTTCACAGGCTGCTCCTCATAATTCCAGAGCTATCTATAGTAATGTATACACTGTGAGGGGAATTCATCAAAACTGGAGCAGACAAAATCTGGAGCAGCTGTGCACAACAACCAATCAGCTTCTCTCTTTCATTTTCAAATCTTAACTGAACAAAATGAAAGAGAGAAGCTGATTGGTTGCCATGGACAACTGCTTCAGATTTTGTCTGCTCCATGTTTCATATATTCCCCTCAATGTATACTTACATTAAACAAGAATCAGACCTTTTGGCTAAAATTAGGTACCTCGGCTTATATTCGGGACGGCTTATACTCGAGTATATACGGTATACTAGTTCTGTGTCACCAGACCTTATTTTTTATTATTTTTAACCTTGAAAAAGTAAATTCCTAATACTACTTACAGGATTGCCCTTTCTTTCTATAAATTGTTTAGTACTTTTTAAGTGACATGCACTATAAGTTTCACAGGAATTCAAGATTGTTAGATTCCATTTTATACCTGTTACTGCTTCTACAACATATTCTGGTGTTTATATTGAGCTCCCCTCACTGCTGTATTGTATATGCCATATGTCATCCTAAGGATGACAGGGGGAGCCGTACAGAGGTGAGCCAGCAGCTGCCATGCTATCTTAGAGTGGGGGTCGGGGCACTTTGTGCTCCCTTCTGGATGGTGGCATAGATACACGCCAGAGGGTTGAAACATCCCCGTGAAAATTCCACCTCACTGCCAGCACCACACCTTCCTTGTACCAGGCAAGGTTGTCTGTAACAACGGCAGGGGAGGGCAGGGATAGCCATCTGGCCAGGCGAACATTTGCTGGGTATGAGCACCTAAAGCAGCTGCACATTCTTCAGGACATCCTGGAAGCCTGGACACCTAACTAAGAAGCACTGCACCACCAGATTCAGCACATGTGCCAGGAAAGGAATGTGTGTGAACTTGCCATGTCGAACAGCACCCAGCTTATTGATGCTATTGTCATGACCTTGCCTGGCACAACAGCCAGGATCTCTAGTCCAGTGTGTATTCTGCCCCCCAGGCATACCAGCTGCAAAATAGCTTGGTAACATTTTCCTGGGGCCTTTGAATATGCTCTGGGGCTTTTGTGGGTACTGGTGGTTTTGAGGAGTCACCAGATTAGGCCATTCAGGAGGAGAGGGGAATGATGACCTTTGATGACCTTTACCATGGTGTGGGACACATAATGGCACCACCAGCCCCAGCCGTGTGCCCCATTCTGCATCCCCCCCGTCACCAGCCAATGGAGTTGATAAAATGTCCCTGCCCATGCTTGTCTGTGGTCATGTGAACCATAGCCATTGACCGCCTGATCCAGTGACACAGAGACATTACCTTCCACATGGAAAGTAGCTGGGTACCTGCCACTGTGGTGCAGCACAGGCCATAAACTCATGGAAGGGAACCAACTCCATAAGCTAGAATGGGAGCAGATGTAAACCTTGCATTTTTGACAAGACGGCACTAAGACGCTGGGCATGGGGGTGATTAGGGCACATTTTTTATTTCTGCACCGGCGGATTCAGAAGAGACACTTTCCTAGTCAATGCTGCTGCTAGAGACAGCCAGGCGGGATAAGGAGACTTAGGGTGAGGTTTAAGCCTTTGCTTAGCCGTAAGCACTGTGGCCAAACCTGACCCTCTTCCCTACTTGATGTGCCTTAAGATATGCCTCTCAAACTCCATGTTAGACTTTCCTCCTTATCACTTGGGCTGCAGATGTTGCAGCACATCAAACTTTAAATCATGTGAAGCGGAATGGGGCATAAATTGAGGAACAAGGAGGACGAGTGCAGGCAGGGCCTGGCTTGGCCATGGGGTTGGCAAAATAGGTAGCCACATTGGGCTCTTCAGCAGGAGATGGAGTGCAAAAAGAGCAAAATCTACAACCTATGCTGCTGAACTAGTCACAGTTCATGGGGAGGGGGCACATTTTGGCCTTTTCACCATGGGTGCTCAAGAACTTTTAACCAAAACTGAGACCAAGCCTTTTGCCGCTGACTGGTATCATTGAGGTGCTGCTTCCACCAATCTCTTTGGTGCACAGTCATATGTTTCCTCATGCATGTCATACTCAAATGGCTGGTACTTTTACCATGGCTGATACGCTGCAGGTAGAGGCTCCAGACTATAATGGTCCTGTTGGCAGCAAAGGCCCACACTGCAGAGATCTTTCAATTTGTTGCCTATGCAAGTGCTTGGGTACTGTGCTGATGCTAGCCAATTTCTACCAAACACATACCTGAAATCTAAATTTAGAATATTTTGAGGATAATTGGGGATGTGGGCATGCAGAAGGTTTAGGGCATGTGGGGTTGTTGTTTTGGAGTGTTTTGGTGCCTCTGTTTTGACATTTCATTAAACTTTTAAGACAATGCAGTGTGGTACTGCAAAACAAGCACACACTCTATCCTATCAAACAGTTGTGCTACTGTCCAGTTTGAACAATGTTGGGGCTTAAGCTTCAAGCTTTTTGAAGAGTACAGTTTCTTATAGTTTTTGGATCTGCTGTGCCTGCCATTCCTATCAATTCATGCCTGTTACAGCTGGTTGATAAAAAATCAGGTGTCCCTTAGAAATCTACCTATGAACAATCACATTACTTTATGCATGGTCAATATTAGAAATGTATTCTTAAAATATTTTCCAATCCCTTAACCAGTTGCATAAACTCTTGCAAACAAAGATGTTATGACCTCTGACCAATATTTGGTATTTTCCCAATCACACACAGATAAAGGACCAATATTTGTACAGTTCAATAAGTGAACTGTTCAGGAAACACTGTAGCTGATTTTTACTCAATCCTTTAGCCTGCATTCTCATCTTAGCAACAGTGTCATAGCGCATAGAAACGCGTGTTTTGTGTAGCATGTTCGTGCAAGTTTTTGCATTTATACATTTGTAAAACTCTTGTACATACAGTCAAACATCGAGCAGAGCGTTGGCGAGCAGAGCGTAACACATTGCATTTTTTAACGTTTCCATTGAAGTCTATGGGGCCAAGAAGTGCATAATCTGCCAAAAAGAAACTCATCTTCAAGCAACGGGCGTTTTGCTACAAGCAACAAAACGCTCAATTGTGAACATGACCATAGAAATGAATGGGGTTTTTTGTGGCTTTTCTTTTTTTGAGCATTTTTTTGAGCAGAAAAAGCGCTACAAAACTCTTAGTGTAAATGAGGGCTAATGCACACAGTAGCAACAGGTCTACTCAATAAGCCAGTACACCGAGCAATCAGGATATAATAAAGGAGATTAACCAATCTGGTTTTAGTTTATCATAATCAAATTATTAAAGCTGTTCTAAGATTTGTTGCTATGTTCCCTGCACCAAGTGCATTGCTTTTTGCCTCATAAATTAATCCCTTAAATTGCTTCTTATTGAGGTCATCTTGCCATCAGTAACATTAGTAATATGTGTGGACTTTTTTACTCATTACTTTCTTACTTTCTTACTTTTTCTTTTTTTTCCACTGGATTTCATTTGGAAAATTATGTTTAAAACTGTATGGAGGAATGTAACTGTTAAAATAGAGCCAGTTCTCACCAATGCCTTATCCAAGTTTTTATATGCCAACAGTGACTCGTGCAGTATGCTATCATGAAAGGAGCCAGACATAATTTCAAACAATAGCATGTCAGCATTTAAATCTAGACTTTCAAATGTCCTGTATAGTACAAACTGCACAAATATACAGTGTCTGGAGCCATTCCATGAAGGTGCATGTAAGTAGTGTTATTTAGCCATGAAATCTTGTGGTCTTTGCATTGGTACAATTTCAACATATGAGGGTTTTAAGGTCAAATCTCCTCAGTTCTTCTACTAGAAGAGAAGAGTGCTGCTTAGGCACTGATGGGAATATCACACCCTGCTGCACAGAATTCCAAAATTAATACTGTGAGTGTAATGAATGGGAATTTTTTTTTTTTTCTCTATTCTGACATCGCTCGTGAATATGATACTTTGCATTCTTATGTTTATGACTTAACAGCATGTGCATTTGCCCATACTACAAGCAAAGATGTATTATATCCCCAACTAACAATAAATCCCAAGCTATCATAAGCTTTAACATCCAAGACTGTAGAAAGCAGATTTCTGAATGGTTGTCCAGAAATATTGCATTGTTCTTGGTCTTTGCACGTCTAGGGGTAAGGTGAGACTCTTATCTCTGGTTGCCCTTACCTAGGAATGCCATGAGGCTAAGTAAAAATCTTGCTTTCAGTATCAACCTATACACATACAGGTAGAGCTCTAAAAGTGTTAAGGTGACAAGGCTTATCATGGGCTATGTTCATGGCTAGTAATTGGAAATCAACAGAAGTGACAGAGGTCTCCTGATAATAATTGTTGCTCATCAGTAGTCCCCTTACAAAACAGGGTTACCATAAACTCCATCTTCATTAATTACTGATGTTCAAGTTTTACATCCCATGAACAGAATAATCCAGTTATTTCATATCTGCCTTATGTTCACTAAAACAGTACACTGTATTCTTTGGCATTTTGTAAGGAATCCAGGGAAATTGTTAATACAAAGCCCCATCTGGGAATGACTTTTTACATAGCAAACTGAATGACTCAACAACAGTTTAATGTGGAATATCTTGTTGAGTCATTATATGCGTTAGGAAAATAATTGCATAAGAAAACTATTACGTATGATACATTTTGTCCTTTGTTATCCTGTTTGACCATTGCATGATTGATTCTTCCAAATTAAATACACTAAATAATAAATATGAAACAGTCAAGATAGCTGTCTATGATATGCACCAAAGACATCACAGAGGACGATATATATCAAGAAGTATGACGTGATGGGTAAATAGAAAATTTCCAACTTCTTTTTGCTGTAGCACCAGAACAGAATACTAATAACATGCAACAGAATTTGTTCATAAAGGAGAATTCTTCTACTGAGATGCTATTAACCCTAAAGGAGAGCTGTGGGGTCAGGGCTTTTCCCCATAGTTCTCCTTAGGGTAACAGGAGGACACAAACTAGCATCCTCCCGTCACCCTAAGCTCAGTATACTGTGAGCTACAGCTCGCGCATGTCGAGATCCGCCCAGCTGCGTGAGTGACAGCTGGCTCTGCCTATCTAGAGGCAAAGCCAGCTGTACCCGCCCCCTCCCCCGTCCGTTCCGCCAGTCAGCGCTGGTGGATCGGAGCGGGGGGAATCCATTCCCTCCCCTGTCACGGCAGAGAGCCGTGACAGGATCGAGAAGTGAGCGAACACCAGTATGTGTTTGCTCACCTCCCGACTGAGCCGGCCTGTGACAGTCTCATTGTCACAGGTCGGCTAGAACTATGAGGTGAGTGAAAAGCTTCACCTCATAGTTCTCCTTTAACTTTATTTCAGTTGACATGTGTGAAGCTGGCCATAAACATAAAGCCATGATCATAAGTTGGAGTAAAACTCCACCTAGGCGAGGAATTCCGTTATGCTGGAAATTGGTAGCTTTGTGAATTAAGGTTTGCAATTTGATGGACAGAAGTTTGCAGCTTTTTCCTTGGGTCTATTGTAGTTAAGCTTTGACGGCTTCTGGCCTGCACCTACATGTGCCTGGGTGTTGGAGACACAGCCAGTGGCCGCTGTCAGAATACTCAAACAGAGCCGGCAGCTCATTGGCTGCTTGCTCTGTTTTTTCGAAGATCTTCAGCCGATCAAGAGATGTCAGCCAAAAGGGGGGTGATAGCGGCACCTGTGAATTTGGGGAACCAGCCAAAATTTGCATAAGCTTTAGAGCAAGGGGGAAAGAACTGCAAATACTGCAGAGGAATGAATGGAATATGCAGACTGGACTGTTGTATTGAACAGAGCCAGTTTCCCATAACGCCTTCCATCATGGAGAGATGCAACTACACAAACATGCATCAGCCTGTCTGCCACAAGCATTCAAATGAAGATGTCTCTATTTGCCCTAGTAACTATTTTAAGGAATCGAGGGAAACTCTTCCAATGGGTGCACTCATAGTGACAACTGTTTCAGAGAACATTTCCCTCTCTATGGAGAGATTTTCACTTTCCATTGTGACTAAAGTCAAAAGGATGGAAAGTAAAGTAAGATCTCCTCAATGGGGACACAGCCTGAGAACTCAAACCTGAAAGTAGTTTTAGCTATTCCCTACTCCATAAAAATAATTTTAAAATGTTTTGGCTTTAGATATGCTTTAAGGTATATTTAATTACACAGATGTACAAAATGTGTAATCGCTGTGAATACCTTGTTTGCTGTTCCCTGTTTACTACTACCGAGGTAGAGATGGCAATAGGTTGCCAAAGTGACACCTTTTAGTGGCTAAATCCATATAAAAAATACAAACTTTCAGAGTGATAAAGCTTTTTAGGCATTGGGAAAGATAAAAGGTTCTCTCTCATAAAAGGTTGCGGAAGAAGCTATTCTCTGTGAAACGGGTTGAACCTTATCTGTTCAGATCCATGAACATTGGTTACAAGATATGCATATGGTTGTTCACCCCATATATGCTATATGTTAACTATGTATTATGGCCACAATATGTTCTTTAAGTACCGTGTTTTAGATTTGTTTATAAATTAATTAATTTTTGATCAGTATTTTGGTAACTGTGCTTTTTTTGTGGCAGCTCAAAAGCCCCTGGCTCTTTTGTAGCCATGTTTTCTCTTTCTGTTTTTATTACTACCATGGCAGCTGCATCACCCCCACACTCACCACTATGCCTTCACAACTTCTGCCCCTGCTGTCATACCCCCTTAGCCCCGTTCCCACCACTGTACCTGCACACACCTCATCTTAATCCCACACTCTTTCTCCACGCTCTCACTTTAAACATCACACCTGCACCTCCTCTCACCTACATGCCTGTGCACCTTCCTGCCTATTGTCACCACCGCACCATGGTGCCTGATCCCCATCCTGCCCCCTTATCACAGCGTGTGTGCACACCAACCCCTTGTTTTTAACATTGTGCGTTAGCTCCCCCTGTGCTCTCTCTCCTTATTGAGTCTTTACACCCTCCCCCCTCTAACTATTGCATCTGACCCCCATTTTCCCCCAAATACTGCACTTACCCACTGTAACCATCATGCCTTACTCTGTCACCCCTCACTCTCGCTACTATGCTGCCACCAGACCGACCATCATGATGCCACTATCACAACCCATCACCAACCTTGCATGTTCTAGAATGGGCACTTTTTGGCATTTTGTGTACAATATCATATATATACAACATTTCATGACGCACAAGGGAACTTATCCAGGATGTGATATTGAATTTGATTTATTCGCATAATATTTTAGTTGGCTACTAAAAGTTATCACTTTGACATTTTTTGTGCCTTCTCTATCTCTGTATGTATTCCTGGCTAACACAGTGCATTATCTTTTTGCTTGCTGTTACTTAGTAGAAATCTAAATACCTATTTTCTTGCAGTCCCTCATGCCTGCCTAGGAGCAATCAATATTTAAGCATAATTCATCATTAATGAATAGCGGTTCTTGGCTTCTCTTTAAAGAAGGAATGCTATGGCCTGTATGGTTAAATTTCTAAAGCCTAGCACTCTGTGGTACAACACTGAAAACTTTCTTTGGCAATATTGCATCCTCTTAACATACTTTGCCCTCAAGTACAGGAACCGAATTTCATACCAGTTCCAAACAGCATTGAAAAGCTCGCTCTAAGAAAGCTACATTTGTTTCCAGTAAATGTGTGAAAACGAATTCAAACAAAGATGTATAATTTTTCAAACTGGAAATGCACATTTTTTTAAGGTTCTCTTTTATACTCCTATATAAATACTGTGTAAACTACTTTATTGAACAATTTTTCAGCTCCATCTACTGTAAGGATCCCTTTAATATAGGACTAGGAAATAGCCACATAAATGTCTCCAATATTTAGAATAATAATCTGATGGAGCAGACATTTGACGGATTCTAAAAACACTAGCACATAAATGCTTAGACAATAAACAAGCTGTGCACTATAATTTATAAACTAGGCTCCACAATACAAAATGCTATTAAAGGCTTTAGCTTAGTAACTATGGCTATTCCTCCAGAAGTAAACAAATATTTCTTCCTTTCAGTTTTTTTTTTTTGAAGCAAGTCCATGGGCCATGATATCAGCATTTAGCAATGCCCTTTTGGAGCATTTAGCAAATTTGCCACAATATTATATTTCTGGACAGATGTGTGCCCTTCTGTAAATGCCATATTATTTGGAGTCATGCTTTAAACTATCGCTTATTTTAAATTTGTTTTTATAGCTATGAATATTTTTTTCCAAAAAAATGTAATACTTTGGTATTATTTCTATCTGACATGTCCTTCTTCTGGGTTGTAAAGGAAATGAGAAAACTGCAAACACACCATCACTCAAATTTAGAGGAGATGTTTTCAATTTGTTATTAATACTGCCCTGCTGGTTTTGGATGTCTATAACACCTAATTAGTAAGAGAGCTACTAATTAGTTTCCTGTGAAAATAGAAAGAAAGGAAACAAACATAGGTCAGAATATTTTACAGTTTTTTTTTCTAAATAATCTACATTCAAAAAATAAATATTGGCCCTACAATGTTCAAGTACATGAATTGAAAAAAATATCTCCTCCTCCCTCCCTGGGGGGAAAGTCCTTACTTCTCTTATCTCCTTCAATAGCATTGGAAATCTACTGTTGGGCTGCCTGCACATGTATAGAGTTGAGTGTGACATACCCACCCTGCAGGAGCAATACTCCCTTCATGTCTAAGGGACATGTCACGTACCTTAAGGAAACTTGAAATTATGAGGGCCCCCTCTCTTGCAACTCCAGTCTCAAAACCCCTGAGTGGAAGGATAGGCGTATCAGGGCTTGGAGGGGCACAAGTGCTGGAAGACTTCACCTTTGGCAGACGATGCTGGTCTCTGTTATGAACTTCAGGCTGAACGTTCACACCAGAGGGCAGAAGGGTACTAAATAAGCAGACAGGATCATAGTCAGAAAACAGACCAAGGTCAGGAAGGTGCAGACAATGCGGTGCAATGCAACAGGCAAAAGTGAGGTCAACGGGCAAGCCATGGTTGGAGGGTCATAGTCAAAGTCACATCAGTGTCATAGGAAATCGGAGTCAGGATTCAGGATCTCAGGTATACAAGGACTGAGAGCTTGGATGTCACAGCCTAAATAGCCATGATTCAAAACATGTACATATGCACCCCCGTGCACATGCCGAGGAATGCACAAGCAGAAGGATCTGCACAGAGGCACATGACCAGGCCCGATTCTATGAACCAAACCAGGTTCATGCACATTTACAGATACTCGTGCAGCACTTCTGGTTTACACTTCTTGACAGGACATTAGCCCACAGCCAGTCTGTCACTCAAATTGTTACTGGCCTGGATACATACCGGAGATGTTTAGTATTGCCATTATGTGACGAAAAAAAAGCTATGGTCAGGCAAGTACATTAGTCATTTCAGCAGCGTGACCAAGCGAGCAATTGCAGGAGATTAGACCAATATATGTATGTGATTTCCTTTGATTTTAATGCAGAAAGCACTTTCTTGACATTTGTACCAACTGGTATTGTAGGAAGGACTTTCCCAGTGGCAATACCGATGGCACTGAATGCAACACAACTAGCATGTCAGACAAAAAGGCTCTTATATCAGCGATAGAGAATTGGCTAGGTCAAAATCCATCTATTTTACAATATTTTGACAAAAGTATTGGGACCAGTGGCGTAACAACCGGGGGGCGGGGGGGGCTTTTGCCCCGGGCGCCCATAACTCTGGTTACGCCACTGATTGGGACACCTCCAAATCATTGGCTTCAGGTAATCCAATCACCTCCGTGGCCACAGGTGTATACAATCACGCACCTAGGCATGAAGACTGCTGCTACAAACATTTGTGAAAAAATGAGTCGCTCTTAGGAGCTTAGTGAATTCAAGCGCGGTACCGTGATAGGTTGCCACCTGTGCAATAAGTCCATCCGTGACATTTCCTTGCTACTAAATATTCCATGTTCAACTGTTAGTGGTTTTCTAACAAAGTCGAAGCAACTGGGAACAACAGCAACTCAGCCACAAAGTAGTAGGCCACGTAAAATGACAGAGGGGGGTCAACGCATGCTGAAGCACACAGTGTGCAGAAGTCGCAAACTACCTGCAGAGTCAATAGCTACAGACCTCCAAACTTTGTGTGGCCTTCAGATTGGCACAACAACAGTGCGTAGAGAGCTTCATGGAGTGAGTTTCCATGGCCGAGCAGCTGCATCCAAGCCTTACATCACCAAATGCAATGCAAAGTGTTGGATGCAGTGGTGTAAAGCCCACCGCCACTGGACTCTAAAGAAGTGGATACGTGTTCTCTGAAGTGACAAATCACATTTCTCTGTCTGGCAATCCGATGGACATGTCTGGGTTTGGCGCTTGCCAGGAGAACATTACTTGCCTGACTGCATTATGCCAAGTGTAAAGTTTGGTGGAGGGGGGATCATGATGCAGGGTTGTTTTTCAGGGGTTGGGCTTGGTCCCTTAGTTCTAGTGAAGGGAACTCTTAAGGCATCAGCATACCAAGACATTTTGGACAATTTCATGCTCCCAACTTTGTGGGAACAGTTTGGGGATGGCCCCTTCCTGTTCCAACATGACTGCGCACCAGTGCCCAAAGCAAAGTCCATAAAAACATGGATGAGCGAGTTTGGGGTGGAGGAACTTGACTAGCCTGCACAGAGAGAGTCCTGACCTCAATAGAACACCTTTGGGATTAATTAGAGTGGAGACTGCGAGCCAGGCCTTCTTGCCCAACATCAGTACCTGACCTCACAAATGCGCTTCTGGAAGAATGGTCAAACATTCCCATAGACACACTCTTAACCTTGTGGAGAGCCTTCTCAGAATAGTTGAAGCTGTTATAGCTGCAAAGTGTGGGCCAACTCAACATTGAACCCTACGGACTAAGACTGGGATGTCATTAAAGTGCATGCCATTAAAGTTCATGTGCGTGTAAAGGCAGGCGTCCCAATACTTTTGGCAATATAGTGTACATGGGCAAGCATATGCAAAGAGTGTGTTTCCAATTGTGAATATTTGCAGACCTGACAGCAGCATGAGAATAGTCAGCACCTGTTGTTTATTACAAGCCTGTCTATCTATCTATCTATCTATCTATCTATCTATCTATCTATCTATCTATCTATCTAATTATTTTCCCCTATTATTTATTTTAAAACAAAGGGAAAGAGATGAGATAGCACTGGAAGTGACTCTTATTGTTGTAAATTTAAGAGACAAAAACTGGAGACTAGAAGTGCCTTCACAGTTGTAATATATTTTCCATCAGCAAAGCAGGTTTACAAAGAGACAGATGGTGCCAAGTGAGTGAATACATTGCATTGGTGTACATTCTACACCCCTATAGATATTATCTGTATTAAAAAAAATGTCCCAAAGGATTTCGTGTATGACCTGCAGAACTGCAACGTTATCTACCCTTAAACCATTGTCACGGCATCTGAATGTACGTCAAGTGAGAGATTCTCACCCACAGCTGTCCCACAGTCCACTCTAACTGCCACTGCCTCCTCGAAAGCTGCAGTACAATTTTTTTTAACTGACACTTTGGGATCCTTAGAGACATGTCTCCTGGGTGGAATTATATAAAACAGGACAGTTAAAAAAATCAGATGATTATATTTGAATATTATTTTTAGAGGGAAGTGATGAGTTTGACTTTAAAATGGCAATGGCTGTCTAATTCAATTGATAAAGAGAAATAAAGTAATATTTGGACATTAGACTGAGTTATAATCTCTAGACAGCTATTTTGTGGAATTTACAATGTACAAGTGGATGGAAATGAGGTTTTCGTTGGCTGTGATTCAACAACTATATCTTAATTCAATCCTGCAACCTTTAGTTGGCTTGAAATATTGTGAATCTCACAGGGTAAGGAAAGAACATTTGTACCACACATGAAGCATCAGGCATATTTAACCACTTAATTTTAAGATGTAATGATCAAATATGAATTTCACAGGCTGAAAGAAGTAGCTGTTAACCAGGGGAGGTGCATCATGTAATATTCTAACAGACACCCAGTTGCAAGCTACACAGTTCTTATGTTTTTGTGCTCTACTTGATTTTTGGGGCTATACAGGCTGGAGTCTTAATGTGCCCTAATTAATGTTAGTTTAAAACAAATATGGAACATATTTATAGCCCCAAAATCACATAGTCTAAAGGAATATCTCATGCAGCTGCTGAGGCAGGTACAGGGGATGGTGTACCCAAAACGGCATGGCCTGGGCAGGAAAGGAAGATAGCACAATAAAAACACATAGTTGTCAGGGACTTACACAGCCGCGGAGTCTGGTCCGCAGATCATGGCCCCTCCTCCAGCGCCGACGTCACGTACCACGTCGCGCTCCCAGGGCTGCCTCTCATAGCTCCGCCCACTGAACGGCGCTCCCTCTGTAAAAGAGAGGGAGATTCAATTGCTCGGCATTCAGTCAATGGAGACTGTACGTGGAGCAACTGCTCTCCTGCTCGCTGCACGCACTTCCCCACAAGAACCAAGGACGTCATACCTCCTGAGAGGGATTCGATCTGAAGGAGCCTCTACCTCCCTCTGTCTCTCTGCTGCCTTCTAAATCGCAAGTAGTAAAGACGATACTGTGTATACTAGCCTGTCTATCTGAGCTGCCACCTAGTGGATTGAACTGTTATTACAACCTGCAAGTTATAGACTGTATCATTCCTACATACTTGCTCACTGGTATACCTCACAGTAACCTACTACCTGCGTGTATATTTAACATAGGAACTAACCTTACTGTAACCCTCACGTATGAGAATAATATTGTGGGAAACTACTTAGTTACCCGTGTATGCTGAAATACATTGGGAGTTGTTTAAATCATACAGGTGGTATATGATGTTTGTAGGAGCTGCGCCCCCTCACCGCACCTAAGAGGGTCATAGCAGCCTCCTCAATCTGAACCATCTCCTAATCCGAGTGAGTTGTGCCCTAAGATCTTTAGTTGAGATCCATAAACAGTGGGTAGACTGTTACAATAGTATGATGTGATGCCTGTTACTGCTCAAGGAGCAGAGTCTACTTCTGAAGGAGGATTAGCTCCCTTTAGGATCCCATTGCACAACCAAGGAGTAGGACTTATTCAAACAGAGAAAAAAATAGTAGTTTAGAAAACTAGCTTCGAGTAACAAAAAGTGATGAATTCACATTACTGCACACTGTAGATATGTGTAGGCACAGAAGTTCTTGTTTTCCATCAAAACCAGCCATTTACATTGAAAATGAACTTTAAGTGCACCTATGCTCAGACTATGGATATCAGTGTACTTACATACTCTTAACAAGCAGCGAAAAGGTTTTAAAAAAAGCCTTCACTGACCTCTGCAGCTGCATGTACTGTGAAGAAATTAGTCCTCAAATATTAAAAGAGACTATGAAGCCAGGTCTCAGTTTCCAACAGCTTACAAACAATTGGCATTTGTTTACCTTAGAAGGCTGGTAGTCTGCCAAGTTTCTGCTGTAAAATGAGAGGAGAGGAGCTGTGAATTCAGGACTTCTACTGAGAACTTTGAAGATTAATTTCTCCACAATGCCTGCAGCTACAGAGGTCAGTCAGCTTGTTTGCTTGTTTACAATATGTATATACTAAAAGTAAAACTCTACTCTAAAGCTATATTGCGCACAAACCGATGCAGATCTGTATTCATGAATGCATCATTAAATGTATTTTAAAAATGTAAGCAGTTGAATATTCCATTTCACCGAAATCTTAGGTACAGTGATGGCTGGTAGCAACTTGCAAAGCAATTTGTTTGAGCTTATTAAATAGTAATAATCACACCTTAGTTCCTGGCATGCATCTAAGTGGTGTTATTGTAATTTGCAAGTCTTACATTAATAATATGAACTGTGCAGCCCATTATTTTAGTTTCTTAACTTGAATAATATTAAAGTCAGACAAGGTCAAAGTGTGTGATAGCAGTTCATAAGGAGATGAGGGAAACATCTGCACTTCTTGCCAAAACTGCTGCCAAAAAGTGCTGCAGTTAAGGAAATTTGAAAAAGATTTAACTTCGCAAAAGTACTTTGTCACATTAAAATATTCTTGTGCCCAAGAGCTGTGAACTTTCCTGAGTATTCCATACTGTGTTACCTAAATACAAGTGAAACTAGGGGAAAAAAAGGAGTGTTAACTATGACAACCAAGAAAAATTTGATATCCAAAGTCATGATCCCCAAATGTTTGTGGAGTTCTATAGTGGTGACTTGGTGGCCTCAGCTCTTTATATGTCCATAAAACAAATTCTACTAAAGCTCATATGAAAATGTGAAACATTCATTAATTTATACTGGATGAGAATCACAGCAGAACGCATTTTTGGGGATCAGTTCCCCTCGTCAATTCAGTAATCCAATAAACTTAAAAGGTTAGCAGCAATAAAAAGGACTGCAAAAGAAAATCAATATTTCCAAAATAATTATCAGTCCAGATTTTTTATTTATTCTTACTAGTTGTCCAAATACAAAATGGTTTCTGTTGTAATTGTTTCTTTCTTAGGTTCATCGCTCAGGTAAATGCACCTATTTCTATTATCTGCCAATAATGATCAAATCACATTGTGGTGGTGGTGGGGGTTGGCATTTATCAAACTGGAACAGACAAAATATAGAATTTGATATATCTCCCATCTAGTGTTTGAACTCCAGGTGCTTAGCCAAAAAGCTTTGAACCACCCTTCCATTGTTAAAATTGAAAGTATCTACAAATTGCGTGTCTGTGTTTATTCAACCTTTTACTTTTTAAGCAGTTTGGCCCATGTATACATTGTCAACCGGACACATTATTCAAATATTTCAGTGGTATGCTAATTAAGTAACATTAACAGTTACGTGTTACGTTAGGGATCCATTCTGTATCCTAACAATTCTAGAAAATGTAGTTATCTGACATTATTTTCTATGCTAAACTGGATAATCTCATTAGCTTTAGTCAGTTTTAGAAAAATGGGAAATTCATTTTTTACTGATTGAGCTCCAGAGGGCCTGTAAAATCCATACAGGTTTTGTTCTATTTTTCCAAACTTGAACTGAAAAACGATGACTGAGATCTTGCTTATGACGATGGGGAAAACTTACACTTTCCATTTCTCTCTGAGTCAGTCTCTCTCCTCTTACACTAGATGGTTTACATTTGTCAGTATAGTTTTCCATGGCAAATAATCACACTCCAAGTATGATTTTTGTAGTAAAAGCTAGAAAATGTAATGCAATTGTTATTAGTTGCTACGAGTAACACATTTGCTTTTCCTTCCAGATTCTTTTGACAGATGAGGCAGTTTTTACTTAGATGCAGAATGTATACAGATAAATAGTTGCACTAAAGAGCTTCACAGTGACTCTCTCCTTATTGTTCCATTGATACACAGATTTTGGTAAAATACCAATAGTTTTAAAGAACCCTTACTGATGTTAGGGCAGGTGCTATTGAGGTGCATGATAATGCATCATCAAATCTTCCCCCTACTCCCCCTAGCACTGCCACCATGGGTGTCTCTAGACCTCTTCACCCCAGGTCTGGCTGTCAGTTGCCCTATGTCTAGTGAGACATAGCCAGCATGCAGACACTGGTGGGCAAGAACACCTACAGTGTCTGCATAGAACTGCATAATTCAGCAATAACAAACCCAGCAGTTTGGCACTCTGAGCTTCTCTGCTTTTAATAAGTAACTATTTGATTAATTTTGCTCCTACTAAATGCCAAAATGATAGGATATTTTAAGAGTGACATCAATATAATGAGGCTCTACACTACTGACACAAGTTTGATAGGGGTACATCACCACTAACAACAATGAAATTATGGTACTATACCACTTACACTAATGTAATAGTGGGCAGAACACCACTAACAACAGTGTAATGTGGGTTATTTCACCACTGACACCAATTTAAGGGGGGGGGGGCATGTTACAATTGACACCAATGTATAGGGGACATGTCACCACTGACTTCAATGTAAAGGGGCATTAAAATTACACCCCCCATTGTAGTGGGGGCACTTCTCCACTGAACACCAATGTAAGGGTGTTCAGTAGAGAAGTGACCTTCAATGTAAATGGTACTACAATGACAATACTGCACAGTGCACACCCTAGACATACTGATCGCTACACTCTATATGCTATACTGTATGTTACATACTCCAGACCACTGCAAATGGCACAGGAATAGCAGTTGTTTGTCCCAGAACCAATTTAATGTGGCGTAGGGAATCAGCAGCTCCCGCAGGTCCTGTCAGCAGTGCAGACTAAAACTGTATCTGACAGCCAGCATCCAGTACTAAACCCAGGAGCTGAAACGATCAGCTCCTTGATTTTGGATGCTTTTACAAATCACTCTATAGGAGAGAGCTGTAAAGATGAAAGTAAACAGAATGCTTTCATCAGCCGACTTTGCTGATTATACTGGACGGTAAATATATGGGGGGTTGCATTGAAAGAAATTACAGGAAAATGCATTTTTCGAATTTTGTTTAATATTTACTCGCAATAAAAATCAGAGAAATACAAATATATAACAATTTGCTACTAAATTAAGGCCTTATCTGTCCTGCATATTCCCCCCTGGCCTCTCTGATACCTTTGCAAACGCCCCCCGCCACAAGCACTTCATCTCTCCCCTCTCGGCCGCTGCAGCAGGGGGGGGCAATTGCCACCCTGCCCCCTGGCCCAGTCCGCCCCTGGGTCAGACTAATCCAGCACGTTATTAATCTTAGTGCCCTACTTAATATGGCCGCAAGCGATGGGCATAGTGAGTGGGGAAACTCAGATTAATAACATCCAAAAGATGTGGACTGGGAGGGGGGCCTCTTTAAGACTGCTCTGACTGCAGCGGCGGCAGGGAGAAGAGAACAAGAAGCTCGACTGCCATCGTCTGTGCCGGCTTCGATTGGGCTCCTCGGCGGCCACGGCAGTTTCCTCCGCCCACCTCAGCTGCCATTGGTGGGAGAGGAAGACTGCCGAACTGCAGTTGGCCGGCTTCTACTGCACGGGAGAGAGAGAGCACCTGGAGCCGGCTGGACATGTAGGAAACCTCGCTGCTCCCCCCACCATCACCAGGAGAAGAAGAGGTCAAAGCAACTGTAAGTCCCTGTACTTTCTTTGTGACCTCTGCACTGCGTTACATACTGACCGCTGCACTCTGCACTGTGTACTAACCTCTGTACTGTGCGTCACATTACTGACTGGTGTACTGCGCGTCACATTACTGACCGGTGTACTGCGCGTCACATTACTGACTGGTGTACTGCGCGTCACATTACTGACCGGTGTACTGCGCGTCACATTACTGACCGGTGTACTGCGCGTCACATTACTGACCGGAGTACTGCGTGTTACATTACTGACCGGTGTACTGTGTGTTACATTACTGACCAGTGTACTGCACGTTACATTACTGACCAGTGTACTCCGCGTTACATTACTGACCGATGTACTGTGCGTCACACAGCTGGCCTCTGTATTCTGAATTGCACCACTGACTTCTGTACTCTACGTTGTTACTGATCTTTGTACCCTGCGTCACACCGCTGACCTGGCGGACTTAAGGCCGGGGCAAGGTAGGGGTTGGGTTGGGCAACTGGTGGCGAGTAACTTTTAAGACCTGGCTGGTAGCTTAGGGCTTGAAATTTTGAGCCCTGTTATATAGTATATATTCCATTGGAAGTCACTGCACACTGTTCAGGGAGTATTTCCCCAGATGCACTGCAGCAAAGTAGCATCAGTGGATAAATAGAAAGTACTAGCAGAGGCATTCAAGGGTCTTGAGCAGCAGTGTATGTCCAAATAGGAGGAGTTTATTTGTCCAACGTTTCCCTGGATCACAGTTTTTTGTAAAGGTGGACTGCGATCCATCAAAACATTGGACAAAATAAACTCCTCCTGTTTGGACATATAAATATTTGCAAAATATAGGCATTTCCAGCATATTCCTAGTTGATTGCTTCTATCCTAAAATGGTGAACTTTTAGAGGAAATTATAGATTTTCATAATGAAGGTCAAAACAGAATGAATATGGATTGGTCCAGGTACATCAGCTGAGGTGTATTTTGATTAAGCCTGATAGCTAGAAATTTGTACACAGTTACTATATACGATTTAAATTCATTTACATGCTGTAACACAAAAAATTTAAATATGGAAACTACTAATATTTGGTTCACTAACATGTCTTGAGATTTGGTAAAACTGTAAAAAAAACAACAATATATGCTGATTTCAAATAGGGAATGGTGTGTGGAGAGATTTTTGTTTGTAAATATGACTGTTGGCAGATCACATCCTATTTATTTATTACGTTAAAGGAGAACTATGAGGTGAGTGCTTTTCACTCACCTCATAGTTCTAGCCGACCTGTGACAATGAGACTGTCACAGGTCGGCTCAGTAGATCGGGAGGTGAGCGAACACATACCGGCGTTCGCTCACCTCTCGATCCTGTCATGGCTCTCTACCGTGACGGGATGGGCTGGATTCCCCCCTCCCCGCTCCGATCCGCCAGCGCTGACTGGCGGAACGAACGGGGGAGGGGGCGGGTACAGCTGGCTCTGCCTTTAGATAGGCAGAGCCAGCTGTCAGTCATGCACCTGGGCGGATCCCGGCACAATTGTCGGGATCCGCTTCAGCTGCGGCGTCTCAGTATACCGCGAGCAGCTGCTGTAGCTCGCAGTATACTGAGCCTAGGGTGACGGGAGGACGCTAGTTTGTGTCCTCCCATTACCCTAAGGAGAACTATGGGGAAAAGACTTAACCCTATAGTTCTCCTTTAAAGTGCTCCTTTTCCCAGACTGTGGACAGTACATTATTTATATTTTTTAACTAGCACTAAAAGATATTTAATACAACCCCGCATCTCTCTAGCTGCATTTAATGTGATGCTATTCATTCTCAAAGATCACAGCACCTGTAGAGTAGGTTTCTAACAGCTTAGAAAGGCATGCTGTGTACTTCCGTTAAACAGCTGGCAGGCTGCTAAGATATGCTAAAATTTAAATCACTGTGTTGTGAACTTTGAAAATTAATTTCTCCACAATGTTTATACAAATAGAGATGAATGAGGGCTAGTTTAAAAGTGCTTTTACTGCTTGTTCAGAATATGTACTGTATATGCTTCAGCGTGCATGATCTGGGCACAGGTTCACTTTCAGAGATGTAACTAAGCACACCAATTAAGCACACTAAGTTTCCAGATAATTGTAATAGCAACTAAGAGGCAGTTATTTCATTTCAGGATGGCAACTCCATCAGCAAACAATAAACAAATTAAATAGATAATTAACTCATAAAATCTTGTCAATATTTTTCTTTGGGTAGTCCACTGGTCAAGTGTAGTATTGGGCTCGATGTTCGAGCCGAGCGTGAGTTCGACTCGAATATCAGCAGAATGTAATTTTTTTTTCTTTACAAATGTCAGTTTTGCTGCAGCAGGTTCTATACATTGTACAGATTTGCCACTTTACAGGCTGGCTAAGGGGACCCCCAGGCACGATATTTAAAGGAATGTTTAATTTTTATTGTTACCTTTTAAGTGATGTTAAAACCACTGCTCCTTTAAAAACTGTATTTTTAAAAGTTTTTTTACATTGATACATGTTAGGCGAACACACGAACCATCAGGGTGTTCGGCGGGCCAATAGCATCCCTTACTAGGCACTGTGCCTTGTGAGCCCTGATTGGCTGAAGCCTTGCACCTGACCACAGGTCAGGTGGAAAACTTTGCCCAATCAGGGCACAGAGAACTGTGAAGCCATGATTGGGCAGTCATAATGACTCTGCCCAATCATGGCTCACCTGTCACAACTGTAAACAGTTGGGTGGAGCTAGCTCCGCCCAAATGTTTATATGCTACCGGCAGTCGTCTCTTTTTTATTATTATTTCTATTTATTTCTATTTGTTTTATTTTTTTTTCTTCGAGTCATTGTCATCATGGACAACGCTGGACATCGTGATTGACCCTGGCTTACATAGGTGGATGAATTTTCAGGGTTTTTTTAAGATAAAAGACTTGTCAAAAACATGTCTTTTGTTTTTTTTCCAAATAAAGCATTTTTTCAAAAGTCTGGACTTTTTATTAACAAATGTATTAAACCCTTTAGTGAATGGGTAGGGGTAAAAGTATCCCTTACTCATTCACAAGGGGGGGAGGCGGCACCTGGGTAAAGGGCTACCATCATGTGAATAAGCCCCCTGCCCGCACACCCACAACCAATGCCCCAGAGGCCCTTATCCCCATCAGCACGGAGACAAGGTGCTTTTCCAGGGGCGGCCCTGGAAAAGCACCCTCCCAGTGCCGAGGGCATGTGGCCTGGTATGGGGGGAGGGGGGTGCTCGCTCGTCCTCCCCCCCTTTCCTGCCCTGCCAGGTCTATTCTCTGATCAAGGGTCTGGTATGGAATTTTAGGGGAGACCCCACGTCCCCCCCTTTTGGGGGGGTGGGGTTCCTCCTTAAAATTCCTACCAGACCCTGGCATGGGGTGCCTCCTCAATATTCCTACCAGACCTTAAGGGTCGGGTATGACTTTTGGGGGGAACCCCACACTTTATAAAAAAAAAATTGGTTCCTCCTAACATTCCTACCAGACCTAAATGGTCTGGTATTGTTTGGTAGAAGGAACTGCACGCTTTAAAAAAAAAATTTAATTTTTTTTTTCTTTAACAAATGTCAGTTTTGCTGCAGCAGGTTCTATACATTGTACAGATTTGCCACTTTACAGGCAGGTTAAGGGGACCCCCAGGCACGATATTTAAAGGAATGTTTCATTTTTATTGTTACCTTTTAAGTGATGTTAAAACCACTGCTCCTTTAAAAACTGTATTTTTAAAAGTTTTTTTACATTGATACATGTCCCCCATGGCAGTACCAGGATCCCCATACACTTTTTATGGCCAATAACCTGCATATAAGCCCTCCTAAAGGGGACAATTGTTTTTGAAAGTTCTACCCCCATAGACTTGCATTGAGTTTGAATTCGAACCGAACTCGGGCCTGTTCGGCCAATTACTAGTCAAGTGTGATTTTGGAGCATAAATGGCTTTATTGATACAAGCCCGAGTATTGTAAACACATGGAGATCTCACCAATAAAACCTTTAGGGTTGCTTTACTATAGGCAAATAGGCTGTCCATTTTGCAAGGGAATTTTCACTTTTCAAGTGGATAAGTTGAAGTTATGCTGACTTTCATCATGACATAATTTAACTGGCATATGATTGGATATTCTTTGCAAAGTGAATTTTCACAACTTTCACTAAGGTGTAATCTCAATGTACCTGCTCCTGCTCTCTCACTCCCTTGTCAATTCCTAGAATGCGCGCCTCCAGGACTTCTCTACAGTCTCTCCCATCCTCTGGAGCTCCCTTCCCGAACCTGTCCGGCTATCTCCTACTCTGTCTGCCTTTAGACAATCCCTAAAGACTAATTTCTCCAGGAAGCGTATCCCCAGCTCAACCTAACAACTCAACTATTACTTTCTCAAACAACTCATTCCCACACAGCTACCACCTTTTGTATCACTTGCCCCCCCCCCCTTTAGATTGTAAGCTCTCATGGGCAGGACCCCGCTAAACATAATGTCTTGAATTGTATTGTAACTGTAATGTCTTCCTTTTATTGTAAAGCGCTGCACAAACTGTTAGCTCTATATAAATTCTGTATAATAATGCACATTTACATAGTAGGTGAGGTTAAATAAAGACACAGGTCCATCTGGTTCAACCTCTATAGCGCGTGTGTGTGTGTATAATGCTCAGAATTTCAATAACCCTGTATGTTTTGTGGATTAAGGAACTCATCCAAGTGTTTTTTGAAGCAGCATATACAGCTATCTGTGGACCTGAATTCCACATTTTTACCACTCTCAAAGTAAAATACCCCTCACACAATTTACGTTTATACCTCTCCCCTCCAATTTTATCAAGGTCTTGCTGCAGGGATTCTATGTCTTGCTGCAATCTTTTTTCCCTGCATAACTTTGTATCATCAGTAAACACTGACAGGGAGCTATTTATTCCCACCTCAATGTCATTTATGAACAGGATAAACAGAATTGACCCCAAGACAGAACCCTGGGGCACTCCACTCACCACTTTGGACCATTTAGAGAATGAGCCATTTACCCCTAACCTCTGGATGCTGTCCTACAACCATTTTTTTACCCATGCACATATAGGTTCTTCAATGCTCATTGACCTTAGTTTGTGAACTAACCGTTTGTGGGGTACTGTGTCAAACGCCTTTCCAAAGTCTAGAAATAATAAATTAACTGGGATTCACCCTGCCTACCTTACAACTTACATCCTCATAGGATGTTAACAGATTTGTCTGACAAGAACGGCCTTTCATAAATCCATGCTGGTTCGTATTATGATACTATTCTCACATGCACATTTTTTATATAATCCCTGACCATTTCTTTAAAAACCTTGTATATTACTGATGTAAGGCTGACTGTCCTGTAGTTACCTGGTACACATCTTGAACCTTTCTTGAATACCAGCACCGCATTTGCTTTCCTCCAGTCCGCTGGTACCTCTCTTGTCCTGAATGTGTCCTTAAAGATTAAAAACAATAGTCTGGCAATAACCAGATTCAGTTTTTTGAGGACTTGCGGATGTAAGCCATATGGTTCCGGAAATGTATTATTGTTTAGCTTTTTAAGCCTCTTTCTTACCTATGCCTCTGGTCTTCACTTTGTTTATCATACCCGTCACGCTCATTAGTAAAAACAGTAGAGAAGAAAGTGTTCAATACCTCTGTTTTCTCCATGTCACTCGTGACCAGCTTTCTCTGCTCGTCTTTTATGGGGCCTATGTGCTTCGTCTTTACTTTTCTACTATTTATATATTTATAGAATTTTTGAGGGGTTACGTACTGTGTTGTAAAGACATCACTATAGGCAAATGTGGATCAAAACAAACATTTTAAACCAAACAAGATAAACATTTTAACAAACTCCAAAAAGAACAATAGTTTGTTTTTCATCCTAAACAAATAGGCCACTGAGGATAACATTTTACATTTCTGACAAATCTGAGATCATTTATTTTCTTCTAGCCTAGAAAAGTAAACTATTTTTAAAATTTAGGTGGATCCAGACGTACTTCACACTCCCTCAAAACTTTCTGACTCAACAGCATAATGTCAACCTCTAAATGTTATCATGAGTTCACTCACATGGTAAATATTCTTTTTATCTTCAAGAATTTGTGCATGGAAAGTGCGAATAATATGTATTTTTGCTCTAAACAAGTGTAATGAATTGTGGTCAATGACTCGCCGAAATATTACCTACATAACTCCATGTAGACAGTGACCCTTATATCCATAAAACTAGAAAAACAGTTTAATCTAGACTATAACTTTGCCAAAGGAAAGCTCTTGGAACTGACATAGGCAGACGCTCTGTAATACTGCATGTAAACCACAATTTATCATGCCATGCAGCATGAAATCCAGAGATGATAATGAGCTGCCACGCCATTGGCTGCCCTCCAACACTACAACTTGGGCAGGGATACAATGTTTCTTAGCAAATATGAGCCAAAAAATGCAATGTGCCTCCTGCACGGACATGGTTAGACAGAAAACACAATACATTAACTGTATATAAATATGAATGTACTGTATATCAATGAACATGTCGGGTTGTTAAGCTGACTACAGGGGCCTTAAAGTAGTATTAAACTCTTTTTTTTTTCAATAATGTATCCAGATCAAACTAATATACATTGCCCAGCAAACTATTTGTTTATATTTTTGCCTGAGCACTTACAATCATCATGTATCCGAACAGCTGGCTCCAAATCTCTCAGCTCAGCTTCCCCAAACTCCCTGTCCAGTACAAAATCACAAGAAAGAGAGCAGTCCCCACCATCTACTAGCTTGAAGAAGGGAAGGTGGAGGAGAGGCGAGCCGGAAGGAGAGGAGTGGCTTTCCTGTGCCTGTGTATTTGTGGAGACACAAACAGCTTATTAGCACACAGAAGGGTGGCTTCATAGGACCCTGCAAGGAAAGGGGAGCCACCCTACAACTGAATATTAGAGCCAGTGCTCAGGAGACCAACTAATTCTGCAGGAAACTGAAACTTTTAAATATTAAGAAGCAGCATCCATTGTAAGTGGTTTAATCAGCAATTGAACTAGCTTAAGAACATTTTCAATTTAATATCGCTTTAAGGCTACTGTAAACAAGCAGTAGATGCTGTAAGCTGTTCAGAAGCCAACTGCAACCACACTTCAGATCTTCTTAATGGAGTAATTAGTGCTGCGCTCAATCCAATCAGGGATAGAGATAACAGATTATTGTTGGCTGGACTTATAATGTGGATAGTAGAGCATGCACACATAAAGCCGCCCAGCAGCAGGTTTCTTCAGGAATACAAGTAAGTATATGTAAGTACAAATAAAAACAATTCAAAAACAACAAAATCCCAATTTATAAAGGTCTGACATGTTTATGATAGTAAATATTTAAGGACCCATCAGGAAAAAGCACTTCCACTCCTCATAATGCATAGCTGCTATCCTCAAGGGAACTCAAACCTCCAGGTTCCACTTATTTATGCTCCACCCCTGGCTGATGGAGCTCCCCTGTCTTCCACTGCACACCAGGTAAAATTTTCTTTCAGACATGTGTTGGGCATTGATATAACTATATTTTATGTATTTTTATCAAATGAATAACTGTGAAAGTTTTACACATCATGACCGCATGTGGACCATCTATCCCTGCCGTTCTTCCTGTGCCCGGAGTGTTTTATGGAGTGAGACAAGCAAACAGGGGTGATCTTGATACTACTGAGATCATCTGCAATGAGAAACAAGGAAACTCCATCTGGTCCCTTCCCACTTTTATGTTTGACTGCATCTATTAATGCATAGTATGAGGAAAATAAAACAACTGCAAAAGTCAGCATTACAATAATTCTTTAGTTAAAGTGCTTACCCTTTTGTGGTAGATACCCATCCGTATGTACCTTATTGCCAATACAAGCCTGCAGCTGAGCTGCCTATGGTTTTATACCCCAGTGATAAGTATACTTACTTAATCAGAGACATGGAGTAAGCAGAATATGAATGAAAAAAGTAAGCATGTCTATTGGGCTAAGCAACAAAGTGTAAAGAGCAAGGGCATACTACTAATCCCAACAAAGGTTACAACACAAGTGTGTTTCACCAGTTGAGGTTATGGAGGAACCAACTTGTCATTAAACATTTATGATTGTGCAATCAAAGGTTTCTATAAGTGAATAGCTTCACTTCAGATCGGTCATTCACTCGGCTGCCCTCGGCAGCTTCGTGAATAGACCCCTTAATGATTCACACTCTATTGTAAGTCTTGCATTAGTAAGTAGAATGGCACTGAACTCCAGGCAAATAAAATCTTAACTTTGCCGTGTGGCTACCCCTGCACTGCAAGGGTTAAGTGCTTGTTTTGTCTAGGGAGCTAAAATAACAGAGTTGTATTAACCCGCGATCTCGGCTGGCTCCTAGACTGCAAAATCTAGGGAAAAAACACAAACAAGGGGCGCCTTTCCTGGTGCAGACAAATTTATTAAGATCAGGATCAAAGGTAGAAAAAAAAACATACTCACAAAATTCAGCATGATAATAATATAAAAAGTAAGTCCGTGTCTATGTGTCAGCAGAGGAGACTGTGTGATGTGGCGGTCTAAGATCCTGTGAGTCATCACATTCTGTACAGCAGATAGAATGTGAGGAAGCTGAGGGACATGCCATTGCTGGAGCAAAGGAAGAGAGAGGCAGAGGGGACCGGTCTAGGAGCCAACTGGGATCATGGTTTGGGTAAGTATAACCCTGTTATTTTATCTCTTTAGACAAAACAAGCACTTAACACTTGCAGTACAGGGGTAGCCACACTGCAAGGATTAAGATTTTATTTGCCATGAGTTCTTCTTAAACAGTACTTACTAAAGACATTTGCCTTATAACCTTTTCTTAGCAACTCACCTTATGCCCCTTTATTGATAACATCCTCCTACCATGAGCATTTCTAATCACAGAGATGTTTATAGTTCCTCAAAGGTAAACAAATATGCTTTGGTTAGAGACTCCAGTTATTATGAAATTCTGGTACTTTAAAGAGTATATATCTGTGAAAGATTTTTTGTCAAATTACCTAAGTGTATTTCCTTTTTTACAGCCAAACTGTGATAACATTTAGTTATTTTTTGCATATGTTCCCATTCACATAGCATAACTTAAAAAAAAAAAAAATTAAAAATGCTTTCCTTTTTACTTGCTAAAAATCCTATACAAAACCCTACCTAGCTTCTACTATGTTAAGGGGGAGTTAATGTTTACAATAATTAACCCTGTCTGCACTGGGCTGGCAGATTTCATTATCAGTTGTGAACAAGATTTGAACACTGTTTGTCCTAACAAAGGGATAACGATCTCAAGGCTTGGGTGGTATGTTCATGAACTCTCCTTCAGTCTGTGCCTCAGTTTGTCACTCTAATTGCACTCTGAGACTGTTCAAAGAAGCTTGCAGTCTGCCCAAAGGCCTACTCCAAAACAACTGTAGAGGTAAGAAAAAAATATATTTTTTAAATATTATCAGGTGTGGATGGGAACACATAACAAACATGTAGCAGGGATTTCCCAAATTTGTCTACTAACTTGAAAATACACTAACGCACTGCTTCCAGAAAGAAAATATGAATAAAAAGAATTTCAAAGTTAGGATACTCACAATGACTGAACTGAGATGACAATTGATCCAGAGCAGCTGTCCTGAGTGGGAGAGACCCTTCTGTAGATTGCTCACCCAGAAATATTTTCTTAGAGCTGGAGAAATACTTTGGCTTAATCTGGAATTGCTGAGTATGACCATGTTGGAGGTTCATGGTTCGGGTCTGTGGAGGTACCATCCTGTGTAATGCAAAGACAAACCAAGTAATGGTGTTATATAGCAATACTTTTACTAAACATTTTAAAATAGAGTATCAGTGCTAATAATATTCTCTTTCATATTATGTTAGTTTAGCTTTAGAACTCTTTGCTATCAGGAATGTTCATTTGATGCAGGAGTGTGTCTAGAATGAATTGTCAAGTAGGAACTAGCTTCGGGCCCAGGTTGACCATGTCTTTGACCTTAACTCTAGTTGTTCACAGTTCAGAAAAACAGCAAAATAATGTGATCATTTGCTGTCATAGTTCAGTTTGGTCAGAATATTGATAGCACTGCTGATGACACAGACAATTAAGGTACTCTGTGGCCAAAAACAAATAGAAGATTTGGAACTAGAATAGTGGCTTCCTTTATGAATAGGTTAAACTGTAAAGCTGGGAGTTTTATGGAGCATCAGGACTCCAAATTTGCATTTTTGCTCTGTGAGTATAAACAAGGAAGTACTGAAATTAGGGGTTCCTTATTGTAGCTAGGCAAAAATATGGAAATGGTGATGGCTGACTATATACTGTATGTAGGTCAATGGATACAGTACATTCACACTGTAAAACCATACTGTAAAAAGCAAGCCTTCTTCTAATAAAAATTATTTTTTTAAAGAAACCAGCACACGATTATCATGCAATTATTTTTTGCTTTGAAAGTAATATATGCAGATGTTAACAGGAAATAGTTCATGGATTGTTAATTATCACAAAGAACACAGAAACTGTAGGAGCTGCATAAACAGATGTCTAAGCAATATTTGTTAACTTAATCCCCATGTCAATGCATGTGTAAAGATGAAATAGTACTAAAAAGGTTGCCTCTATCAAAATTTTTTATCAGACTAATCCTATGAAGCGGCTGACTGCCTACTATCATTCCTGCTGTGTTAGTTTTCACTAAGTGCGTTCCTATCTCTTATTCATATGCATAGCATTTGGGGAAAGTGAAGACTTTGAACTACTAACGTCATGTAACAAAACTCCCTGCTGCCCACATTCTACAAAATCCAGAGATACCAAGTGGATGCAAAGCAGGTCTGCACACGTGAGTCCTGTAAATCAAAAGTCGCCAATTACAAGAACATGAACCCGGGACCCCCATTATGACTTATGAAATTTAATACAACACCATGCTTTTATTAGCAGGGTTAAACAGTTAATATATATGACAAGTTGCTCAGAAAATGATAAAAATTCAGGACCACTGTTTTAAAGATACTCATAGAAATCAATTAATGACTATCGAGATTGAGCAATTGTCATAATACCTCTGGTGTCAGTCAGACAAACCAGACTATACAGGATGGAAAGCTATTTTTTACAGAGAGGCTAGAATGGGTGAATCTAGTGCCAGAACATGAATGGCCTTTTGTAATTAGCATACATTTCTATGGGCTACTCCTATGCCAGGAGAAATTAAATACAGATGATAATTCATCCACATTTAAAGTTGGATACCCATTTGGTGTTAATTTATTTCTATCTAGTGTGGGGGACTAGTCTCACAGCAGAGACAAACTCACTGTTTCTTCAACAAAATGGCCAACTTTTATTCAGGACAGCAGTAAACATACAAATGAAAGGCATCCAGCCAAAACGGAATTGTCATCAAACAACATAAAGTTCTGCTCCACTGAACCTTACTGAGTCAATGCACTTGTCCTTTGAGCTGGGTCCGTATCCTCTTTGGGAACAATTACAGTGCATCCAGATTCCTCTCCTGCTGGCAGGCTTAGATCCAAAAGCAAACACATGCTACATTCAGCACACTGTTTCTTTTCCTTGTGTATCTGTCTTTCTCAACCTTTCCATATCCTACAGCCTCCCTGGCTGTTCCTTCTGGCGCTCTCAGCCTTTCTAAATCCTACAGCCTCCCTGGCTGTTCCTCGTGTGCCTCCAGCACACACTCTCCACTTGCTTGGGCCTGCAGCACACGTAATGAGGACCCGTGCAGTCACTACCAAATTACGGTCCACGGAATCTTGATTCGATCTCACCCAGAGCTCTATCAGACTTCTAGTAAAACCAGCCCCAGAACGGGATTTACCAACACAGGGTAAAGAACTATCTTTCTTTACCTCCAGACCTCTGCTGGCATTACCATAGATCCTATATCTAAGAATCCGTTGAGAAACATATCTTGCATCCATCACTTTTCCTGCCATCCTGACAGGTTTTACAGGCACTCTGTTACACTAGGTATACATTTACTGTTTTAAGAACACAAATGAAAACCTTAAGGTGGCTTCTAAGCTGGAAATGTACTATAAAGGTTGCCAAATCTGAGAATATGAGGTAAGTCATATGAAGCTACTAATTGTAATTTCAGCCAGCAACAGGCTCCCAAAACAGACAGAGCAAGAGAGAAAGAAAGTCCATCATGAGCATTAGTCAGCTGACATACTGTATATAAAGGCCTGTGCACTTCTTATACTAATAAAAAAAATTCTGGTTACCAGGTAAGATGTGGACCTTAAATAGAGATTCTTTTCCACCCAAAGCACGACAAAGCCTAGGTCTCCAGGATTAAGAATAAAATTTATAAAGATTCTGAGAAAACAAAAAGTTACTTGACACATATTCACTGCACAATCTAGCCAGCTAGCTGCCTAGCCATCTTGAAATATACACTAAAAGATATTAGCACGGTTATTTACAAAAAGGTGAAGAGTTTGGAGAAGGCATGAGAAGTGAACAATCTAGGCCAAAATGGCTCATTTGGAAAAAGTATTTAATTCCTTTGCTAAATATACGAAGGAACAAATTACATCTTGCACAGCTGTCAGCTAGATGCATTCATTATTCTGTTCTTTTTCTTAAAGAGTTGCTAGATCATGACCACCAAGTCTTTCAGACTGGGAGAGTTAGCTGAGGATGTAGTTTGGTAGTCAAAAACAGACCACCCACTGAAATCAGTGGAAGCCTCCTTCACTTTAGGATTCCACCATTTCTTGAATGACTTAAGTAGAGTTGAAGTGGTGTAAGTGCAATCAAATTCAATTCCCAGCAGTAAATTTTGAAGAAAGGGTTGCTTTAACATAATTTATTGCAGGCTCACAGCAATGAAAGAGATTAACACATCTGGTAGAGAATCCTACAGTTTCATGGAGATTTAGGCGGTAGTAAAAAAACATACTTCATCTATCAAGAATGGCTTTGACTTTAAAGACTGCAATAATGCCTACATTCCAGTATATACAGTACTGTACAAAAGTTTTAGGCAGGTGTGAAAAAATGCTGTAAAGTAGAATGTAAAAAAATAAATAAAAGAATTGAAATAAATAAAAGTGTTAATAGTTTATTTTTATCAATTAACAAAATGTAAAGTAAATGAACAGAAGAGAAATCCAAATTAAATCAAAATTTGATGTGACCACCCTTCGCCTTCAAAACAACATCAATTCTTCTAGATACACTTGCACACAGTTTTTGAAGGAACTCAGCAGTTAGGTTGTTCCAAACATCTTGGAAAACTAATCACAGATCTTCTGTGGATGTAGGCTGCCTCAAATCCTTTTGTCTCCTTATGTAATCCCAAACAGACTCGATGATGTTGAGATCTGGCCTCTGTGGGGCCAAACCATCACTTCCAGGACTCCTTGTTCTTCTTTACACTGAAGATAGCTCTTAGTGACATTGGCTGTATGTTTGGGATTGTTGTCTTACTGCAGAATAAATTTAGGGCCAACACACGCCTCCCTGATGGTATAATGAATAAGTGTCTGCTTGTATTTCTCAGCATTGAGGACACCACTGATCCTGACCAAATCTCCAACTCCATTTGCAGAAATACCCCAGACTTGCAGGTAACCTCCACCATGCTTCAGTGTTGCCTGCAGACACTCATGATTGTATAGCTCTCCAGCCCATACTTATGGGAATTGTGATTGCAATAAAAAAAAAGACGGGAGCTGGTTTCTAGGCTTCATCTGATCCCAATATGCAGAAGATCTCAAATTGTTGAACAAGCAAAAAGATACATCATTCCACATTTATCCTTAAACTCACTCTTTGGGCAACTACAGACTATCTCATAAACCCAGTAACAGACAACAAGTACTAGCATTCCATACAAGCAATATTTCTTGCTATACTTAGTATACAGGAAAGATTCAGCACAATCCGAACAGTTTGCATCCACAAATATATTCATACAAATGCAAAGACAAATAATACCTTCTTTTAGGTTGCAATTAGACAGAATATGGCTCTGAAATTAGTAGTTTTCTGTATTTCACAGGTTGCTCAAAGTTTCTTTAGGGTACAGCTCAGAACCATGTTCCATATTGAGTGGAAATCTCATAGATTTTGTGTCTGTCTTTACTCCATGATTTTCTCTTCTATTCTTATTTATCAGCTTGTTTCTGGAAGATTACCACAATTCATTTTATGCTAGTGAAATCTAAACTCTTTTTTTGCATTATAAATAATAAAAAGTTGTCCAGCATTCCCATTATGAAGGCAGTTAAAGTTATGGCCCCACTGGACCCAGTAATATAGCTTGCCGCTCTCTGGGGGTCTTTAGCTACCACAGGAATTGTATTCCATTTTTCCTGTCTTCTCTCTTTTGCTTTTACCTCTCTTAATCTTCTTTTTTTTTTAAGCTGATTCATTTTCCTTTATAATAAGACATATTTTAGTCTTGTAATATTCCATATGAGTAATTAAAATTACTACTTTTGATCCTATAAGCTGATAATCAATCTTTCAACTCCATGTAGTAGGAGCAGCAGTAGTGCCGTGGCAATGCCTTTTGCTCAACTATACGCTGTGCAAAGCCTTTATACATCAGCCCCCATGTGCAGGGCCGGCCTTAGGCCTTTAGGCGCCCTGTGCGAGAATGCTTTACAGCGCCCCTCAGTGACCACACCCCTCAGTGGCCACACCCTTTAGTGGCCACACCCCCAGTAACCACACCCATTTATTACCCATATTTTTGGTAAAATATAAAAAGCGGTGTCACGTCTGGTAAATAGACACCAAACATGTCATGCTTTAAAATTGCACGCACCCGCGAAATCGCAAAAAATTACCATGCCCAAAATTGACCATAGGTGATGCTTTAAAAGCTTTTACCGCTCATCAGTTTAGTGTTATCAGTGATTGATAGCCCTACAATTATTGCTTGCATTCCGACGTTCGCGGCGATATGTAACATGTGCGGCGTAATGGGCGAAATCGACGTTTTCACACGTATGTTCGCATGCATGTATGTATGGGGGCGACTTTTAAAAAAAAATGTAATTCTTTTTTATTTGTAACTTCACATTTTTGGGGGGGAAACTTTATTGCTATCACATAGGAGGTTAGAAAACCCACTTATGTGATAGCAAAATATGTGGCAGGTCCTCTTTATGGAGACATCAGGGGTCTCCAAGACTTATCGGATGGCCAGCGCCCAGCGGTGAGGGGGAGAGAAGCCGCCCCCAGGACGAGCTGTGTCGGCCGCACTGCGCCCTTGTTGCCACGGCGCCCTGTGCGGCCGCACTGCTCGCACACCCCTACGGCCGGCCCTGCCCATGTGTATTAAATGCTGAAAATATTGTAAGATAAATTCATCAGGCTGGCTGCACAGCCTGTAACCGAAGCTGAATCCCTTATGGAAAAAAATAGGCCTATCTGACCTAAAACAGCTCACAGTCTATTTCGACAATCCAGTCAAATGTATACTATGAGAAAAAAATTAGGCTTTCTTGGCTACAATGCCTGGCTAGTTATATATACTAGCAATCTATTTTCCCTGTCACACTGGAAACACTACTCTGTGCTGTCAGAATGAAAATAAAAATTGGTGTGATTTGAAGTTATGATAGTCATTCATGGTGCAATAGGTTGGCTAGAAAAACAGAAAACCACAAAACCATAATAAAAAAAAAAAAACGTCAGCATCTTGGCTATACAGTGCGGCAGGTGTATGAACTGTATAAAGTGGCTAAACCGAATTTCAAATCTACTAACAAGTAGATGGAGCTTCAGGAAAACAAAAAGGTACCTTTACCTAACTACACCACAAGACTTCAGGGTGAGTGCTTCTTCTTCTTTCCACCTATATCTGGACAATCCATGGGTTAATTGCTCATAATATCTGCCATGCTGAGGTTAGTATGTGGACCAGAGGTTTTACTTGACATGGGTGTTTTCTGTGCTGTATTGCCATTCAAATAAAATTTGTGCATATATTTTTTTCTAACCTTAAACTTCATGGAGCTATAGTGAATAACCTCATGGGTTTCTCACACTTACGACTTACGAGTAACCTTTTTTCTGCCGTAGTCTATGTAGGTCAAGAAGTTCACACCATGGTAGGTATATTGCAGTTTTCTATTGTTTTCATTTTTTTTTAATAACTGATTCACAATATATATTTTGCAAAAGAGTAATGCTGGAAGCATACAAAATCATTTTTCTTATTTTATCTGGTTGACTTTGATGGACCTGTGATTTTTTTGAGTCTAGCTAACTACTGTATGCGACTATGTAGCAATAAAGCAAAACAAAACAAAAGCAAAACAAACGACAAACGCTATATATAACTGGTAACAAATTGTTGAGTGCGTTTGTCGTTTGTTTTGCTTTACCGATTTGGTGCAGCGACGCATGGGGTTTCTCAGCTGCCAATGGGATGTCCGGGATCCCTTGTGTGTTTCTGTACCTTTAAGGAGGTGGGGCATCCTCCTGACAGGCCTGCCCCCAATTTGATATCTTCTGCCCCATGTGCTCCAAGATGGAGACTCTCATAGTTTAGAGTTAGGACCGCACTATAAGAGGTGCCTTGGCGCGGCAGTGCGGCTTACACATCCTTTGCAGAAGACGTGTATCCAAACCTCTGTCATTGTCCTTAGTGGTGAGACAAGTTGTTTTACATGCTAGTTTGTGAGTGTGCCATGATGCCTTTCTACTGTTCTATGTAGCAATAAAGACTCCTGGAAACCAGGCTGCTGAAAACAGTAAAAGGAAAACACAGCACAAAAGCATAAAGCACTGTATAAATATGAATTAATTCTATTAAAATCCAACCGCAGATAAAGATAAATGTTTAAAAGAGGACCAAGAAGTAGAAAAATATCTCCATGTTTATGTGATTAATTATAGGCAACACAAAGTGCTCAAAGTTATTTTCTTTAACAAAGTGCTTACCTGACCGTAAAAATACTGAATACAATGTTGTTTTCATCTGGTCAATGGTCAAAAATATTTCAGCACACACCATACACAAGAACATTTATCATTTTCAAAGAATGTGCTGAGAAATGGTGCATTTCAATAAAAGAACTGGGAAGACTCTGGCGCATAAGCAGCATGGGACTGTAGAGAATAGCTGGTGACCAGCCAATTAATCATGCCTAGAGTCTAGAAGGATGGTGAGTTTATGATCAGGAGACCTGCTTTGGGTAGCATGAATAAAGGAAACTGAAAGGGAAAAGATTAATTGTCACTATAATAAACCAAAAGTTACAATTCTTTATTCTTAGAAGATTCAAATACTTCCAGAGAGTATAGTAGCACTCCATTTCCAAACAGTTTCTGATGGACCAGAAATTAAATTCTTCAAATTATAAAAGGCAAGTTAAATATTTAAAGTAGTATTAAAATCTCAAACATTTTTTCAATAATGAATTCAGATCAAACAAATATACATTGCCCAGCAAAGCATTGCTTTACAAAGTTGCCTAAACACTTACAAGCATTATGTTTCTGAACAGCTGCTTCCAAGTCTCTCAGCTCAGCTTCACTGAACATCCTGTCCAGTAGAAGATCACAAGGAAAAGAGCAGACTCCAGCAACTGTTAATCTACTAGCTTGGTGAAGGGAGGAGGGAGGAGAGGGAAGTAGCTTGATTTGCTGTGTTTGTGTGTTTGTGGAGACACACACAGCTTACTAGCACACACAAGGGTGACTGCATAGCACTGAGAAAGGAGTCAGTCTAAAACAGGAAGTCAGGACCAGTGCTCAAGTAATTAGCTGATTCTGCACGAAACTAATTTATAATTGATTATGTCGATTAGTTGTTGCAGCCCTAAAACTTTTAAACATCAAGAAGCAGCATTCACTGTAAGTGTAAGTAAACCAGCATTTGGAATAGCTTAAAACCTTTTTGACTTTAATGTTACTGTTTTGAAAATTCGATTTTGGATTGGATGGAGATTCCTGAACGAAAACACACATTTACTGTTAGAATCAACTAATAGAAAGTCGAACGAAAGTTCTTTCAAACAAAAATTCTTTTGAAAATGATTATTAATATACAGGATTTATATAGTGCCAATGGTTTACGCAGCGCTTTACAATATAAGGAAGACATTACAATCACAATACAATTCAAGACAAGAAGGTAAGGAAGGCCCTGCCCGTGAGGGCTTACAATCTAAAAGGGAGGAGTAAGTGATACATGAGGAGGTAGCTGTGTGAATTGTTTGAGAACATGATGGTTGAGCGGTTAGGTTGAGGTGGGATAGGCTTCACTGAAGAGATAAGTCTTCAGGGAACGCCTAAAGGCAGTCAAGGTGGGAGACAGATGGACAGGTTGGGGTAAAAAGTTCCAGAGGATGGGAGAGACTCTAGTGAAGTCCTGGAGGTGAGCATCGGAGGAGTTGACAAAGGAGCTGGAAAGCAGGAGGTCTTGGGATGAGTGGAGCGGACGGTTAGCGTGATACTTTGAGACCAGGTTTGAGATATAGCCAGGGGCAGAGTTGTGGATGGCTTTGTAAGTGATTGTTAATATTTTAAATTTTAACCTTTGGGCGAGTGGAAGTATGAGTAATTTTGCGGTTTCTTTGGTGAGGAAGGGGCGTATTTTGGAGATGTTGCGAAGGTGAAGGCGGCAGGATTTGGATAGTGATTGGATGTGGGAAAGAAAGGTGAGGTCCGCGTCAAGGATGACACCTAGGACCTTGGCATGGGAGGAGGGTTGGATAGTTGTGTTTACAATCTCGAGGGAAAAGTTTGGGGAAGGTTCATGGAAAGGAGGAAATATCAAGAGCTCCGTTTTTGAAAGGTTGAGTTTTAAGAAGTGTTGTGAAAATCAAAGCAGTGTATGGCCAGCTTGAGTCTCATGACTAACAGAGGTGTACCTTTAAAAATCAATTGGCTAGCTAGTGATATTTGTGACTCTTTCCTACTATTTTAATGTTGCTTTCTATGTCCTTCTATTTCCTTGTAAAGGGATATATGGGGATTGATTTACTAAAGGCAAATAGGCTGTTCACCTTGGGAAGTTCCCCCTTACCTTAGTGAATGTGGTGAAATTTCACTTTGCAAAGAATACCCAATTATGTGCAATGCACGTTTTGCTTGCACACAAGTTGAGGATGGTCTCTATACAGCGCAGTGCAGAATATCACCAACTATAGAGGAGTACAACAAATCCCAGCAATAGTACATTATACATACAGTGTACAATGTATTGCTGGGATTTGTATTCCCATGTATAATATACAGCGCAATGTACCATCAGCTATAGAGGAATACAAATCCCAGCAATACATTATAGAGCACCATGTGTGGGAAAGTGCAGGCTTACCTGAGCAGTCTTTCAGCAACTTGCTTCCGAGATTGGGCCTGTCTATCGGCGGCTGTCATCCCCCCACACCTCCTCTTCTTACATCTCCCCGCGTCACTGTGCCGATCGTGGATGTGGGCTGGTGGTGAGTGTGAGGCGGGAAGGAGGTGCGGCGTGTAGAGCGTGGATGCGGGCAGGCGGGTCTGGCAGCGGTGAGTGTGAGTTGGGGAGGAGGTGTGGCGCACAGCGTGTGTGGAGCCGTGAACAGGGCCAACTGATCGGAAGCCGATTAATCGATTATTGAAAAAGTTGACAACTTTTTCAATAATCGATTATAATTGATTATGTCGATTAGTTGTTGCAGCCCTAAAACTTTTAAACATCAAGAAGCAGCATTCACTGTAAGTGTAAGTAAACCAGCATTTGGAATAGCTTAAAACCTTTTTGACTTTAATGTTACTGTTTTGAAAATTCGATTTTGGATTGGATGGAGATTCCTGAACGAAAACACACATTTACTGTTAGAATCAACTAATAGAAAGTCGAACGAAAGTTCTTTCAAACAAAAATTCTTTTGAAAATGATTATTAATATACAGGATTTATATAGTGCCAATGGTTTACGCAGCGCTTTACAATATAAGGAAGACATTACAATCACAATACAATTCAAGACAAGAAGGTAAGGAAGGCCCTGCCCGTGAGGGCTTACAATCTAAAAGGGAGGAGTAAGTGATACATGAGGAGGTAGCTGTGTGAATTGTTTGAGAACATGATGGTTGAGCGGTTAGGTTGAGGTGGGATAGGCTTCACTGAAGAGATAAGTCTTCAGGGAACGCCTAAAGGCAGTCAAGGTGGGAGACAGATGGACAGGTTGGGGTAAAAAGTTCCAGAGGATGGGAGAGACTCTAGTGAAGTCCTGGAGGTGAGCATCGGAGGAGTTGACAAAGGAGCTGGAAAGCAGGAGGTCTTGGGATGAGTGGAGCGGACGGTTAGCGTGATACTTTGAGACCAGGTTTGAGATATAGCCAGGGGCAGAGTTGTGGATGGCTTTGTAAGTGATTGTTAATATTTTAAATTTTAACCTTTGGGCGAGTGGAAGTATGAGTAATTTTGCGGTTTCTTTGGTGAGGAAGGGGCGTATTTTGGAGATGTTGCGAAGGTGAAGGCGGCAGGATTTGGATAGTGATTGGATGTGGGAAAGAAAGGTGAGGTCCGCGTCAAGGATGACACCTAGGACCTTGGCATGGGAGGAGGGTTGGATAGTTGTGTTTACAATCTCGAGGGAAAAGTTTGGGGAAGGTTCATGGAAAGGAGGAAATATCAAGAGCTCCGTTTTTGAAAGGTTGAGTTTTAAGAAGTGTTGTGAAAATCAAAGCAGTGTATGGCCAGCTTGAGTCTCATGACTAACAGAGGTGTACCTTTAAAAATCAATTGGCTAGCTAGTGATATTTGTGACTCTTTCCTACTATTTTAATGTTGCTTTCTATGTCCTTCTATTTCCTTGTAAAGGGATATATGGGGATTGATTTACTAAAGGCAAATAGGCTGTTCACCTTGGGAAGTTCCCCCTTACCTTAGTGAATGTGGTGAAATTTCACTTTGCAAAGAATACCCAATTATGTGCAATGCACGTTTTGCTTGCACACAAGTTGAGGATGGAAATCAGCAGAGCGTATTCACTAAGCTAAGGGGGAAACTTTCCCTGCAAAGTGCAAATTACCCTGGAAAGTGAACAGCCTATTTGCCTTTGCCTATAAGTTTGAAAAATGTATTATTTTGGTTAAAAATTTCCACACAGTCCTTTATTTTCCACTAACAGTGCAAAGAGTGACCTACTATAATGGAAAATGTATGTGTCTTTAGCTTATGTGGGAACTGCCTCTTAAGTAAACAGGTTTTAGGATTCAAAGATCTTTCAGGTCACATTCTACTGTCTGACCACAATGCAACTGCATGGATAGAGTTAACTGCAATCCTTGCACGTGGTTTTGTATTTTTTGCAAAGTGAAATATCACCACATTCACCAAGCTAAGGGAAACATCCCCTGCTAAGTCCCTATTTCTATGCAAAATGAACAGCCTATTTGGCTTTGGTAAATCAACCTCCCAGCCTTCAGGGATTATCAGCAAGTATTTTAAGTATTATACTTTACTTTCACATCGTAAATGATAGATCCATGACTGTACATCTTGTATTAGGAAACAAACAAGGTTCAGACTTCATAACTGCCTCCAGTAAGCCAAATATATATTTATATATGATGTGGAATTCATTACTAATCCATACAAAACTGTTGAAAAGAGACAGAACTTCACAGTTGTGTCACAACAAATCTGAAGGCACAGCCATAAGAAAGTTGTCATTTACTTTGAGTACAACTATTTACTTTGTTGTCAAATTTTTGTAAGTATGATCTAATGTCTGAAATAAAAAATGGAATGTTCATTAGTAAAGGGTGTTCTCATATGCCTTATTTTTGCATTGTAAACATAATAAAACTTTGTCAGGATTCAGTTACTTAATAATCTTATCACACCACCCCTATTTCATGCTTAGATTACATTAAAACATTAACACATTTTCAATAGTTTAGGGTTATAAAAATCACAAAAAAAATAATATAAACATTGTTAAAAGAGGAAAGATGGTGTATATTTAATTAAGTCCCACATGCGACTTTAACTTGTCTGAAGTCCCTTTGATCATATTTTGCATAGAAGAAAAGTAACACAGTGATTACCAATAATGTTGCCTCTTCAGATTCAGACCTTATGACTTGGATGGATACATATTTATTTAAACCCTTTCCTAATGTTCCTATAATTATTTTGATTCTAGACAGTCATAATAATTGCATTCATATTGTCTCTTTCAGAGCCAACAAGAAACTCTATGACTGCATCTATTCCAAGACACCAAATAAATCACAATTCCGGCTGAATTAATTTGAGTGCTATTATTCTGCTTACATTAACTGTCGTCATTCCTTAGCAATGTTCTGCTGTTGATGGGTCATATAAGCTAACTAAAAATACCATAAAAGAGGCAATATTCACTCGGCTGCCCTCGGCAGCTTTGTGAATAGACCCCTATTTCACCTTCCCATATAAAAGATGCAATGTCTATAGAACAGCCAAGCACAATGGGATAACTGATATGTTGCTGGCCAATGGACATATTAAACAGCTATCCTTATGTGCGCTTGTGTAAAATAAACAAGTAAATTAAAGAGGATTTTTATTTAATAACAAAAATAATATCAAAAAAGCCTCTGGATACCTCAGTAATGACTAGGTACTGGTAAGCTCAGTTGGTCACAAGCTTATTATGGACCAAGACCTGCCTGCCAGAGTTTCCAGCTTTACCCCTTCTCTAGGGTATTTCCCTTCATGTGGTCTCATGATGGTCACAACAGAGATTTCCCTTTTAGAGTTATAAGGGTACCTCTACACAGATGTGAAGGTCCCAGATGTTCAGACCTGTTTTCTGAAGAGCTCTATTCATGAGGACACACTTCATACTATCTCAGATCCCCAGATTAGTGTTTCAAAAATGTGAAGATGAGGTCCTTGTCCTCTCAACACTGGAGACAAGGTGCCATTCAAGGTTCCCTCCCAAAGTTGATGTGACCTGGTAAGGTTTGGGGAATAAGGGGCGGGGGGAAAGGCATGCTTGCTGCCTCCCCTTTACTGGATACCCAGGCTTCATGCCTGTATGAGAATGTCATGAATTTTTAATTGGGGACTGCAATTGTTTTTTTTAAGGGTCAATACCATTTTTTAAAATACATTTTGAAAACAAGTGGGGTGCCCCTTAAAATTAATAAATTCAGAATTAACAAAACCCATCAATATATCCATTTCAATCACGATGAACAAACGTCTAACTATGTACACCTGCCGATACGATGACCTGCTGCATCAGGTGATGTTCATCTGCTGCTCTTCATCTTGTGTAAGGTATGTAAGGTTTGGCTTCTATGGAACTCAGCTGCGGATAGCTAATACACAGTGGGTGGAATCTTCTGCACAAAACCCCTCTCTCAAATGAATACACGGAAACAATAGGTATGAATATCTTATGGCAACTGTATTAATTCATACATTAATACATCAATGCAGGATATGCTGTGTCAGTTTTGGCAGGATATTTGGACAAAGTTTGTGAGAAATCTACATTGCTGGTATACTTGCGATTTGGCAGTGCTGACAAGTCAGGAGTAATAGCAGAGGATTACTTGCGAGGAAATGTGAGTTCAAGGTTTGTCAGGAGAAAAAGGAACAGCTGAATGAGATCAGATGCAGGTTCTTGAGGTGGCTCTCACAATGCATTCCAGAGAGGCTGTGTAGTAGGCAAGGCAGCGTGCAATGCTCCAGAAAAGGGTGATGGTTCAGGCACTAGTAGCCGGGAGGTCTGGCTGCCATGGATGCTGCAAGAATGGTCAGCGAACCAGTTACAATACTGAGACGCCGACCATTCCCCTCCACGCTGTTTTATGCTGACAGCCGGGGAGGAGACTCCTAGTGATGCAGCAATACTGGGCTGCGTCGCGTATGGGTGAGAATCTTACACCTTGCAAATGACAAAATCCCCAGCTTCTGTATGTAAAAAGACAGGCCGGGGATATTGAGTGATATTATTAACCAAATATAGCCAGACCATTATGACCATATTTGGTCAATTATATCACCACTGCTAATTGACAGATCTCAGGCAATTGTTTGTAAACAATGTTACTTTTAAACAAAAACTCTGGGTAAAATTATTATGAACCCTTGCAGTGGGACTACCTCTGCACTGCAAGGGTTAAGTGTTCATTTTGGTCTAGGGAGGAAAATAACAAAGTTATACTCACCTGATCCTCAGAGTCAGCTTGCTCTTAGACTGGTCCTTCCAGCCTCTCTCCCACTCCGCTGCAGTGGTCTAAAGTCCGTGAGTCATGGTGTCAAATACCATGTGTATAGGATGTGAGGATCCCAAGGGACATACCAGTCCATAAACGAGGATCACAGTGGTATTGTGTAGTGTTTAGTACAATAAAGTAGTTTGGCTGCATCTTTGGATTGTAGAGTTAAGTCTGAAGAGAGTTAGCACCAGCCCCTGGGCAGCCCTATGAAACGGGCAGTTGGAGGTCAGCACCAGGTCTGACTAGCTCTGTTCATGTATACATTTCAAACTAAACAGAGTTAGAAGCGAATTCCTGGACTAAGATGCTGGTTTTAAGCTAACGCAATCCTAAAAATCCTTGTGTCTGAACAGTTCTTGGCTGTGTTCACATATGTCCAACACGTTACTGCAGCCTCTACTCTAAGCCCGGTTCACACCTGGGCGTTTTGTAGCGTGTTCCTACACTCTGCAAAACGCTCAAACACCGAAATCCCATTATTTCCTATGGGTATGGTTCACACCTGGGCGTATTACAGGCCGTATGAACGCGCTACAAAACACCCTACGCCCAAAGAAATACAGGAGCTTCTTTGGGGTGTTTTTGTCGCGCGTTTCCATTGGGATACAGCCAAGTAGCCCTCGGAAACGCGCGTTATCCAAAGCTGGCAAAAAAATAAAATACAAATATATATATAGGCTCTCTTTATCGTAAAATAGGCATTCCTTTAAACCAAAATGATGCAATTCTCAACAAAAATGTAATAAATAAACCGTGTTACATAAGGGCATTCATGGCCAGGGTTTGAATGTACAAGGTCACACAAGACTGGCCATATACTGTGATTTTCTTAAATGAAAAATGACATGCTTACCCAAAGCACAACTACATAAACTCTCCCCATAATAAAAGCTTGGAGGGGACTGATCCATTTTTAAAATCCTTGATGAAACTTTTTGTAGTGTATTACACTCCCCAGTTCTTGTATGACAAGGGAGTTGTGATTTTTTTTTAACCTATGCAGAGTTAATATAGCACAACATAAGGAAAAAACATTGGAATTTTAAGTAAGGAAAGATGTAGAGTGTAAAGTGTTCCTGTGACAGTACCATAGGTTTACTGTCTAGTCTCATACAACATATGCCCTAGTTCAGTTCAAGAATTACATGCTATTAAACTGACATGCAGTTGTTAGTTGTTATCATGAAGTTTGCGTTTCTACTAGTCCCAATGTAATTTCATTTGGTAACAAGCACCAGCCGTTTGAGATGACTGAAATCTTCCATGTACACACTTTATCTACAGCTCACTTGTGTAGAAGTGCCAGGAATCCAGAAATGTAGCTCACTCTAAAGTAAAACATTCCTGCCTGCCTTTATCAAACAAATCTGACAGGCGGCCCAAACCTAGCAATTCTTGGCATGGAAAAGGCCTGTCTAGACTAAATAAGCTCAGCCTGACTTAAGCAGACAGCTTTTAAATTCCAAGTATTTACTGCAAGCCCCAAGTTTCTTACCTCAACTCCTACAGCAAACCATATGTGAACAAAAGTGATTTGCTAAGAAGACTGGGGGGCAAGTATTTGATAAATTTAGAAGTTATTGTTGTTAAGGACAAAGTCCACTGGAATTCAGGGTTGCTGTATACATTTTTTAAACAAATATACTTTTGGTTGTGGTGAGTAACAATAACTATGACCCTTTAAGCAACACTTTGATAGCATGAACACACATTTATATCAAAACATCATATATAGTAGGTTAGTGACCCATATCATTTTAAATTTAAAAAGAGAGCTGCTAGCAGCTATAAAGTTCAGGCACCTAGGAGAAAAAAGGCAAAGCTTCCATACTGCCCAGAAGTGTTGATGCTTTGCTTCTTCAGGACAGCAGTCAACCGCACATGTCAGATGTAAATGCGACCTCTAGCTGCCATTATGCCTGCTAGCAGCTCTGTTTTTTAAGTAATTTTAAAATACACCTGTCTTCAAACTATCTAAGAGAATAACTAATCCCTGAATCGGAATTTCATGACACCGCTTTCCAAAAATACTAATAGACAACTAGACCAACATATATGGATTTTTTAAGGTGTTGAGAGGTCTATATCCTAAGACAGAAATGTGAGAATATTTTTAAAATATCACAGCTGAAGGTGCACTCCCTCATATGCTGGGAACACATACTTGCCTCAATGGAGATTGCACATGGGGTATAGTGTGACCTAGCAATAGAGCCTCAACAAACACAATTATTTTTGAAAGCAAGAGGTAAAATACCTTCTGATCCATCTTTGCCATATCCCCATGAAAGATATTTATTAGAGATCTATTTACCATATACAACAATGTACCCTGTGGCTGTAATCTGAACAGTAGAGATCCATTGTTTGTATCACCCACAGTCCCCAGTGGAATCTAGATATTATACAAGCTTCTCTAAAACAAGAGTACCTGCAAAATAAGCAAGTAAACACTTACCTTCTGGCTGCCTGCATTGCCGTAACACTGATCCCCTCATCTGCAGTTTGCAAGGAAACTGACGACGGGTGTCAATCTTGTGGGTTCCCCACAGCTGTCATTGGTTTCTCCAGCTGACCTCTACACCACTTCCGTCACTTCCCCCTTCTGTAATCAGTGGAGGTGTGCCGCCCCAACAGGGGTATAGAATATGAGATGCATAGCCTCAGTTAATATTAGCATTGTTATATAGGTTAGAATTTATATAGTGTGATTTGCTTAACTATTTTCTCATAGCTAAATCCATGTGTTATCCTATGCTGCCATCTAGTGGCCTTTTGTTGTAACAAACATGCTTTCTGTAATTATTCCTCATGTGACGATGTATTTCCCCCTAGTGTAGCCCCTTCCTGCTTCCTGTGTGCAGTACTTCCTGTGTCATGGGCACAGTGGAAAGCCACATGTAACAAGGACACACATGTAATCTGCACAGTACGTAGGAAAGGCATCATTTTCTGACCGCACAATACTATCACCATTCATCTGCTGTTCCTATCATCTGCTGTAAAGAATAAACACCTCTTTTGAATGAATCGGTATTGACGAGTTCAGCTATCTGACGAGGATTGTCCGCAGTGAGTATATCTGCTTATACAGGCCAGGCATAGAGGTCTCAGCAAGGGATATATTTCGCTATCACAACGATCGGAGTCAGAATAGGAGGTCAAAAAAAAGGAACAAGTGAGTAGGGATGGGCTCGATATTCGAGTCGAGCATGAGATCGACTCGAACATCGGCAGTTCGTGTGTTCGGCGAACACAGGAACAGTCAGGGAATTCGGCAGGCTGTTTGGGTAGAGGTACATGAACCCCTTACTCACTCACAAGGGGGGGGGCACATCTGGGTGCCCCTTTATTAAAGGGGTACCCTGATGTGAATAAGCCCCCTGCCCTCACCCCTACAACCAACGCCCGAGGGCTTGTGGGGAAGAGGCCCTTGTCCCAAACAGCATGGGGACAAGGTGCTTTTTCAGGCGTGACCCTGGAAAAGCACCCTCCCAGCGCCGATGGCATGTGGCCTGGTATGGGAGGAGGAGGCGCTCGCTCGCCCCCCCCCCTTTCCTGCCCTGCCAGACCTGTGCTCGGATAAAGGGTCTGGTATGGAATTTTAGGGGTGACCCCAATTTTTTTTTCAATTTTTGGGGGTGGGGTTCCTCCTTAAAATTCCTACCAGACCTTAACGACCTGGTATGACTTTAAGGGGGAACCCCCTTTTGCATGGGGTTCCTCCTAAAATACTTACCAGACCTAAAGGGTCTGGTCCGATTTTTTGGGGGGAACCCCACGCTTTTTTATTTCAAATGGGGTCCCTCCTAACATTCCTACCAGATACATTGTACAAATGTGCCACTTTACAGGCAGTTTAAGGGGACCCCCCAGACATGATATTTATAGGAATTTTTAAAAATTACAGTATTTTTTAAAAGTGTGTTTTTTTTCATTAAAAAAATGTCCCCCAGGGCAGTACCCGAATCCCATACCCTTTTAATGGCCAATAACATACATATAAGCCTTCAAAATGGGGACAATTGATTTTCAAAGTTCTAGCCCCATAGACTTGCATTGAGTTCAAGTTCGAATTCAAACTTTTTTCATGTTTTAAAGTTCGAATTAGAACCGAACACTGGCGGGCGGGATCAAGAAGTCGACACTACCAGAAGTGTCAGTTTCCCTGTAGACTTCAGATGAAGATTTCTACTAATTGCTACAGCTTTCTGGCAGCGCAGGCAGCAGGAAACCGAAGTACTATATTTTCTTCCTTATTTTGCAAACACACATCTGCTGCTTCTACCCTATATACTTGTTGTCTAATGACAGGGTCACATTAAATAACTAATGAATCTGCTTTTTTATGGAATAGGGCAGCTTCTGTTCTTAGCACAAGCTGGCAAAACATGTGTTATGCAGCAATGGTGAAATGTGTAAAGCATTTCAGCTTTTAATAGTGCCGGAGGAAACAAAGAAAAAACTAGATCAAAAGGTTTTACAACTGGGGATATTACATACCAAATGCAAGCGTTTCAAAAGCAGTGTAATATCACAGTAGAAGTCACTGGCTCACATTTGTGCTGAACCCCTAGGCATCCTTATCTAAAAACCACATGTACGTTCCCTAAAGGGTTTACTGTATATTATATGTCAGATGACAACATGTGAACATACAGGAATTTACAAATGCAACTATATCAACACGGTAAAGGTTTCCTCAATCAAAATGACCAGTCAAAGGGATATATATATATATATACCATATTTTGCGCTCCATAAGGCGCATCAAACCAGACCATAGGACGCAGGGAGGTCAGGTGCGCTTTATGGAGCACTGAATAGACCGGAGCTTCTGTCACGGTTTCTGTGACAGAAGCTGCAGTTAGTGACCGCTGAGACAGGTGGCGCTGTCATTACAGTGCCACGGTCTCAGTGATCACACAGAGCAGACGAAGAACGTCCGTTCTTCGTCTGCTCTAGGGGCTCTATGGTGATCTCGATCGCCGCCTCCGCAGCTTCTCGGTTTTAATACGAGTGATCTGATTAGACTAGGGATCCACCAATACCGATTTTTCTGTATTGATTACAAGTACCGATACTTTTTTCGGTACTCGCCGATACTGAGTATCTCTGCCGTGTGCCCAGATTATTAGGAAGTCAGGCGACGGATCATGACCCGTTGCCCGGCTTCCTGATTGCCTGTGAAACCGGTCTTTTATCGAAAGAACACCGGCTTCACATGTCAAGGCTGCCTGGCTTCCTGACCAATCAGGAGTATTGAGGTTGGTTGGAAGCCAGGCTGCTTACAAACAAGTGTAGCTGACTTCCTAGCCAATCAGGAAATCGGGCGGCATGTCATGACCCGTTTTTATACTGAGACGCCGCAGCTGAAGCTGATCACGACAATTATGTCTGGAGCCGCCCAGCTGCGTGAGTGACAGCTGGCTCTGCCTAACGCCAGACTAGCCAGACATGGTTATGGACAGGTTGTGGCAAAACACAGAAGAACCTTTTTTTAACACTAAAGGGATGTTCATGGCACTGATTCCATCACAATCCAAAAAATATCAATTTAAGTATTTTTATTCTTGTTGCCCATCATCAGTAAGCTCCATGAAAACCATGGCTTCTATGACATTGCATCACAATCACTGGGATGCCTAGAATGCACATAAAAATGGAAACACCTGAAGTCACTTAGATATGGTCACCATAAATATTTTAGTGCACATAACCCCATGGCCCAACAATAAAAACAGATATTGCAGCTATAAAGCCATTGCTTTAAAGTGAACCTGTTTCAAGGAGAAAAAAATGTAAGTGTGAGGGTGTATTGCAAGCACTATAGGATGCCTGATATTACCTTAACCCAACTTTCCTGCCATTCTATACCATGCAAATACTAAACTGTCACATGACAATAAACAAAAATGAATCAGTACTCGTACTTGTAAGTACTTGGGCAAGTACCAGTACTTGTACCCGCAAAACTGGTATCGGTGCATCCCTTTATTTATATTTATAAAAACAAAATCATACAATAAAACAGAGATGTACAAATCCCAGGAGCTCCGTGCGCTCCTTACAAATAACAGCTGCCTCCTAACTTTTGAATTTTTCTCTAGTCTAGTCTTGGAGCTGGAAAAGTATCGGTACATGTACTTGTACTTGTACCGAGTACTGTGCTTGGTATCGGCGCATCCCTACTTTTGGCAATATAGTGTATGTGCAGCAAGATATTTAAGTTCCATTTGAAATATTACACCCTTTACAAGATAGGCATTTTGAAGCAAATGTGTAATGACAGGTTTTATCCTATATGCTATCACACAAAATTATGACAGTAAAATGTTATATCATTACCAAAGCACACTAACAAAGATTTTCTAAGTCTTTTTCTAGGTATATAATCCTAAAGGAAAATGAATGGCCTGGAGACAGGGTCTCTTGAAAACTGTATTTTATGGTACAATTAAGGGCTAGTTCACACCAAGCGCGTTCCAGGAGCAGAGCAGTTACAGAACGGATCAAAACTGCATCCAATGTATTCCAATGGTATTTTGGGATCTAGTTCACATCGCAGCGTTCAGTTCCAGAGCATGTAAAAAAACTGCAGCAGGCCCTATTTTTCCTGCTCTGGATCGCACTAAAAAAACGAAACCGGCCCGAAACGCAGCAAAAACACAGCAAAAACCGCAGTATAACACACTGCACTGCGTGTGCAGAAACTCATGCAGATCTTTTCTGCATTTGGTGTGAACAAGCCCAAAGCAAACCTTGCATTTTACTGCATTGCAGTTGCATTTTCTTAGAAACAAAATGTTAGGGTTATTGTAAATTGAAGAATTAGAATAAAATTTACAACAGAATAAAATTAACATGTTTTCGTCTACATTAACACTTATAACTTTTTTGTTTTGTTTTTTTGTTTTACATTTTGGCTATAGATTGTAGAAAAAAATATTTTTGAAAGATAATATTACCAAAAGAAAGCCTCGTTTGTCCTGAAAAAAAAACATTTTCATTGACACTTTGCCCATGCAAAGCAAAATGACGGTGTCTCTGGAAAGCTGCCCCCCTTTTCCCTTATAATCACATTACCAGCATTGCCCCCTGCAGCTCCTTCCTCCTCTGAAGCAATCTCATTGCTGTGACAATACCCGGAACTTCCAATTAAGGAGGAGCAGGTGACCTCCTCCTCTTTCTCACGGCTTGGGTCTAGTAGCCAATTGCTTTGTCTGAGTACATTCACATGAGCAGGAGAGTGATAGAATGCCAACAAAGCTCATTCTAATGCTGGCCTTGGAGGAAAATGGAGCAGTGGGCAATCTCTAGTAAGATAAGTTTAGGGGTCAGGGGGGGTTATTTGGCTTAGCCTTTCTAGACCCCCCGCTGACCCCCACTACCTCTCTCTCTCCGCCGGCCGGAGATCCTCTCTTCAGGATGGAGAGCGAGGAGCAGAGCGGAAAACGTCCATTCTCCGCTCTGCTCCATGTAAACAGTGAGAGGGGAGAGCTGCACTTGCAGCTTGCCCCTCTCTGATGTCACAGGAGTTCCAGCAGAGTGCTGTGCTAGAACTCCTGTATTGCAGGTGACAGGTCCAATAAAGAGAACCTGTCACCTCCAAATGCCATCACGAAGGGGCTTGCTAGCTCCTGTGTGATAGCAATAAACTTAAGGGGAAAAATAAATAAATTAAGATTAAAAAAATATATAAACTGATAAAGCATTATTAAATAAATAAAAATTAAGAAAAAAGTACAAAATAATAATTAAAATAAAAAGTTGATACAAAAATAAAATAAGATAAAAAAAATGAAAAAAGTAAAAAATAATAAGCTAAAAAAATTATACAAAATACAAACATTCTAAGAAAAAAAGTGATAAAAAATAAAAAAAAAGTAAAAGATAATAAGATAAAAAAATTAAAAAAGTAAAAAATAAATACAAAATAAATACAAAATAAAAAGATATATTAAAAAATAGAAATAAAGCTAACCCTGCCACCCCCGCCATCTGGTTGCCATTCACCATTGGGAAGGGAGGGGGGTGCATAGAGCGTAGAGGAACCTGGCCTTGGGGCAGCAGAGAGAGTAAATCCAAGCCTGCCTACAGGATATATTCTTTTAGAAGCTAAAATCAGATTGCAAGCCTAAAGTTAAAAATAAAAACATAGAAACTGCCACTTGTAGGTAGATTCCACTCCCTTAAGACTCTCCAGCTAATAAATATGGCTCTGCTTTACTGAGGCTCAGAGCTATATAAATGGTTGTCTGGAATCCTGTCCAGACTGATATTCTTCTGGAACTCTCTCGAGAGATGTTCAAGAACAGGTGTCCAACACATGTATCTCTAAAAATAAACCCTATTTCAACAATATAAATTAAATCATATTTGGAGCATTACTTTTAATTACTATACCTAATTAAGTTTAATAAAATGGGGCGGGTCTACGTTTACACCTATTATAATGTATATGTAGCTACCCTGCCCTAAGTGGGGTGATTCATTACATTTACATCTGCTGGCCTGTATCCATTACAAAAACTAGAGGCCACCACCTAAAATTGGTGGAAAAAAAATTCCAGCACAAGGGGCGAAGGGGGTTCTTCACAGTAAGATCAGTTAGGGTCTGGAACTCACTGCCACAGACAGTGATTTCAGCAAAGAATGTGGAATTGTTCAAGAAACTTTTGGACGATTTCTTAAGGGACCGTAATATACAGGGGTACAGGTACTCCTACAATGAGATCCTAATAGGTTGGACTTGATGGACTAATGTCTTTATTCAACCTCAAATACTATGTAACTATGTAACTATGTAATTTGATAGTCTGTTCCCATTTGGTTTCTCCTAAGCTTTCTGTTATTGTTTGTATCTGCCTGCTGCTGGGTGTGTCCTTGCAATAGAGCAGAACATCATGAATAGGTGTGTCTCGTCAGCCATTCACTAGGAGGTTCATGGCCAGTGGTACATGCTGGGGGAGGACAAAAATATGAGGCAAACCTGTAGGAGGGTGCATAAAGTGTTTGTTGTCTGATCAGGCCTGTAGCCTGCAGGAGGTCAGGTATGGGCCTGTCAGGGTCCGAATCTGTCCCTGGAGGTGCCAGAGAAGCCAAGATGGACTTGGACCTTAACGGAAGTTTGGTGTCCCGCCTAGAGAATAATGGGCTATATCTACTGACCTGCACAGGTTCTACGATACCCAGTGTTACTACAATCAGTTTAAAGGCCCTCTGCACTGTGAAGCTAGGAAGTGGTCAGTGACTCTGGGGTTTTGTACTATCCTAGATGTCTGTAGCCATTTACCCTATCTCCCAGTGAGTTGCTGATTGAATAAAACTTTTTTAAAAATCCTTAAAGTGACTGGCGCCCAACTTTACTTTCATATCCACTAACTGGCTAAGGGCAAATCCCTGAGGTGAATTGTCATCCCATCATCTCTCCGAAATCCCCCACATGCTCCTAAAGGTCAGGTGCTACACTTACTAACATAGTGACCTGTAACAATGTTCTTTGTTTTACTTTCCATTCCATCCGGAGCATCCTGAGAGCCATTCATTTCATGGGCGCTCTGGGAATCTCCTGGAAAGATGAGAAATAACAGGTATGTGCTAACACCTTATGGTGCCTACATATCAGTTCTATTAATTAATAGGCTTTATCTTTGCTAAAGGTTTTTTTAATGTCATAAAGCTGCATAAACAGATTCAAATGTAAAGGCGCAAATACTATATACAGTTTTTTTTTAAAATGTGCTCACAATATATTTATTTTTCATGTACGCTCATTTGCATTGTAAGAGTGAAGAATGAGCAGAAATAGCGCAATGCTTTAGAGGAATACCAAATAACCTTCTCTGGTTACTGTAAATCTTAGGAGTTAAGCTATCCTGTGTGATTTTATTTATTACTGGATACTTGCCACACATTTTACATGCTTGTTTATTTTAATCTTGCCTCTGTGTCGAAACCTAACACCATCAGCGCTCCATTATTTCTATATCAATTTGCTATATCAAACGCAGATTAGCATACTAATGTTCGGTAGTGTTTCAAGCATACAGTGAATATTCACTGATTATCACTGACATGATGTTTGCAAATAGTCTCTTACACAGCAGATGTTAATTTTTTCTCTCAACCAATTTATTTTGTGTATGTCCAAATATGACAAGCTGGCATTGCTGTAAACTGAACAGACTAAGGAATATAAAACTGTTTACAATTTCGGTAAATCCTTCAGAGAATAAAAAGGGCCTCATGCACACGGGCTCATAAGGGTGTATGATGTAAATTGCAGGTGTATTTCCTACTTGTGTAAACTTGTATGCTCCTGGACATAGACTAGTCCTCATTCACACGGGCAGCAGATTCTTGTGGCTGGTATCACAGCAGTGACGTGCGGTACCTCTTGTTCCCGTTGAGGCATTCCCCAGCACATCCTGCCGCCTGCCGATCGAAGCCCCACCCACTGTCTAACTATGCTCCGCCCCACCTGACAAAACCCCACCCCCAATCCGTCCCCAAGCTAGTTAAAAGGAGAAAGGGAGGAGACAGGGAGGAGCTTCCCTGTCCCTCCCTTGCTCATCACTGCTGAGGCATCGAGATCGATGGCCTCAGTGGGTTTTTTTTTTCTTTTTTTGATTGGACAGCTTGGACCAATGGAACTTTGCCATTGGTCCAAGCCATCCACAGAGCTCACACCTGTAACAAAGAGTAGAGGCTGTGACAGCTCTGGCTTCAAAAGTTAGGTTACACAAGCAGTGAGGAAGCCCGCTGAGGTGTAACCTAACTACCTGTCAAAAGCTGGATGCAGCGCTGCCTGTAATTAACAGGCAGCGCTCCATCCATGGCAGGTTACACAGCGGGGAGGATTTCCCTGCTGTGTAACCTGTTAGATGACGATCTGAATAGAGAAAAAGCTGTCAGCTTCAGACTTGAAGCTGACAGCTTTTTCCTCCATAATTCTAGTTGAGGCTGTGCCTCACCTGCCTCCCCTAACCACACGTCCCTGCATTACAGGTGGTTCTGGACAATTGTGCCCAGGAAGCCTGTACAAAGCAATGACAGAATCACAGAAGCCAGAACTGACTTCATGTATCCGAAAAATAACATGTATCCGAAAAATCTCCTGTCGCTAGGGACAGATAACCAACCCTGGGTGCCATCTGTCTCCACAGGAATCCCCTGAAAGCCCTAAAAAAAACTTGTGGAAGAGGCCTAAAAGCCACAATTTATTGTTCCTATAGGATTAAGGTCTTTTACATAACAATGAAAATGTATACATGGTTCTTTGTAAAATGTTCAAGGTATTTGTAAAGCAAAAACCTTTTTTGGGGATAAAGAAATCCCCCATAATTTTTTAATATGTATTTTGCTATCTGCGTCACACAGTGGAGGTTCTCTTCACTTTCTGTACCAGAGACACAGTAGGAAGTAAGTTAAGTTCTTTCCAAAGCGAGGGTATATCCCCTCTTAGACAGTTGTCACCAAACAGGTTTCTCTATTAGAAAATATTCGCTCACCTCCTGTTCATGTGACAACTAAAAAATATAGGTTTTTACATCACTGTGCCAGAGAAAATTGTCAGTGTCCAAAACTAAGCAAAAAAAACTGACAAGGGTTCTAACCCTTACACTTTTTATCCAAAACAATTACAAAAAGATTTTGACTTTACATATAACAATGTAAAAAACAGGGCTGTTGTGCATATACAGCAGTAAGGTATTAGTTTTCATTTTCTTTGCTTAGAAAATACAACATGAGTCCCGGTTGGTTGGTTGGTTGGTTGGTTACTAACCTCAACACCTCCATTTTTCCTTGATGCTCAGTTTTCATATATCAGAATCTGATATAAGCTTGCCAAGTGCTGACACATTAATAGTAAATAGAAGTTGAACTGTAAAAGCTGTTGGCAAAAAAAGAGCAAAATAATAGTCTCTAGAATTGCCTGTGGTCTCCCTGCAGTTTTTCCCCATTACTGATTTACCATGCCATGTTATGCATTGTGTATATGTGTGGAAGTGGCCATCTAGGTCAAGGCAGGACTGCTATAATGACCAAGAAAAGCAGCTCTACAGAATGAAGACGGCATAAGTGGGGAGATTCTTGCACTGCATGTGCTTAGGTACAGCATCCTCTTCAGTAAGGAGAACAGTAAAGTAGTGACATCAGCAAATCTTACTCTGAATCTTGTTAGACTAGCGGTTATCTTACATTAAAAATAAATAGTTTGAGTCCTAGGCACGGGAATTTAAGGCAAAGGGTAAATCTTTCAGAGTACTGCTTAGGCACAGTTAGCATTGCTGACTGTTCCCTATAAGAAAACAAATATTCACTTTTTGAGTTTGGGTCCACCTTAAAAGTTAACGTTCCCTATCTGGGGATCATATATTAAATAGATTTTTGAAGCAGGGAGATGGAAGAAGAGCTTGGTCTGTTCACTATTATCAATCACTGTCACATGTTTAGACACATGCACCAGGAAGAATCAACTGCAGTGAATGTTTGGTGAATGTCAGATTGTTTTATAAATATACCATTGTACAGTTAAAGATTTATGTAAGTTTCCTGGTATTAAAACTACATGTGCAGTAACCAATGGCTGGCTAGGGTGTGCTAGTAGATAGCTGCAATGGGTCAGGCAAAATAACCAAATATGTGGCCTGATTCACACAGGCAGCAAATTCTTGTAGCTGGCATCACAGGTGATTCTGAACATTTGTTGCCAGGAAACCTTTACAAAGGAATGACAGAAGCCACATCTGACTGCCTGTATTAAGATATATCCGCAGATCTCCTGTGGCTAGGGACAGATAACCAACCCTGGGCACCATCTGTCTCCCCCTAGGAATCCCCTGCAAGCCCTAAAAAACCTTGTGAATGTATTGTCCCTATTGTCCTCTACATAACAATGTAAATGCATACATGGTTCTTTGTAAAATTTATGGAAGTATTTGTGGGTCTAGATTCTGAGAGAGTTACTTTCGGTACATTAGAACAAAAGGTAGATCCCCATTGCATGTTTACATGAGAAAAGAGTTTTTTTTTTAATTCTAACCATTATTTATTTTCAAGTTTTATAATGCTAAATTGTAAGCTATTAGGGATGTTTAAGATTAGGTTTAAATTGGATTTTGGGTGTCATTTGTAAGAATCTATTAGCGCCTAAGCTTCTGCTGTGATCTTCTGTGTCTCTTCTTGGTAAGCTGTAGATAAGCACCTGTGTCTTTAGAGGAATCTAATCTATATATTGCCAGGCAAAATTCATAATAAATGGCCCTTCCTTGGGTTCACCGTTTCTATGTAACTTCATTTAACTAAATATGAAGTTGTCTCAAAGTAAAATCGGAAAAGGGATTTAATGCTACTAAAAAAAACAAAAAAACACTCATGCATTAGTCACTCATGCATTGACATATTTTGCAAGCTCTATATACTATGTGTGTCTGTACTTACTACTGAGATAATCAAGCACAGACTAAAGCTTGCCATCTACTGCCCAAAAACATATTACAATCTCCTTGAAAGTAAAAGTTGATTTTCTTTACAACAGTCCAAACATTCAACAATCTTATATGCAAATCTTATAGTGAATCAGCTTTTTGTGAAACCGAATCAAATAGCGGCAGTAGATATTCACTAAACTATCAAACATGGTTGAATGAATTCCATTATCCTTATAATCTTAGAAGGACTCTTTGCACTTCTGGAGGTAAATATTCTACTGCTATCCAACATTTCTTAGTCACATTATCTTTTCTTCACAATGTCTATCTAAAAGAAAGAGTCATTTTACCCACAATAGCACCCAGAAATCTTCCAAAGTACTCTTGTGTTATCAAAGCACAAACACTGGGGGTTAGTGGAGAAAAGATAGGACAAAACTGTTCGGAATCCTTAGACTAGCCAAATATCATAAACCATATGCTGTTAGTTCCAGGAATTCAAGTAAAAAATCTATATCATGTAGCAAACATAAACTATGTTATTCTGATTATTATACATTTACTCTATTTCAGTCTCTATTACTGATTCTCTATATAGAAGTCATGCCACCTATCATATGCTATGGATATGAACAGCATTAATCTTGTGATGTCATATTGACCCACAGATACATGCCGTTATACATTCATACAATTAGGAGGTAATGTCATGCTACATTTTCTGCCAATGTTACAATTCCCTGTAAACAAAATCTATCAGATTGTACATACAAAGACAAACGTGTGAACAAACACAAACACTTGCATCGCTGCAAACACTAAACATGAGTGGTAAAGTTTTAGTCCACCCTAATATACAGTTCTCGGTGCAGATATCCACAGGTTAAATCATCCGTAGGTTTATAATGTATCTATTGTGCACTTCAGCAATAAAAAAACCCACACCTGATTTCTTAGCTCCACCTACATGCCCTAGTCATAATGTGCAGGTCCATTACATCTTTTTGAATTCTGAATTTATATGAGATTACAAAGAATGCAGCATTAGGACCATGACTGTGTCAGGTGGTGTAGCAGTGTGAGCAGTATTGGCAGGGATACTTTGCAAAAGGGCATCATTAGCAGAACTAATGGATAACCAAGAATGCAAGAAACTGCTATTTGACACATATAATTCTTTGTACTATAAAACGAAACTATCTTGGTTTTATCAAGCATTTAAGATTAAAGGAGAATTATGGGATGAGTGAACTATACTCGCCCCAATAGTTAGAGCCAAAGTGTAGGGCCGTAGCGATGGCAAGGCGACTGAGAGGGGACGCAGCCAGGGCTCAGCACGGCACTGAGAAGTAGGGCGGCACAGCCTGCGGCTTCTCCTCTGGATCCCTGCTGCTCTCCCCCAACTGTATGGGCAGAAGCAGCGGGGATCCCAGGAGAAGTGAAGCGCTGCAGCCGGCGGGGGGAGGGCGGAGGAGGGAGTCACAGCAGCACGGCCGAGCGATGAGGAGAGAGAGAGCCGCCCGTCCAGGAGCTGACAGCCAGCAGCTCTCTCTCTCCTCACCACTGGCTTTAGCGCGTCACTTCTCCTCGGATCCCAGCTCCCTCTGCCCATACAGGTGGGGGAGAGCAAAAGTTTGCCTGATGAAGGGACCGGACAGGTTCCGAAAAGTTGCCCCACACATGGTGATATGACCTGTGAAAATGAATAAAAGGATTTCGTTTGGAAGAAAACCTGGAGTGCTGGTGACCATTTTTCTGTTTTGTAAATAACTGGGGACACATAGTACTCTGTACAGATGCTTCTCCCCATTCAGAAACTGGTTGATAGAAAATATTTTCTGAATGAATGGGAAGCCTCTGTACTCCTCAACTTCTTGTTTTATTTTAAAAGGGAAATATCAGGTGGCTGTTTAGACCCCTAATATTTCCCCGATAATCCCCAACAGTAAAAAAAAAAAAAAAAATTATAAAAAAAATACATTAAACAAAATAAAAAATAAATAAACAATTATAACAAATAAAAAAAACACATCCTGGAGGCGGGGAGCATGACATCACATGAC
>NW_017306368.1:883588-1053624 GCF_000935625.1 Nanorana parkeri | reverse complement strand
TAACGTAACACGCCTGTTGGGGGGCACGTTTTTTTTTCTTGGGAAGTGAGCGAAAACATACCGGCGCTCGCTCAGTTCCCGAGCATCTCCCTGCACCGCTCTCTGCAGGGAGATGATTGGGAATTGGCGAGCGCCGGTATGTTTTCGCTCACTTCCCGATCAATAGAGCCCACGTGTGACAGTTTCAGTGTCCCACGTCGGCTCTAACTATAGGGGTGAGTGTAATTCACTCATCCCATAGTTCTCCTTTAATCTTAAATGCATGCTAAAACTAAGACAGTTTGGTTTTATCATGCATTTTTCTATTGATCGGGAAGTGAGCGAAAACATACCGCCACTCGTTCACTTCCCAATCATCTCCCTGCATGGAGCGGTGACTGTCAGTCACCGCTCTCCGTAAGGATTCCCCCTCCCCTCCCTTCTCTAATCCTCCAGCACTGACTGGAGGAATGGATGGTGGAGGGGGCGACACAGCTGGCTCTACCTCTATATACGCAGAGCCCGCTGTCAATCATCTAGTGGATCTCTACAGTATTGCGGTGTTTTCAGCATAGAGTGGGCAGTAGCCCACTCTATACTGAGTTTTGGGTTACAGGAGGACATTAGTATATGTCCTCCTGTGATCCTAAAGAGAACTATGCTAAAAAAGGTTACCCAATAGTTCTCTTTTAAAGTAAAACTGGCCAAACACATCTGTACAGTTTATGACTAGAAATTACACAATTATCAATAAGTAATTATTGATCAAAAAATTCACATAAATTATGTTAATGGGGGAGAATACCAGTCAGGTCAAGGTTCAGTGGCATCCAAATAGCCTCTTCGACATTAACCATAATATAAACCAAGCAGAATGCAAGCTGCACCACCTTACCCTGATTCATCTGCATATTAATTTCAGTAGGGAATTCACCAATTATTCAATTTTAAATCATGTTAGACTAGTGGTGGCAAGTCTTTACAATTATGCACTGTGAAAGGACAATCCACATCAGAGGAGAGGATCCTGGTGAGGTTGCATGTGCCATCTTGCTTAATACATTTTAAAAGTTAATATCAGCTTATCAGTGTTGTGCCCGAAGGAAAGGGGGATATGGTGGCACCCAGAGAAGTGGTATCATGGAATAAAGAGAGGGTAATAGAGGTCAATGCCAGTTTAATTGTTTGCTGTGGCACTTTCTGTACACAAAAAGCTTATACCATAAATGTTTGGCACAGGAAAGGATAGCATGGCTATATCATTGAGTGTTGTAACATGATATTACAACCCCAATTCCAGAACAGTTGGGGCGCTGTGTAAAATCTACATAAAAACAGAATGCAATGATTTGCAAACCTCATAAACCCATATTTTATTCACAACAGAAAATAGAAAACATATCAAATGTTTAAACTGAGAAAATTTACCATTTTAAGAAAAAAAAAAAGGTAATTTTGAAATTCATGGGGGCAACAAATCTTTAAAAAGTTGGGAGAGGGCCATGTTTACCACGGTGTAGCATCCCCTCTTATTTTAAAAACACTCTGTAAATGTCTGGGAACTGAGAGGACCAGTTGCTGGAGTTTTGGGAGTGGAATGTTGTCCCATTCTTGCCTGATATAGGATTCTAACTGCTCAACAGTCCTGGGTCGTCTTTGTCGAATTTTCCGTTTCAAGATTGCCAAATATTTTCAATTGGTAATAGATCTGGACCGCAGGCAGGCCAGTTGAGAATTCAGACTCTTCTACTATGAAGCCATGCTGTTGCCATAGATGCAGTGTGTGGTTTAGCGTTGTCCTGCTGAAATATACAAGGCCCTCCCTTAAAAAGACGTCATCTGGATGGGAGCCTATGCTGCTCTAAAACCTTGATATATCTTTCAGCATTGATGGTGCCTTTCCAGATGTGCAAGCTGCCCATTCTATACATACTATTTCACCCCATACCATCAGAGATGCAGGCTTTTAAACTGAGCGCTGATAACAAGTCAGAAGTTTCCTCTCCTCTTTAGTCCGGAGGACACGGCACTCATGGTTGCCAACAAGAATGTAAAATTTCTATTTGCCGGACCAAAAAACAGTTTTCCACTTTGCAACAGACAATTTTAAATGAGCTTTGGCCTAGAGAAGACGGGGGCATTTATGGATCATGTTCAAGTATGGCTTCTTCTTTACATGATGGAGCTTTAACTTGCATTTTTGGATGGCACAGCAAACTGTGTTCCCAGACAGTGATTTTTGGGAGTATTCCTGAGCCCATCCAGTGATATCCATCACAGAATCATGACTGTTTTTAACGCAGTGTTGTCTGAGGGCCCCAAAATCATGGGCATCCAATAATGTGTTTCGACCTTGTCCCTTGCGCACAGAGATTTCTCCAGATTCTCTTAATCTTTTGATGACATTATGTACTATAGATAGTGATATATTTAAAGTCTTTGCAATTTTACGTTGAGGAACATTATTCTGAAATTGTTTGATAATTTTTCGATGCAGCTTTTCATAGATTGGTGAACGTCTGCCCATCTTCACTTCTGAGACACTCTGACTCTCTAAGATGCTCTTTTTATACCCAATCATGTTACTGACCTGTTGCTAATAAACCTAATTAGGTCTTCCAGCTCTTCCTTGTTAGTACCACTTACTTTGTCAGGTTTTTGTTGCCCTGTCCTAACTTTTTTGAGACGCCATCAATTTCAAAATTACCTTATTTTTTTCTTAAAATTGTAAATGTTCTCAATTTAAACATTATATGTTTTCTATTGTAAATAAAATATAGGTTTATCATAGCAATCTGTTTTTATGTAGGTTTTACACAGCGTGCCAACTTTTCTGGAATTGGGCTCTACACCCAGCATAACAATATCATTCCAAATAAGAAGACTTGATAGTGGTGAGGTGCTGTATCTATTATGTTTGCTGGGGGCTCTACAATCATTACATTTGAAGTAAAAACAATACTCTTCATTTTCATACTTGATACTGGTGATAAGTGAAAGTGGCCTGTGTTGTATAAGGTGGTCATGTGGCTTACTAATGTAATCTTTTCCTTTGTCAACAGCTCTGATTTCCGTCAAATGAAAAGGTAAAATCTAAACCTATGCAGATTTTACAAGTCACATTTGTCAAAAAAGAAAGGGATACACCTGTCATATTTATACTTACTGTGGTTGTGATAACATGATGTGCGGCTTTTGTTTGAGTGCCAGTGTAACTTGTCCCCCTTGGATAGGTTCTGGAGAGACCTGTACTTTCCTTTGCATGGACTGTGGAGCAGCTTGTTGGGGAATCGGGCGTGAAGGTAGAGCTGGAGCACCTGCACCCTGATCTCCTGTTCCAGCAGAAGATGTGCCTTGGGTTGCTCTTTCTTCACAGATTTTACCATTGGTACCAGATTTGCACACACAAAGATGTGGGCGTAAGCACATTCCACCATTCTGACAAGGCGGGGAGCAGTTTGCTGTTGAAGACAACAAAAATATGAGATCAATACAACAGAAAAAGGGAAAAAATTATGAAGTTAAAATAAACCTGTAGTGAAGGCCAAAAAAACAGCCCTAATTCATCAACCTTCAATTTCAATTGGTCCACAATAATATAAAAAAATAATGATTATTTAAAAAGAGATTTGTCCCCAGACAAAAATACCTCTGATATCACTAAAGTTTTTTGTTTTTTTTTAACTCTTGAACCTCTGGAGAGGCAGAGCCAGCTGTCAATCAGGCAGTGGGTTGCATCCCAACAATATTGTCAGGGCCTTTCCTGGCTACAGCGCGGCTCTGCATTCAGTGAGATTTGGGTCACAGGAGGACATTAGTAAAGGTCCTCCTGTGACCCTAAAGAGAAATAGAGCCTAAAAAGGTTTGGCCATAGTTCTCTTTTAAACCACAAAAGTACTATGATCTTGCTTCCTTTTTTAGACAACACTGGCAATGTAAAGTAAAAAATGCATTGGGACTGGGAAATCACACCTTTTGTACACATTATTTTGAGATGCTTTAGTCATAGAAATTATTCTGTGGTGGCATTTTGCTAATGGAATAATAAGCATTAAGCTTGGCTAATGTAAACTAAAGTAAGGGAAGAAAAAAATCTAAAAAAAGCAACCTTCAAAGCAAAACATTAAATCTGTAGTAGTAACTCCCCATATAATGTTACTAGTGTTCACAATTCAATATTTATGATGTATTATTATTAGTGTATTACAGTGTCATAATGTAACAGATTGCCCCAAACGAGCTACATGATGCTCTGGGCTGGCGCACATTGAGAAAGCATTTGCACTGACATCAGTGATTGGTCATGTACTCACATCTGCAATTAATAAAGAAGGTAAGGACATTTCTAGGCATAGATCATAATGACTAATATACAATACGCTGTACATACCAACTTTAACATTGAGTTTCCGAAATATGCGACTCAGGAGTTAAATCTTATAAATGCATTCAAGTACCTTTAACTATTAACAAAAATGTATCTTATTTGAGCATCACTCAGCTGCAGATCCCGAAATCATCTCTGAATTTGTGCTGACCCTGTCCTTCCTTCTGGAGGGTGACTCCTTTGGTTCCCCATGGTCCTTGTATGTGTTATAAAGCAGCCACCACTCCAAGCTTGAGAGTGGGAGCTCCTGCTTTCCCAATGTAAGAAAAGTAGAGAGCAATTAATGAATAGATGCTAAATGTTTCGGGTTGTGCGGGACAGTCCTGGGATTTTGGACATTGTCCTGCAGTGTTGGTGCTCCGTGAACTGTCCCAAAGGACACTGGGCATGGGGGTAGGGTTGACAACAATGCTATGAGTTATTACTGAAGCCACTAACACCAATGATTGGGATTATTATTGCTGCCACTGACATTGATGCTGGTGGTTCTTATTGCTGCCACTTACTCCACAGCTGTGGGTTATTATTGTGGCCACTAATACCAATGCTGTGGGGTTATTATTGTAACCACTGTCATCTATTGTGGGGGTTGTTATCGTAACCACTAACATTTATTGTGGGGGTTATTATAGCGACCACTGACACAGATGCTGTGGGTTTTTATCGCTGCCACTGACACCAACGATGGCACTTATTTTACTTCTCTTTAGTATGCTGCAGGCCCTATGTTGTCTCAATAATAGCAAAGCAAAGGGGAAAAGATGCCATACGCCATGAAGTGACACTCACTTTATGGACCACGCTGATGTTTTGACCACTCTTTTTGGCACATGGTACATTTTTCTTCCCAATCCTTTCAGGGTCTCTGTCCTAATTATTTTCAACAAGGGATGGCCCGATGCCAATTTTTTAAGACCAAGTACTTTCCCTCAGGTACTTGCTGATACCAATTACCGATACTTTTTCTGAAAGGGACATGTAACATTTTTTCTAAAACAATACAGACTAATGATTTTAGGGCAGTTTCTCACCAGGGCTAAAAACAGAGCTCACCAGAGCTAAATACATGTCACCAGAACTGAATACATGTCCCTAGAGCAGAATACATGTCCCTAGAGCAGAATACATGTCCCCAGAGCAGAATACATGTCCCCAAAGCAGAATACATATCATCAAAGCAGAATACATCTCACTAGAGCAGAATACATGTCCCCAAAGCAGAATACATCTCACCAAAACAGAATACATCTCACCAGAGCAGGATACATGTCCCCAAAGAAGAATACATGTCCCCAAAGAAGAATACATGTCCCCAAAGTAGAATACATGTCACCAAAGCAGAATACATGTCCCCAATGCAGAATACATGTCTCCAAAGCAGAATACATGTCCCCAAAGCCGAATACATGTCTCCAAAGCAGAATGCATGCCCCCAGAGCAGAATACATGCCCCCAGAGCAGAATACATGTCTCCAGAACAGAATACATGTGCCCAAAGCAGAAAACATGTCCCCAAAGCAGGATAAAGAATTAATCTCACCAGGCTGTGTGACATGTAGATCACTGCAGGGCTCTGCGGGCAGTTCCTATGCTGTGGAGAGTGCCGGTGTCTGGGGCTGTACTATGCTGTGTGGGGGTGTCCATGGATGTGCCTGCATGGGGAAGGAGAAGGAGATATAGAACCGGACAAGCACTGCCATGGACAGCTGCCTGCAGGTCCCCAGCAGACTGCCGAGGTCTCCACAAGCAGCAGAACTCGGACAGCTACTGCAGTTTAAAAATTTAATGGACTGGTATCGGCCTTAAGAATCGGGGCATTGTCTGCCTGGTATAGGCCCCGATACTGATACTAGTATCGGTACATCCCTATTTTCAACTGTTGGCAAATATGTTAGCATCTAAACCTATACAGACAAAGCTTGCCATAAGATATAACCCTCATATAAAAACTGTAACCCCTACGGTGAAAAAAATCTACTGTTAATGGAGATCCCATCAATCAAACCAGTAAGTGCAGGTAAGAACACATAAGTGCACATGGAATAACTTTGTGTGTTCGGCATACCATTCTGAGTAGACTACAATAGCTGCTTTCCCATTATGATTAGGATAAAGTATGTAGTTAGGTAGCATGATGTAGTGAAAAGGATGTGTATAAACAAACCTTTTTAAAATTGTCAGGTCATGCTCTCCTATTAAGGTAAGTAGGTAAGAGCAAACCAGAGACATTTTAAAACAACATTGTGCTCTTCCATTACAATTAGGTCTTCTTTAAAACATTATATTAAAGGATTTTAAAAATTCCCACTTGAAACAATATCCTGTATTTTAATGTGTATGTGTTTAAATGTCAGAGATGGACCAAAGTAATTAAAAAAATCAAACAGCATTAAAGCATCTAATTTTCTCTCCTTTTTTTTCTTAGGAAAAATTGACATAGAGAGCGCAAAGATCAGCAAAATTCAACCATGTGCATGTTACTGACAGGTTCATCTCAGGACTCTTTTCAAGAGAATGCAAAAACAATTCTGGTTTTGCAATCCTGACACACATCTGTAAGCCAATAAGGAAGTTTGGTTTAAAAACACAATTATTAGCCCTCCACTAATGGCAGGTATCCTACTGCTGTACTCTGTCCCAGAATCACAGTATTCCACTATACCTGACAACAATTGAGCTGGCCTTATAAACACTTTTTGAATTCCTTTGAATTATTTTAAGAATCATATTGAGCTAAGAGGCACAGCCTTAGTAGAAAAATGTTACTTTGCGCTGGTGTGAAATGTTTTCTCCCTCTGGAATATGATATTAAAGCTTAACCCCAGCCAGCTAACTTTTGGAGAGGGAAAAATTTAAAATGTATGTCAGGTTTTGTTTCCCTGTAGTCAAGTAGAAGGATCCTTATAAACATAATGAGGGGAATCTATCAAAACTGGAGCAGACGGAATCAGGATCAGCTGTACATGGCAACCAATCAGCTTCTCTTTTTCTTTTCCAAAGCGTAACTGAACAAACTGAAGAGAGAAGCTGATTGGCTGCCATGCACAGCTGCTCCAGATTTTGTCTGCTCCAGTTTTGATAAATTCCCCTCAATGTATAACCCTTATAAACATAATCCTTATAACTTAGGGGTCTATTCACAAAGCTGTGGAAGGATCTGGCTGTAGCTTCGGCTGATCTTTCGGCTAGCTTCGGCCCCAGGACCCCTTCGGTTCAGGGATGCTGTACGGGCTATTCACTCGCCGAAGGGCTCAGTCGAGCCAAAGACATATGCTTCGGCTCGACTGAGCCCAGGGAAAATTCGAAAATGGCCGAACGGCCAGCCACAGCCTGCTTCTGACAGCTGGGTGGAGCCAACCGTCATCTCACGGCTGGCTCCGGCCACTTGCAGAGAGATCAGTGTCCCTGGTTACCAGGTAACCAGGGACGCTGTTCTATCGTTACACTGAGAACCCGTCGGAGCTGCTGTAAAATCACAGCGGCTCCGCTGGGTTCTGTGTGTAATGACAGAAGGCGTCCCTGGTAACCATGGACACCTTCTTTCATTACACTACGGCTGCTAAGGAAACTGTGAATCCAGTGGAGCTGCTGTAAAATCACAGCGGCCCGCCGGGTTCTCAGTGTAATGACAGATGGGCGACCCTGGTTACCTGGTGGCCCATCTGTCATTACGATGAGAGCTTAGGGGAGCCGGAAGTGATATGAAAGCCGACTCTGCTAAGCTCTCATCTTAATCTAATTAAGGATGGGCTCGGGCGTGTTCGCAGCTCCAAGTGCCGAGCCCGTCAGGAAGCTGACAGCGCGCAGCGCCAATCACAGATACTGAGACATTTTTCTGGTCTGCAGCTGCAGAGATCGGGAAATGTCTCAGTGCCTGTGATTGGCGCTGCGCGCTGTCAGCTTCCTGGCGGGCTCGGCACGTGGAGCTGCGAACACGCCCGAGCCCATCCTTAATCTTAATGACAGAACAGCGTCTGCTGGTTACGAGGTAACCAGCAGACGCTGTTCTGTCATTAGGATGAGAGCTTAGCAGAGTCGGCTTTCATATCCCCGCCGGCTCCGACAAGCTCTCATTCTAATGACAGCTAGTCCCGGCCAATAGAAAACAGTTGGGCCAATCGGTTTTTTATTTTTTTTTTAAGCTCTTTTTACTGTTTTTCTATTCTGCTCGGTACCACATCGGCATTCGGCTATTCAGTCACTGCTGTTCAGCATCTATGAGAATTGCCGAACAGCAGCGAGTAGCCTGCCAGTGGTTCGGCTCAGCCGATCCAGATGTTGGATCGCCTGAGTCGAACTTCTTCTGCACTTTCGCGTCCGCCAAACATGTTGAGCATGTTCAGTTGACCCGAAGCCACCCGATGTACGGCTGATTTCAGTGTTCGGCTGAATTCACTTCGGGTCGGCTGTTCACTCGGCTGCCTACGGCAGCTTTGTGAATAGACCCCTTAGTTTTGGATAATGTGAGGAAGGGTTGGAACCTCTGAAAGGTTTATATTGTATTTAGTATATAGAGAAGCCATTGGGTAAGATATATCAAACAGGACACAAACAAGGTGCAAATCACTTTTGGGAGAAATGATTACAACTTTTTTCAGGTTATATTACTGATGGTTCCCACTGAGGGATGTCACCAGGACAAAAAGTGATGGGAAGCTTCTAGCCTATTCCAACCCTATCCATAAATAAAAAAAACAGTTTTGCCTCAAGTTGGTTTTTAAGTGTACAGATAATATACAGTAACCACGCACACAGCCCTGGGCATTTCAAACTAACCCTATAATTAAGAAATACAGAGGTTAAGCTGGCCATACACCAGTAGAATTTAGTTAGAAAAAAATTGTTTTCAGAATGCCTGTTGAATTTTCTAATAGTTAATTGATTTAAATCTTCATTTGCAACTGCAGAGAGAAAAAAATCAAAGGAGCAGGTTACTTTAAGCTGTAGTGCATGCAGCTCATGAATCTGCCTCTTTTTTATTGTTTGAGCTACAGATATGAATGTTTAAATAAAGCAACATGTGAGCCACTAATGCTATAAAAAATGGTAAATTAGGAAATTCCACTCAGAACGTACGTGAAAGCCAAACCCTGGCCAAATTCTGATTGAAATCACGCTAGTCTGTCAGAAGGTATTGCTTGCTGGGCATATGTATTTTGCAGATGACATTGGCACCGATCAGTCAAATCCAATTCCCATAAGGCTTTTGGGCCCCAACATAATATGAATAGTCACAGTATTTGTAGGTAGTGACAATGAAGCACTGCACTCCCCTGTCATTACCCATATAGCAGCACATTATGTTAAGATGTCAATTATAGTAGCGGGGTACTTTTTTTCCACGATCAAGGTAAGCCTCTATTTTATGAAGGCTGCATTTCAAAGCCACATAATTCCTGATAAAGGAAATTAGTGTCTTTAAACCTGTAACTTTTGTAATGGGCCTGAAGTGCAGCTTTAAAGCCCAAACAACTGCCTAAATATTTTTCTACATCTGAATAATGCATTGGAGGGTTAGAACCACTGCCAGGTTTGCACTGCTGTATGTTGTTCCTTTGGGGAGATGACCCTATAGTTAATAACACTGTGACACCAGAACAAAAAAATAAGGGAATGGAGGTTAGCAGGGCACTTCTGAAAACATTAAAATACTTTAGATGGAGTTAGGCTTTAATTTGGGCTTTTTATCACTTTTTGCAGCTAATGCGAGCAGTTCCCTGTAAACTCTATTTTAAGCATCACTTTTACTAAACTGCAGTGTGCAGTAGATCAGGGTTATAAATAATTTCTGATCATATGCAGGTATTGATAGAATAAATTATTTAGGAATGTGTGGGTATATTAGAATATACAGTATGCTGTGCATCTACATTTTCAGTGAGGTGGTGTTTAGAGCTTGTCACTCCACAGTGTGCAATAACTGATTTGGTAATCGAAGCAATCCACTACTGGAATGAAAAATCAGTAGTACAGTGCAGACAAGCCGGTGTGATTCGCATCTATTTAATTGGAGGGGTTTTTTCAAGTTTCTGCCACAAACAGGCATGCCTTGCTTATGACTTTTTAGGTCATAGTGTAACAGTTTGGCATTACTTTAAAAAACTATATTTACAGAGCATGTATCTTCATTTATTTTCTGTTTTTTTAAGCTCCAGGGTGGAGTTGGGAAGTCAAGGCTCCAAGATTTGTTTATTTTGGATTGCTTCTTGTCACTGATAGCATTTTTATCCAAGCACAACATCACATTTCTAACATTTTTTCCATGACTGAAAAACTGGAGGAAATTACCAACCAATGTACCTACATTAAAATCAGTACTTTTATCTGCATGTTTGTGTGGACACTATGCTGTCAGCAGTTTGAACTGATGGTAATGTTTAAAGGTAGGTTTAGAGTTTTAGAAAGAAAAAGAGGTTTAGAGTCTGGTTAAGATTGGGTAATAGTGTAAAACTTTAATAGAGGGGTTAATTTTTAGGCCTAATAACAGGGGATAGGGTTAGTAGATATTTGCTTTTAACAGGAGATACTTCAGTTTTTGCTAATATATATTTTTCAAGTCAACCAAATACATGTAGTTGCCCCAAGATAATGTAATTATTTCATTTCAGGGTTAAAGTAAACATGGTTGCCAGTGTTGAGGTCTTATCACAATTCTAGTTCCCTGGCTATTATGCTCACCTACTAGCTCCAATACTCTTTGACCTGGAAGAACGATGCAACTCAGAATGCATGGATTTAAGACTCCTTAGGCAAGGTGGAGGTTTATTATGATCCACAGTTGTATGGGATCAAGGATATTCATTAACTGGTATCAACAAATTAAAACCACTGAGAACCTTCTGGGGATCTTTTTTTGAGTGCAAGGAACCAGAGGCCTTGCTCCACTCCTTACCGGAAAGAAACCCCATATGGGTGGGTGCTCGTAGTGACCACGGACGGCACTCTGCATACCATAAGAGAAGAAATAATGTCACCAGCACACCATAGTAGTAAAGCAATACCCCCTGAGGCCCCAAAAGTGCTTGCATCGAATGGCAATGTGCCATTAAATGGACTATTGCTTTACTACTATGGTGTGCTGGTGACATTATTTCTTCTCTTTTTTGAGTGCAGATGGTATAAATTACAACTATGTTTTTAATGGCCTGTTTAATAGTAGGCCACAAAAATGCATAGGCAATGAACAACAAGGATTTTTGGAGTTCAGTTATCTTAAAAATATGGGGTGATGTGAAACATACGATGCATGTCTTCCCTGAGGGTGGGGTACCTAACTTCAAGACCATTGACAAATAAGAGATCCTGTCAAAACACGTTAGAGCATTACTGTGTGGTCTGGTTATGAGTAATATCATATACCAAAAATGTGATGTCCAAACAGGGATGCTGTATATTCCGCTTTACAGATTACCCTTACGCTACTGTAACTGGAAAATGGGTTATTTATTTTTTTGTCATCAATTTCTTGTTTATGGCTTACAGTTTTATAATGTAAACATTTATATCTACTCTAGAAAACATATCAAATATTACATTTTGAATCTATTCCTATCCTGTACACCAATATCTGTATTATGTACTAAAATGCTATGCATAGTCCAGAATATCTCTTTCAATTTTCAATTAGTATTTTTGTACCTTTTATACCAAGTGTTTTCACTACTTGGTGACATACACCTATATTTGTCTAAGTCCAGTGACTTACACACGTGGCTCCTGACAATATTCTGGCTGCCAGAAAACTTATGGCTTTATCACTTGTTGGTCTTATTTACTTACAGGAGTTGTGTTATTTTTCTCATAATATGTACATTGCTGCTGTTTTTCCATGTAATGTTTCACTACAGCCTGCCCATGGATGTGCAGGTGTTGTAGGTTTCTATGAGATTTGCCAGCCTTTATGATGTTATCTTCATGAATGAGGTACTGCAATTTAACTTCCATCCTGTTATTAATTAATTGAAGCACTGCATTTCTTGGCTAGTGTTGTGTTATGACTCCTGTCAGTTTACATAAAGTGTTCTTTAGCAAGTGACCTGATCTCTATGACTTAGTTACCTGTGTCATACACTAAATATTGGCAACAAGGGTGGCAAATGTTCTAAATCTGCTTGCAAATGGACTGTTTGAAGTGGCTTATGATGCCACTGGCTTCATATTGTGAGAAGTGAAAACAAGACTTTCATTTCTACTTCGCAAACAACTAGAGTGGCTCTGTCTGCACAAAAGAGCTCTACTGAAGTTCAGGGCATTAGAATTGGGGATTGTATAGATTATAACACATAATAAATGAGTACTTTAAACCAAAAATGAATATTCCTTTATAAAAGTATATGTTTAGACAAGCTGCACAAGAATTAGGGGAATAACTGGCAGTTGCTTAGTCAAAAGGCACAAGAATTAGGGGGAACAACTGACAATTGCACTATATTGCCAGAAGTATGTAGACACCCCTGCAAATGACTGAGTTCCCAGTGAATAGTATTGTTTCCAGTGAAGGATGCTGTTAATGCTGCAGCATACAGTACAGAAATTTTAATGGACAATCTTTGTTTCCCACCTTGTGGCAACAGTGTGGAGAAAGTCCTTTTGTGTTTCATGACTGTGCCCACTGCACAAAACTAGGTTTATAAAGACATGATTTGACAAGTTTAGTGACAAGGAGCTTGTGTGGCCTGTACAGAGTACTGGCCTTAAAGTGGGCCTTAACCCATGTCTTTAAAATAACAACAAACACACCTTTAGAATGTTTGGAAATAACAATCTACAAACAAATAATTTTAGATAATTCCAGGCTTGTATTCTTTGAATATAGCTTATTTGTCTTTTCTTCCCCAGTCTTCTGACAGTGGCCATGTTTACTAAGTGCAGATTACTAGCTCTCCTTTTACTTCCTGGATTTCTGGCACATGTGACTAGGCATGTGACTAGGACATGTGGCCATGCACATCATCTCAGGGGAGGAAAATGCCTTTCCCTGAGATCTCGTGAGATTACAGATGAGATTTCCCAGAAATGCTCTGCTGATGACAAGGCAATCCCAGTGTGCATTGCTTAGGCAAAATTAAGCCATTTTGACCTTTTGCCCTTTCAAAGCAGGAAGTGAATGTTCTGCAAGTGTAAGTATTCCAAAATCACAGCATTTTACACCCGACATGTCTGTTATTATTAATAGAAATAACTGAATTCAAATCTTTGAGAACTAGGGAAAAGCCAGCAGGTTCAGGTTTTTAATATTTTGTTTCTGTCCCATATACATTGCCATTGTGGAGCATTTTAAATTGTGTAGATTGCATATTCATTTTCTACATTAGCTTCACTACTTTCATTTATATTCAATGAACTAAAGAATACATTTAAATGTATGTAAACACAAATAAGTAAATTATTATAATAAGTAATTTTCTCTATTAAATATACCCTTGCAATGTTATTTATTATATTTAGTGGTGATAAATAACCATTGATCCTGAAGCAACAAATGCCAGCACTGCACACCAACTGGCATTTGTTGCTTTATACACTTTTATTTCACTGATATACTGGATTTGCTGTGAATTTTAATAAAGTCTGCAGTATTGGAATTCTCTGGATAGTGCGGTCTGTTTGGATACTGCCTTAGTCTCCAAATGATGTAGTTGCATTGTCACCCTCCTGTGTGCACTCCTGTTTGAGTATACAAGTAAAATAATAGATTTTTGCATATTCTTAATTATGTCCGCTGCTAAAAGCAAGAGGATGTAAAGGGTAGTGTCAATCAGCTGTTACTTTTTGTGCCCTTTGATATAAGAAGTTTACAGTCTAATACAAGCTGGTTTAAAAGTTTATTTGCTGGCTCTTAAAAAAATTACCATCTAGGATTCAGATATGAAAGTCAGAGATTACTCATTTTAAAAAAACAAACCTATTTATGTATGCGTTTTTTTAACTTGAACAGGCCAATGCAGCCAACAAGTACTTAATAAATCTAAAGACTGAGCTGGCTTGGCCCACAAAATTACTTCATAACAATTTGTAGATAGTGTGCTTGTTTTAGTACTTATAAGGCCTTATGGAAAGAAGCTGGATGAATGGAAAGTGTTTTCCATAAAATCACTCAGGTGCTTGATTTAGGTTTCCAATAGGAAAATGCTGGTATCTGGTTGCTATGGAAAACATAGGCACTTTGCTTTCCATTTCTTCAGTCAGTATACAGGAATCCCAGCATTCATCGTCTAGCTAATATGTGTATTAAATATTGTAAAATGGAGTCAAGAATGCTCTCTTAACACACTCTTTGAGTGAACCTTTTTATCTGTGATCTGACACACTAAACATTATTTTTCAATATTATAAATACAATAATTAATTAAAAAAATGATATTGCCAGGGAATATGACATTCTAGTAGCTACAGTTGTGTTCTGTGGTTTAAATCTACAGAGACTTCACCCAAAATAAAATCACATTTAGCATCTCTTTCTTCTTTTTCTTCCTGTGGAAGAAAGGTTATAAACATTATTTAACGTATTGGATGTAATCCATGTTTCTGCATCTTTTCAATGGCTTTTCTGTTGATTCTTATGGGGAAATTAATCTCTTTTTATTGCCAAGCTGGATGTGTAGAATCACACGGCTTGCTGAGGTGGAAAGTGCTTGAGGTTCATGTTTGTAGATGGAGTAAAAAATGCTTTGACCAGCATGTCCAAGGATGAATGAAAGCATAATGATCCAAAAGCCAGGTATATTTTTGTTTTTACATACTATTATGCAGAGTCGTAAACACTTACTCAACCCTTGTTATATTCAACAGTATGCAACATGTAAAGTATTTTTTTTCTCTTTTAAACCAGAAAACATGGTTCTCAGGTAATAACACTGGAAATATCCGTAAGTTAGATACTACAGAAATATTTTAAGACCCACTAGCTACCTGACTCCTTGGATTTGAGAGGCCCTGCATTTTTCAAATGCTCTGCTATGCTTTTCTGTGGTAGACAATTACTTCACTGCATTAAAGTAAAAATGCATACTGTCAGACAAGATGTTACAAAAATCTCTGAGATGCTCAGCAAGATCTTCTGTTGAGTGTAGAAGGTATGAGAAAAGAGTAAAACTAACAAAGTAACACTTGTACAAAATGAGCAGCGTTCGGCTTCCCTGCTCTAGATTTAGCCCTGCTTGCCCAAAGCAGGGCTAAATGTAGAATAAAACATGTCGCGGGTGTCGGGATATAGGAATTTCACACCCATGCTGCCCCTCTACTCCCTGCTGCCCCGAGGCCGGGCCTCGTGGCCTTGTGGGAAATCCTGCCCTGTTAGTGCCTTGAAGAAGGTCTTTGGCAGGGGAAGAACCGGGGTGGTTAACCTAGGGTACCCAGGGATGGATTTACTCTGTCTGCTGTCCCAAGGCCAGGTTGCTCAATGCGCCCCCCCCCCCTCGTCATGGTGGTGCATGGGACAGACCTGCAGGCTGCATCCAAGTGATCTCAGCAACATTGCCGAGATCACTTGTACAAAACGAGCAGCGGCTTCCCCGCTCTACATTTAGCCCTCCTTGCCCAAAGCAGGGCTAAATGTAGAATAAAACATGTTCCGGGTGTCGGGATATAGGTATTCCACACCCCTGCCGCCCCTCTACGCAGAGACCGGGCCTCTGTGGCCTTGTGGGAAATCCGGCTATGTGCGTGCCTTGAAGAAGGTCTTTGGCAGGAGAAGAACCAGGGGGGTGAACCTGCCTCTAGGCTGTGCTCTGGTGCTTTTGTCTGCTATGGCACAAGTTTCACAACTGAACTATATCTGAATTCACAAAATAAAACAAGAGAAAACCAACTTCTTTAATTTAAGCCTAATGTAATCAATGCCAAATTTAAAGAGGCTCTGTAGAAACAAAATTAAACAATTGCTGCAGGTATACATTGCAGGCATATAGAGATCCCTGAACATATCTGCTTCAAAAAGCCTACACATACTAAAACATTCAGCATTGGTACAAAATTCCTGACATAATCATACCGCCAGGGAGGTTAAAAGTCAGCATGCTTACTATTGCTATTGTAATTTTTTTTGAAGAGCACAATGGATTTCACTATTTTTATTCATGCATTTCAATATTTAACATGCAGTGAATGCACCCTAATGGAAGGCTAAACGTTTTGATGCATTCATAGCAATTTGTAAGTTCTAAAGTATACAGGCGTCACCGCCACCATAAGAATGAATAAGCTTTACAGTGATTACACATCAAAAACCTGGTTGTGAAATGGCACATCTAAAAAAAAGCACCTGCAGTCCTGCGCCTGTACCAGCCCTAAGTGTTCCATTATAAAACATACAGCTTCTAGCACTGCATGTCAGTTCTAGCACAAGACCCCATGTATGAGAGCTAAAATATATTTACAGCAATATATTTGTGATAAAAAAAAATTACCATACTTCCTTGAATCATGTTGAGGGGAATTTATCAAAACTGGAGCAGAGAAAATCTCGAGCAGCTGTGCATGGCAACCAATCAGTTTCTATCTTTAATTTTCAAATCTTAACTGAACAAACTGAGGAGAGAAGCTGATTGATTGCCATTGGTAACTGCTCCAGATTCTATCTGCTCCAGTTTTGATTAATTCCCCTCGGTGTGTTTAACACTTGGATGCCTTTCTCCCCTAAAACCTACCTTCTGGGTCTACCACCAAAAGACTTTCCTAAATCAACCAAAAAATTATCAACACACATACTCATGGCAGTGAGATAACCCCCAATCACCCCAACCCTCGTGGAACTACACACAAGGAACTGTGATGTTCAGTCAATGGAATATCTTATAGCCCACTTCCATCAATTAATAGGTAAATATAACAAAGTCTGGGAGCTGTGGCATCTTATAGAGAATGTTACATGAACCCTGAATGAAATGAACGCACTGTGTGACTAACCACTTAGAGTGGTCACAACACCTTCTCCTTATCCTTCTCTGTACCTCATATTCCCTTCTATCACTCTTCTCCTTCTCTTACTTTGCTCTCTCAACCCTTTCAAGCGATCTCACACTTACAGCATTAATTAACAGTATCCCTTAACCCCCTAGGTGAGAAAGAGGATTTTTATGAAGTGATAAAATTATCCAAGCAAGACTCAAAATGAGCAGGGAGATGATCCAAGAATGGTCTGCCTAGCTTTGCTGGGTAGCGGAGATGTGCCAATCACAAAAGTAGAGCTGCAGCTAACGATTATTTTCAAAATTGATTAGTTAGCCGATAATTACGTTCGATTAATCGGTTAATCGGATAAAAAATAAAATACATTTTAAAAAATGGCTCCAGTGATGGACTACTAGTTTGTATTGAGAGTGTAGTCCATGACAGGAGCAAGCTTGGAGCGGTGAAAGTAAAAAAGAAAAAATTATACAGCAATGAATGCAGAATGGCACCGGCTATAGAGGACTACAAAACCCAGCAATACATTATACAGCACAATGCAGAATACCACCAGCTATAGAGGCATACAACAAATCCCAGCAATAGTACATTATAGCTGGTGGTATTCTGCATTGCGCTGTATAATGTACTATTGCTGGGTTTTGTAGTCTTCTATAGCTAGTGGTATTCAGCATTGCAACATTAGAGGAATACAAATCCCAGCAATACATTATAGAGCACCATGTGTGGGAAAGTGCAGGCTTACCTGTCTATCGGCGGCTGTCATCCCCCCACACCTGCTCCTCCTTACTACTTCTCCCCACGTCCCTGTGCCGATCGTGGATGTGGGCGGTCGGTGAACGTGAGGCGGGGAGGAGATGCGGCGTGTGGAGCGTGGATACAGGCGGGTCTGGCAGCGGCGAACGTGAGGTGGGGGGGAGGAGAGGCGTGCAGCGTGTGTGGAGCCGTAAACAGGGCCAACCAATCAGAAGCCGATTAATCGATGATTGAAAAAGTTGACAACTTTTTCAATAATCGATTATAATGGATTATGTCGATTAGTAGCTAAATAACATTACAAGGCCTTGGCACATAAAGCAGTAAACAGTATATGCATTTCAACTTTTTATCTAGCTGACAATCTGGCTTGAATACTATACAGAAATCGTAAACCTTTGACATATATTTAAAATGCAACATATCACTAAAGAAAGTTTCCATTTGAATAGATTCCAGCATGTATACGAGTGCCTTGAAAGATTTGAGTGTCTAATATATACAAATGCATCATTCTGGCAAACTGCTAAGTAAAAGTCTAGCTAAAATGTAATGTGGAATTCAAACTTGCTGTGCCTTGGCTGTATCCTAAATCCCAAGGCGAAAATCATAATCACTGAGAAATATAAACATTGTGAGGCTTCGACCTTCTACTTAGCAGTTTTCCTAAGAATTGGGGTCACAATTCCAATTTAGCTGAGCCTGGTGAGATGAGATGCTGTTAATTAATGTACTTAATCAGGTTCTCTGCAAACAACGTATGTACGTAACAAATGTTATATGATTTACAGTAATGAACCTCTGTTACTGTGTCCCAGAGAAGCAACACAGGGTTTACTAAATACCTTAGCTGTAGCTAGTGACCTGAGCAAGCAACCAAATAGTTGTGTTGTACAAGGTCTAGATTAACAGAAGTACATCAGTAAGCTCCATAATGTATCATGGCATGCCGAATGATTTGCCAAGTGTTCGCCAAATGTTGTTGCGGCATTGACCAGCTTTAATGAGTAAGGTGAAACAGATCTGTCCTACATGATAAGGGCATAGGCAGCTAAGCTGAACCTCTTACTTACACATTTATATGTCAATATCCATAGATATCCATTATCTATGTTCTGTAACTTTATTTAAAGTATAACTTTTCTTCTTACTACGTAACTGTAAAGTTTAGGTTGTTTTTTTCTTAGTTTTGGATAGAGTGGGAAATGGTTGGAACACCTGTCATGTTTTCATTGCTGTCTGTGTGCCCGTTAGGGTCTTGGTGACCATTATCACTAAAATCTTCCATTGGAGGCACTAATTCTGGTGACCTTGCTGACCACCAGGGATTTCCCTCACTTTGGAGGGATTTACTCTTACTTCCTGTTGTGGCTATTGGACAAGACGTAAAGGCAAATATCCCCAATGGTCCACAGATGGCAAAAAACGTTGATAGGGGTTGTAACCCTCCCTTACTCTATCCAAAACTAAAGAAAAATATGTTTTTGCTTCAGTTCTACTGTAATACATTCTCCCTTCTCTCTGTTTACCTTTTTTACTCTTTTGTTCATACCTCAGTGCAGTAGCTAAAGACTCCAATCCCATTTAGCAATCTTGTCCTCTTCTGAGAAGACAGTGCCTTACATCACTGTGCATGAGCAGCATTTCCTATAAGGCCTATGGAGAAAAGCCACACATGGGCAGTTCCACATGGGCACACTGTTTTTATGAGGACAAGAGCCCCCTAGCATAGACTGCAGCTCCTGTGCTGGGTCACTTGCTAAACTGAAGTAGTGAAGTAACAAGGAGATATAACAGTAATGGGGAGCAAGGATTGCTCTCAGACTAAAGTAGTTTCAATTGTTGCTTAGTAGTGGAACATGGAGCTCTGCAATAGAGGGAAGTTTCAGCATGCTGCCCTCCAAAAAATATACTTTATTTGTGTATCACTTGGCTGTAGGTCCTTAAATCATCTCTGAATTCATGTTGACACTGTCCATCTTTCTGGAGGGTGGCTATTTTTTTTCCCATGGTCCCTCTGTGTGTTGTAAATTAGCCACCGCTCCAAGCAAACTTCTGTGATGGACTACAAACTCCTAATTATTTTACAAATTTGTATTGAATTTTTAATCCATCACATGAGTGAGCTTGGGGCAGTGGCTACTTTACAACATACACAGGGGGAACAAAAGTAGTCACCCTCCAGAAAGAAGGACAGTGTCAGCACCAATTCAATTCCGATCTGAGGATCTACAGCCAAATGATACATAAATAAGGTACATTTTTGTTAATAGTTAAGGTACTTGAATGCATCATTAAGATTTAACTCCTGAGTTTAGTGTCACTTTAAGTTCCCAAGAAAGGTAAACAAGGTCATCTTGCATGTTCCAACATATTTCATAAGTGAGCATAAGACTTCAAACTGTGTCCCAAGTAGAAACAAACAAAAAACTGACATCTGCAATCTGTCTGTCTGAATTACAATGCTATGTCCGCACTACTTTCAATAACAAGAGAACAAAAAAATGCAAAATTTCGATACAAGTCAGACCGGTATTTGTCCACATTATCCACTAGAGGGAGAAACATGCACTTGTAAGATTAATCCCTATCATTCATGTGGTTTGTGGATAAAATACTGTCTGGGCTTCTTCTGATAATTAAAGGCCATTCAGTGTTTTTGTGTATGTGTTTTGGAAAGCTAAGAATGCTTGGCTTTTCTCTATGGATTTATCTATGGTTTTAGCAAGGGAAGCGTTAATTTTTTAAGTAAGCACCTGCACATTGCAAAACCTATTATTATTATTATACAGGATTTATATAGCGTCAACAGTTTGCGCAGCGCTTTACAATATAGGGCAGACATTACAATCACAAGACAATTCAAGACAAGATGGTAAGGACCTATGACCCAGTTGTTCGGAAGACTATCAGAAACGTTCTATTCTTGCAGACAGTAAAATGATTAATGATGCAGCACTGTAAACATGAGCAGAACGTGAAAAAACTGATAAAACTATACATGATGTGCTATTCTGGAGAAGATATACAAAAAGAAAGCTTTAACTTTATCAGGATAAGTGTTAAAAACAAATCTAGGACAGGATAACTTGTACACACAACTGAACTTTTTTTTTATATGTCAGCACAGCAATCAGTGATGATAACCAAAATGCAGTAATCCATAGAAATCAGTCAGCTTTCAGCAATTTATGTAAAATCAAATCAAATCTTGTCTCTTTAATTCAGTGCACGGTCTTTTTGAAAATTACAAATAGTGCAATTAGAAATAGCAAAGGACTACTGGATTATAACCTTTGAGTCACGTGAAACAACAACCTGATAAGCCATGGCTAAAGGTACCTAATGACAAGATATGACAATTATTTTTGGCTAGCGTGGAGTACACGTCTTACATCTGTGGAACCTTGTTGATGCCACAGTTGGGGTAAACAAGCCAATACATAGGATAGAAAATCTGTTCCAATCACTTTGATAAATTTGCACCATCCCCATACTCTATGCTTTTATTTTTTTCCCTATTTACATTACACTGTAAAGTCAGGGAAGCCAGCATTGCCCATTATTGGAACTCTCTATGCTCTCAATATGCCCTGAAGGTCGTAATGTTGTGGTTGTATTATACATGCATGAATAACTGCCATTGTAAGTCTATAGGTTGTTTTATTACATTTCTACAAGTTAGAGATTCCCATAACCTGAAGTGGTAGCATGGAAAAGAATCTCTATGTTGAGATTTCCAAAGGACCTCTGTTGTGACAACATAACAGCTTTAGAGGTTTTTGTATACCTCAGTGTCCTGATGCTGCTGACATTAATGAGGTTGGGATAGGAGATAAAAGAATTTATAGGGTACTACTATATTTTACATAAAACCATTTCTCTTTGCACTGCCTTTTTGAAAATGCTTGTACTGTGTGATGATATTAAACTTTCTCCAAGTAAAGTTTGTTTTCTTAAATACACCTCAGCTGAGATATTCCTGGAATTCTCCACTGGTCCACTTCCAGACATCTGGTACATTTCTGCAATGGCAATAATAGTGATTGTGCAAACATGACCCCGATATGGGGACACTCAAGAAAGTATACAACTCTTCCAAGGATTTTCCTTTTTGGAAAATAAAACTACTTATAATCCAGGGATTTACTATTTTTTTTAAATATTACCTTATTGTCATTATCAAAGTTCAACTACTCATAAAATTATCTTCTACTGCAAGAATGTATGCCTTTACAATAACAGTTAGTACAATCAGTGTACGCCTTTAGGAAACTATTATTAAGAGTACTTAAGGTGCAGACCTGTACAAATGTAATGGCCATTCAAAGTAGCTTCCACTTGTCGGGGTGCAAGAACTTGTTTTAAGTGATCAAAAGCAGGTGTTTTCCTTCTCCCTGTCAACAACAGGCAAAGCTTTTTATTATATATATATATATAGATAGATAGATAGATAGATAGATAGATAATTCTTATCTTATGATAGTTGCCGCTTGAAACCGCAGATTAGGGATTCCTGCTGCAGAAAACCAAAGTACCTGACGCAGGAATCACTAATCACACCTGAAATATAGGGGTGAATGGGGCCTAATATACACTGAGTGGCCAGATTATTATGACCACCTGACGTTTGTAGGCAAATTAGCTATAATTAGCTATAATTTCGCGCTGAAGTTGCTAGAGGGCCAGACCATTATAAATAGGGAAGCAGGTTGTTTACCACGACAGAAGAAGTGATTTGTTTCTGAAGATATGGATAAACAACGCAATTTAATAGCCTTTGAACGTGGGATGATTGTTGGCGCTCGGAGCCATGGAGCGAGTATCAGCAAAACAGCAGAATTCGTTAAATGTTCAAGAGCAGCTGTTGTTAAAGTGTTTAAAGACTGGACTGTCAGCCGAAAATCTGGGTCTGAACGTGCGAATTGTGGCCGTCACCGACTAGTCAATGTTAGCGCAGAACGGAGAGTGGCAAGACTGGTACAAGACAACAGAAGGGCAACAGTGCAGTGTCAGATTCCTCGCATCACCTTTCAACATCTCGTGGAGTCATCTCGTGGCCCAATGAAGTACTGATGGGGTGGTCATAATAATCTGGCCACTCAGTGTACACATACACTAATACGGAGCCGTGTCAGAATAGAAAAAAAAATGTTTTGCCCATTGGAATGCATTGCTAGATTCCTATTGGCTATTTCAATTTGCAATAGCCAATAGTAAACTAGCATTGTACCCACCCTCTGCTGCAGTTCTCCATCAGGTCCATCAGCAGAGGGCAGGTACAAGAGCAGCAAGAAATATGTAACTATTAGGGCTTGTTCCCACCATGTCCGGATCATTTCCAGACCAGAACAGTTTGTTCCCGGACCAAAAAAGCATCCCAATGTATCCCTATGTTATTTCTGGGCTCTGTTTACACCAGCGCAGTCAGTTCCAGACCAGACAAAAAAAATTCTGCTTGTCTCATTTCCCCTGGTCTGGATTGCACTGGAACGCATGGAAATGCATGAAAAATGCATACAAACACATGCAAACGCACTGGACCGCACCTGAAAGCCCATTTTAAGCTAAAAAAAACCACACTGGAACGTGGCAAAAATGCACTGCGTTTGCAGATCTGCTCCAGGCATGGTGTGAACATAGCCTCAAGGAATAAAGTCTTAAAACTTACCTAAAATCAAAGTTTATGTAAGCTTTATGATAAGGGAGGCATTAGAAGGGTTGAAAGCAACATTAGAATCAACACAAAATGCGCTCTCTAACAGGGAGATCCTGCGATAATCAATTTTCTGGTTATATAAACCTAACCAGAATTAGCTCAAGTGCTCTACAGCTGCTTTGCAATGTAGACACTGTAAGTCCACTTTGAAAGGGTACTGTTGATGTCAACCCCTCAGTGCACACAGCATTAAGCCAGTACTAGATCTCTTGGGCATCCCCTTGACAGGTAATTTCATAGGCCCTTGGTAATATTACCTTGACAGGACCACTCTTGCTTTCGTGGAAAGCCAGTGGTCTGGAGTTTCACAACATTAAAAAGTCTGCAACAACCAGCTGCTGATGATTGTGCCTGTTAAGTGCCTACATCAATTCTGAAATTCCACAAACACTTTGGGGTTGATTCAGTAAAGGCAAATAGGCTGTTTAATGTACAAGGGCATTTTAACTTTGCAAGGGAATGTTATCTTAGCTTAGTGAATATGGTAGAAATTAACTTTGCAAAGAATACCTAATCACATGCAAGAGCAATTTTTAAAAAAACAGGATTTTTGCTTGTACATGATTGTATGATGGAAGTCATAAATGCTTCATCTCATCTACGAAGCTAAGGGAGAATTCCCAAGTGAAGAGCCTGTTTGCCTTTAGTAAAACGTTAAAAGTTTGAGTACACCACCTTTTATCAATTTAGCATGTGTTTGTTTGCTGCTGTTATGCCTTTTAACAAATAAAGTACTAGATGGAAGGATCCCCTTGCGAGTGCCGATTTTTAACTATTGCTCAGTGAAGGCTCTGGCGGAAGCTTTCCCAGGCACCGAGGTTTAAGCAGCGCGACTGGAGACAAGAGAGTAGGGCTGCTCAATGTGTTTAAACTGCAACACCTTTTATTCTATTTATATATCAAGCCCTGATGAAGGAGACACTCTTAAGCCATGAAAAAGTGTTAGATACACATGTAGATTTTGCTTGAATCTTTTTTCATCGAATACATTATTTATTTGAAAAATTTTTCAATACAAAAAAGGTAAATGAGCAATGAAAACAAAGAATACGATGCACCAATCATTTCAAACATCTCCGTATAATATAAACCTGATAAGCAAATAATAGTGTGATATTACCATAAGGGCACAATTAATAACATCAGTTAGTTATGAGATTCATTGCAAAAATGGTATCTAAGTAAGTAGATAATAAGCAAAGAAAGAGAGAAAAGGTGAGAAATAGAGGAAAGGAGAGCAAAAAGAAAGGGAGGTCCAGTTCCCCCGGGTCCAGCTTGGGTTTAGATTCAAACAAAATAGTAAAACATGATAACAGGACAGTTCCCACAATCAGTTCCGAATCAGAGCTAAAAGACAGCCAAGCTTCCCACACTTTGTCGTAAAGAGCAACAGTATTATTCAATCTAGCTGTTAGGTACTCCATACTCTGTACATCGTTAATGCGAGAGATCAATTCAAATTTAGACGGTGGAAGCGTACGTTTCCATTGAAAAGCTATAAGACAACGGGAAGCCGTCAAAATATGACTCACTAGCTTCCGACAATGTTTACGTAGGTGAAAGTATGGAAGATCCAACAAACAGTGAATGGGTAACAAAGGTAGAGTGGAGAATTGCTTGAATCTTTTAAGAAAATAAATACTATTGGGCTCAAAACTTTGGGGTGACCATCAAGTGTTTTCTCCTTCTTAAGTTTCAATTCAAAGAAGTCTAAAAAGCTCTACAAAAGGGCTGCCAGCCCAGTGTCAAAAAGGGCCCAGATCACCAACTCCACTCCACTCTGTAATAACACAAAAATTACTTTGGGGATCACCTAGCCTACCCATCTCTCCAAGTGCTGTGCTTCCAAAATAGTGGACCTGAATTTCAATGCATTAAAAATCAGTATCAAACAACCTGTGCATTGAATACAAGAGTTAAGTAAATTCATCTAATCCGTTTGGTTTAATGAAGTGAAACATTTATTTTTGACCATAAACAAAGTAGTACACAGTAATACAAATACTACATGACTTATGCTTTTTGGAATTAAGTCTAGCACATTTTAAAATACTTTTGTGTTAGCACTAGAATATTTTTTATTTTTTTAATCACATTCAATAATTGCTGTCTTGTGTCTAATTGCAAATACTCCCCCTTTCAGAATTTTACTCAGAATATTAATAAGTAATACTGTAAAGCCGCCTGATCACTTCCACAGGCCTGTGTGCATATCCTTCTCCCAGCCTAAAAGCCCACACTGGCCACCTGAGAGCCTGCACTAGCCACCTGAGAGCCCCACTGGCCACCTGGGAACCACACTGATAACCTGAAAGCCCGCACAGGCCACCTGAAAGCCCCACTGGCCACCTGAGAGCCCACACTGGCCACCTAAGAGCCCACACTGGCCACCTAAGAGCCCATCCCGGCCACCTAAGAGGCCGCCCTGGCCACCTAAGAGCCCACACTGGCCACCTAAGAGCCCACACTGGCCACCTAAGAGCCGGCACTGACCACTTGAGAGCCCACACTGGCCACCTGAGAGCCCCCACTGACCATCTGAGAGCCAGCACTGCCCAAGCAATACTTTATACAGCAAAGCAGAAAGGCTTTGGCTTTAGAAGACTACAACTCCCAGCAAAACTTTATATGGCAATGCAGAATGGCTTCGGCTTTAGAGGACTACAACTCCCAACAATACATTATACAGAAATACAGAATGGTAACGGATATACAGAGGATTACAACTCCCAGCAATATTATATACAGAAATGCAGAATGGCATTAGCTATAGAGGACTACAACTGCCAGCAATACTTTATGCAGAAATGCAGAATGGTGATGCCTATAGAGGATTACAACTACCAGCAATATTTAATACAGCAATGCAGAATCCCATCTATAGCCTTTTCCATTCTGCATTGCCATATAGAGTATTGCTGGGAGTTGTAGTCCTCTATAGCTGTTACCATTCTGCATTGCCATATAAAGTATTGCTGGGAGTTGTAGTCCTCTATAGCTGTTACCATTCTGCATTTCTGTTTAACCTTCACGACCCATGACGGGTCTGTAAAGGGCTTCCCGTCATGAAGTCTGAAAGGGTTATACAGAAAGTCGCAGGGACTCTGTTCATAATTGTAGAGCTGGCGGCCGGCTTCACAGTAAAAACGATTCTGGGGGCTCAGCTGCTGCCAGATCGCTTCAATGATCCGGTAAACGGAAATAGTCTGCAAGTGTCAGTCAGTAAATACAATGGGAGAAATTTATCACAACTGGAGCAGACTGAATCTGGAGCAGTTGCCCATGGCAACCAGTCAGCTTCTATCTGTAATTTTCAAAGCTTAACTTAAAGGAGAACTATGAGATGAGTGATTTCCACTCATCTCATAGTTCTAAGCCGACCTGTGACAATGAGACTGTCACAGGTCGGCTCAGTAGATCGGGAGGTGAGGAACACATACCGGGTTCCCTCACCTCTCGATCCTGTCACGGCTCTCTGCCGTGACAGGGGGAGGGGCTGGATTCCCCTCTCCCCGCTCCGATCTGCCAGCGCTGACTGGCGGAACGGACGGGGGAGGGGGCGGGTACAGCTGGCTCTGCCTCTAGATAGGCAGAGCCAGCTGTCACTCACGCAGCTGGGCGGATCCCGTCATCTAAGTCGGGATCCGCTCCAGGTGCGGCGTCTCAGTATACCGCGAGCTGTAGCTCGCGGTATACTGAGCTTAGGGTAACGGGAGGACGCTAGTTTGTGTCCTCCCGTTACCCCAAGGAGAACTATGGGGAAAAACACTGACCCCATAGTTCTCCTTTAACAAACTGAAAAGAGAAGCTGATTGATTTCTATGAGCAACTGCTCCAGATTCTGTATTCTCCAGTTTTTGATTAATTCCCCCAATGAATCAATGTATTGTTTCATTAGTATTAACTGTTTCATTCACCGGGTGGCACAGTGGCATAGTGATTAGCACGTCTGCCTTGCCACACTAGGGGTTCCCAGTTCAAATCCCCCTCAGGACACTATGTGCAAGGAGTTTCTTATGCTTATATGGGTTTCCTCCAGGTACTACGGTTTCCCTCCACACTCCAAAGACAGATACATTGGCCCTGTGTGTATGCATGTGAGATAGGGCCCTTAGACTGATGTGAATGTGCAACTATGTAAAGCACTGCATAATTGTTGGCACTATATAAATGTCTGTAATAAATAAAATATGTAGATCAAAGATGTGATCTTTGATCTGCAAATTACATCACTTAAAGAAATCAAACATTTTTTTAAGTACAAAGCAATCCTATTTAAGCCCTTATTAAACTTTAGTTAACCCGAATCAACCCTAATTAATCATTTCTTTCCTTAGCTATTATTTTTCTGCTGATTTTTTTTTATCATTTATCTTTCTTTGTTTGTTGCTTTTTTCAGTTTCATGTAACAAGAAAATGCACAAAATTCATTTTTTTTTTTAAAGTATTTTTTTTTAAATTTGAAAATAACTTACTTTATAGCTAAAACATAATTTTAGTGCTATTTCAAATGTGACAAATTGTAGAATAAAATGCATTTTTTTATTTACAGTAAATTCGTTTTCAAACAGAAATAAAAATACACATTTTTAAAAACTCTTTACATATTTTTGTTTATAGATTCCATAGGAAATAAAATAACATTTGCAAAAAATATTGCAAAAGAGAGCCTCGTTTTGTCATTGTATTTACTTAAGCAATGACAAAGTTATCAACAAATAAACAGGCCCATAGTAGAAATGGAAAAATCGCTTTGGTCCATTTGGGGTACAGGTACAAGAGCTGAAGTGGTTAAAAACCAAAATACAACTTAATAATAATACTTAATAATACTGAGAAAAATGAAAAAATAACATACTCCTTTAGGGCTTGTTCACACCATGTCCGGACCATTTCCAGACCAGAACAGTTTGTTCCTGAACCAAAAAAGCATCCCAAGGCATCCCTATGGTATTTCTGGCAGCACAATAACTGTCCTTCAGTTCCTTTCTCATCTGCTACTTAGTTGCAATAAACAAGTTAAAGGGAGAGGTATTTATCTTGCAATCCAGTCTTCCATAATGCCATGTAGTCTGTAATCTATTTTTAGAGCATGAAAATCCTTGTTAAAGTGGCCTTTAAGTGTGACTTTCTACTTGCTTGCTAAAATCAATTCTGCGTCATGATAAATAATTATTAATTGATATGTAGTCTCCAAGATTTTTTTTTCTTCATCCTAAGAGACATTGCCAGCCCTTCTGAGTGTAAAATAATAAATGTGCTTTGTATTTGGTTTTAATAGACAACCACCTAAGCAACAGTGCCATCTGCAGGTCACTGTATTTCATTTATAAAAATAATGGGAATTTGAAGTACTTCCAACAGGTAGGCAACTTGTTGCTCTCTTTTTGCCTATACTAATGTATTGTAGCTTGCAATTGAAGGAAGAATTGCAATAAAATTAAAAAGTCTGCTAATTCTGTGACCGCACTGATGCAGGTCTCAGACAAGCAACATGAGACATGAGCTTCAGGTATACTTATATTGCTTAATTCGTTATACGTTCGTTATATAATTAATCTAATTAGATTTTTTTTTGTTATTGGATAAGTTTGTTTGTTTTTTTTTGCATTGCTAATTAAGTATATATAAATAGTTATTTGATTGGTTCGATTTCTTAGGTTAAATACAATTTATTTTTTTGTTGATTTATAATTTTAGGAAGTTTAGGTTGTTTGCATGAATTTCAAATATAAATAGAATTACTTTTTCAATACTAGAAAAAAGGCACATGGTGAAACGCAGATACAAGTACATGATGTTCATTTTCCAGAAATGGCAGTTTCAAAAAAGAAAACCTTTAATTCCCTAAACCCCATTTGTTCCTGAATTTAACTGCAGCAAATGTTGATGTTCCAGGTTTTAGTCCCTGCTAGTTTTCAATCATTTCATCACTGACCACTTTTTGGATGAAATTGACAAATGAATGTGTATGATTCACAATTTATTGCAAAAACCCTTCCCCTTGCTTCAATTGGCCTATGTTATGTTATGTGCACACCAACAAATGTTACCAACTGTGGAAAATTCTTGGGACTTACACTCATTATGGGCATTGTAAAAAGTATACACTTCTACTGGTACACAAACCCTACTCACTGCACTTTTTTTCTCAAGAGTCCTCTAAGTCTTCTTCAGATTTTAACACTTCAGTGATCACAGCTAGTGCCTCCCCTAGAAATACCCCCACACTGTGATCATAAGTACAATATATGGCGTCTTTGAAAATAATCACCTGTCTTCATTTTTTAAAATCTCTCCGGCCCTAATTAAGATGTATCTATTGAATAATTCCTGGTATAACTGAAAGGGTGACTAATCTTCAGACAATTGATTTTATTTAAGAGGGTGATGTATGAAATAAAAATGTATTGGCTGTACAATCAGCTATATTATTTATTTTTATGTTCTAAGGGAACTGTTGGTTCAATCCCTTAGGTTACCCTCTTTAATTGGAGACTACTGCAAACATTGTGTTGGAATTAATGAGCCTCATATTAGGGATAACATCTGTACTGCAACAATTTCTTTACAAGTGTCACTCTTTTCAGAAGCTAGAATGAGGCAAACCAAAAAGGGTTTCAACAATCTCTGGTTGTGAAAATGTAAAAAGGGGCTGACATGTGGTCTCCATAGTCAAAGGCTTTGACATTTTTCTCAAAGCAACTAACAAAAATATTTTGCATGTCCTTGCTTATATCATCCATTGATTATGTCATGGCGCAGATTTTCCCTCCAATGATGGTCCAAGCTGCTGGACACTGGTGCACTGGGCAGCCAACTTAATGCCTAGCTCCCTTTACTATTGGTTGCCTTTGCTTGGTTTTCACGCTCACTCACTTCAGTTTGGGAAGGTGTGCTATTTCTCCAGTGTTGTTAATCACTGGGTTCTCACCATCACTCCTCATCTGGTAATGTTCATGTGTCTGAATCCTCAGGTTTCTTCTGTCTAATTGAGAAATATTAATTCATCTTCCATACACTTGTGTGTATTTACTATTTTGTGAGCTGTCAGTGTTCTTCTTTATTAGGCTGTTATTCATATTTGTTAATTTATGGCGCACTTGGGGGTGGTTAATCTTGTGTTTTTCTGCTGGCATGTTATCTAACAAGAACACAATGTAAAACTTTTAGGTAGACAAATTAGTCATACAGTATTTTTCACATTAACCAATGCACACAAAATCTGGACAGCTACGATTCAATGACTTCTGCTCACAACATATCCTTTGATGCCTTTGGAATATTAATGGTTGGGCTCAAATAAAGCCATATAAAACATGGTCCAGCTGATGTGAATGTGCAATATGTAAAGTGCTGTGTAAACTGTCGCCACTATATAAATATATGTAATATTAATAATAATAATTTTTTTTTAAAAATGATAATAACAACAATATTTAACTTGCCTTGTATGTTCAGCCAAAACATTTATTTTAGTTTTGTATTGAATAAGGAAGTTTTAAAATTTCTATTGCTTCCTTGATTCTGTTAGAGGGACTTCTTGTCACTTCCTGTCCTAGTAATTTTTTATCAGACAGGAAGTAAGGTTAAATATCCAACTGCAAACCGAAACAAAAATGCTTTGTTTTATAAAGGAACTCCAGAATTTTTTACAAAGCAACCCTTGCATTGGGGCTACCACTGCACTGCAAGGGTTAACTGCTAATTTTTGGTCTAGGGGCGTAAAAGAAAAAGAAAATATACTCACCTGATCCTTGATCACACCTGGCTGCTAAACTGGTCCCCACAGCCACTTCTGCCCTGGACACTGACGGTCTAAGCCCCACTGACATCACCTCATCCAATGCAGATTCATACACATGCATTAGATGTGAAGACGCCAAGGGACATACCACAGTCAGAGCGCAGAGGAGGAGGGGTGAGTGCAGTCTGGCACAGGCCCGAGGATCAGGTGAGTATATCTTCTTTATTAGTTAACGCTTGCACTGCGGGGGTAGACCCACTGCAAGGGTTAATTTGATGAAAACTTGGAGTTCTTCTTTAATAAAGTATAATAATGGAGTATAGTGCTGTTTGTGTCACTTTTTAAGATTTTCTCTCACTTACTCTGTCAAATAAAGTTTTTGACAACAGGACAGAAAGTGAGACAAAATCTAATTCTCAGACCCCCAAATAGCAGTGAAAACTCAACAAGGGTTCTAATACTTTCCTACTGTATCCAAAACAAAAAGAAAATTGTCTGGGCTTACACTTAAGGGCTTGTAATGCAATGCAAGAACAGTTAGCAGCATGAACGCAATATATCGCATACTGGCTGGCTCCCTGTGTTCTGGTGCGGGAGGGGGCGTGGCGATGCTTACAAGGCAATGGCACCACAGCCACGCTCCCCCCACCCCCATTCGATCGCCCGCACCAGAACGTGTGGTACAACAATGCCTGCATTTTTGTCCAGTGCGATCGCAAAAAATGTTGCAAGCACTATTTTTTGCAATCGCACTGGAATGCACTGTAACTGGTGTGTACAAACCATAATAGTAACAATCCTCCAGCCTCATGAATGAAATTTATACCCCTTCCAAGTTCAGCATACAGCCTTGTTTATTTGTGTCAGTAACCTTATATTGTTTTTGAATCAGCTATTACAAAGCAGTCACATAAAAAAATAAAGCAAAACTGTAAACACTTTTAAATGCACAAAATTCATTCTCCTTTAAACAACTTTTTTTTCCAAAATTGCTGATTTCCATTAATTCACATGTGGTTGATAAAAGATATCAAGTGCATATTTATTAAGACTAGAGACAAGAACATTCTCAGTGTTTGCAAATTTTGATTTTGCATGTGAATTTTCACTTATCTTAACTCATTTACTAAGCTTAGGGAAAATTGCCCTTGCAAAAGTGAACAGTCTATGCTCCTTTAGTAAATCAAAACCACTGTAATTTTCATAAATAGATGGGAAAAGCATAATTGATTTCATTTATATATAAATGAAAAAACTAAAGGGAGTTGTGATACTCTTTAGTAGTTACCAGTGGTCTTATCCAGAAAGGGTAACGGTAAGGGGTCTTGCCTTTCAGCTACAACAATGAAGTTGGTTTATTATTTTTACCATCTATAATGTTATTATGGCACTTCTTATGAACAGTGGTTCATATGATAAATGGAAACTTGAAATTGAACACTTACGTTTTGTGCACCGTTCAGATCCAGCAGATTTACTCCAACCATGACAGCACTTGCCTCCGCAGACATTAACCCTAAAACAAGCAGCATTGACATTATTGATTAATATAATATAGATAACATGTAGAGTATATAATATATCTTATACATATGTATACTATATAATATTTTATTTGCTGTTAAGCAGAAGAAACTTTCTCAAATGTTTATGTACATCTGGATAATGTCTACGGAATTTCCAGAAAAGCTAGGAATATTCTGTGTTAAGGTTCTCCCCATGTAGCACACATAGACAACACAACATATTTTTTTCACAGGTTTTAATAAGGCCGTTATTCTGATTTTATCAACCAACTGCATGTAAACTCTCAGAAAAAAAGTCCGGCCATGGACCACAAACTATGCTGAAGAATTTATTGTAGCACACAGGTACACATCGCCCCGATATGGATGCTCTCAACCCTATCATATTTCACCCAATAATGGGCTTAATCATCTCTATAATTAAGCCCTTTAATGGTTGAAACATGTTAGACTGAAGAGGATCCATGGATTGCGGTGTGCAGCCGTTCTTTTTTTCTGTAAGTGCCTATGGATATTGGAGCAGAAAGGGCTCGGCCAGTGTGCACCCACCATTCTCTTTGGTGCTACTGTGAAGTAACAATGAAACTGGTTAATGGAAGTTGCATGTAAACTCTGTTATTAAAGTCTGAGCCTAAAGGATGGAGGGCATTGTTTAATGGAGGCCATGACAGGTAGAAGACATTTTTATTTCGAGAGCCCCCTTAAAACATGTATTATCATTTTCTTGGAAAAATCATGGTCTATTGGCTGTTAAAACAGTTTGAGAAGTAATATGATCTAAAATAAACCCAAAATGACTTAACATGTGTGTATCATACATGATAATGGAGGATTGTGTATTACTGAGTAAAGGCTCAAGAAAATGAATTTAAAAAGTTCTGATTACATGGCACTGGTGCTCATATGTATATCGCGCAACTAACAACATTACTGCTTTAGAGGCCTAATATTATAGTCTAATAATTACACATATTGTAATCTTGACATCAACTTTGCTAGACGGTCAGAAATAGAAATCCAAGTTTGTGCATTGGTGTGCCCACACACCAATGAGTGACAAAGCATCAGCTGGGACCTCTCCTTTTGTTCACACATGAAAAAATCAAGTGTTTACAAGATTAGAATATAAATTGCAATGCTCTTAAGATCTAAACCACAGTCTTAAAATGTAGCACTTTAATTATACATTATAGAATGAGTACACTTATAGTGGATTTGGTCCAGGGGTCGGCAAACTCTTTAGCTCATTGGCCTCCTCCTTAGATTGTTCATCGACCCCCCCCCCTCCCCCCAAACATTTATTATATGAAAATAATGTAAAAAAAAATTATTTAAGTAATAGTTCTGTGAATAACAGTAATAGTAGGTTGATGATCATATTCTTGTGAATACTGTCAACACTAATTCTTGTATCAGCATGTGATAGTATGGTTGTTGCAATAATGAGATTTTAGTAAATGCACAGCAATCAGTTCTTTTGCACTGCTCCTATTGCTATGGGCGAACTCTGGCACTCCAACAGAGTCTGAGGTGGGTGTACTAACTGGCTCTCCAACAGAGTCTAAAGTGGGGAAATAGACTTAGTAAGGGAAGTCAGCATGTACGAATATGCTACCTGGAGGAGGGAGGGTGGAAGGTTAAAGACACACAACGGAAACCAGGCTGGTAAACAAGGCCAGTAACAACACACAGTGATCAATACAACTGAAGGTCACCCTTGCTGGCAGCTGGCCATCCTAACCTGGGCAACAGTGGTCTACAGATACCTCAAAAGATTAAATGCACACATATTGACCCTAAGATATTTATTGACCCTCTTTTGACCACATCAATTTTATACACTCCTTAGATAGTCCCTATATATTTACCCACAAACCCTGGGGGTCAATATTGACCACTTTGCTTTAGTCTCATCTGACTAATTCATACGTGATGCTTGAGATAACCTATTAGTATATGGGTGACAATTAATTAAAATCAAGCATTTCTAAACAAGCAAATTCTGTAGCATTGATGTGACACATTAGATATTTTGTGAAAGCTTGAACCCCATAAAATTATTCTCAACATTTCTTATCCACTAAGTCACCAAACTATCTTTCAAAGAGATAAGATATAAGACATCTGAAATCTAAATTGTCAGAAATCCATTTTACATACCACTATTTAAAGCCAAACTCCAAGAGAACAGATCTGCTAAAGGCATATTCCATCTTACAAAAAACCATAATAAATGCACACACATTAATAAAAGAAAAAAAACTATATCGATTAGTTTTATGCATTTGAGCCTGCAAAGCATTGCAACCATGATCAGTGGATCACACGTGCAATGCAATTTAGTATCTGCCACAAAAAATATCATCAGATGGGATGTAGACAGCATTTAAACCCTCAAAAGAAGTTCATATTCTTTCCACTTTATTCAAGACAAAAAAAACCAACTAGGATTTATTCACAAAAGTCATTATTGAAGGTTTTTATGTGTGTGCTTTGGTTTTTCCGTACAACCCAAAATCATGGTGTTGGTTTTATTAGGCCAAACAGGCCCCAGATGTGTGTGTTTGAGGGGGTGGTTTTTTTGTAAGCAGTATAGGTAACTAAATTTGACTTGGTATAAGACTCTTGCAATCCTCTGTGCACCAGAGCTCCTCAGACTGGGAGAAGGAGAAGCAGCATTAGGAGGCATTCAGTTGTGTTCCAGCGCTCATATGCTAACAAGGGGCATTCTGAAAGAAGAGAACAGAGTAACACAATGATCACATTAGTATGCTACTTCTCTTTTCACTGTCCATGAGCAGGCTGGGGGTGTAAACTTTAGGACTGGATGGACAGAAATCCAAATGCTCTGGCAGGTAAAATAGCTCTTATATACCATATATAATTAGTTTGTGCATTTAGCTGTCTGCCTGTAACTAAGCATAATGTATTTGCATACGTGTGGTAGAGAAAATGATAATTTAATTATATTTTCATATATTTTTCATAAGGTTCATGCAAGCATCACCTCTCTTGTCAATAAACTGCACTGTTTCTCCAGTGGCATAGTCTTCTGCACCTGCACCGTGTTCAAAATGAGCAGATCTGCTTCCCTCTTATGATCAAAGTCAAGGCGTATTTGGACACATAAAAGCAAAACAACAGATGGTCTTTGACACAGACATTGACACATTCTTTTGTAATAAGTACTGGCAGGGTTCCCCTTGTTTTATTAAGTAATGAAGCATTGGTCCTTATCTATATTAAGAAGATAAAGATCTGACTTCAAGAAGTAGCCTGCATGAGAACAATACATACTGCAGTGTTTTGTACTCATGGCTTAGAATATGTGACCTAGCACTGGTCCATTTATCTTGCAGTATATATTGTATATTAACATATAATATTGACAGAACTTGTAGTATAATTCTGAATATCATTAAACGTGAATTCTACAGAATATAAATTTAAACAAAAAGTATAAATAATTCAGGAATGCTTCATATATCCATAAGCAAATATTGACATTCAACTGTACAAAAATGCAACCACAATAGTTCACCCATCAGTAGGGATTCATCTAATGTTCATTCTACAAGCATAAAGATGGGGACTCTGTGTTATTCATAAGATGGCTCCAGATGAGCTTTTCTCTTGACAAAGAAGCCCTGTACGTGATGAGAACTAACAAAAATGTGGGTTGCTTATGGGCATATGAGCTTGCTTTAACTTGGTAAAGTATGACCATTGGCCTTTACTGAGGCTATATATCCTTAGGAAATGCCAGCATAAAAGGCTAGGAAGGATCACTGTGTAGGCATGAAAGATTTCAGGTGCAGGATGGAAACATTGCAGCAAACCATACTCAGGTAGGTAATCTGGCTGGGGAAGAAGGAAGGGAAGAAAGGTGGCAATTGGATGGTTTAGATCAGGGGGGCTAGGTAGAGTATGCTCTTTCACTTTGCCTGTTAGCACACTTGCCCTTTCAGCATCAACTCCCAAAACTGGTAATATACTCAGCTCAAAAAAGGAATGAAAAATCTTTAATATTACTATCAATCCTTAATAGAGGTTCCACAGCTCAAGTTCCAGGGCAGACTGACAACACATGGGCCCCCCGGTCAATGCAAGATTATGGAGCCCCCTTGTGCTTGACCCATATACGAGCCCCACCCACAAGCACCACCCGCATAAACATGCTTGTGTTACAGAAATTATTTCTCCACACTATTGTCAAAATGGTGGGCCAATTCACTAAAAGATGAATTGCCGGGGAATTGGTAGGAGAATTTCAAAATCTAGACCATTGTAGGCAATTTGGAAAGTGAGCTATATGGCAAAATGCATGAACAACTGAACTAGAACATTTTATTTAGGACTAATAAATGGTTCACTTGTAGGAATTAAACATATATTCTCAATTTCTATTTTTACAGTAGGCATACATTCTCTACTTAAATTTAATTAAGGGACACTTAATTCATTCATATCGATAATGCTTTTTTTCATGGGTGAAAGGGGAATAGAGAGGTCCTTCATGGTTTCTTGCACCAGGACCCTGAGGTTTATGTCCAGCCTCGGTCTGGAAATACAAAACTCACATTGTAGTGTCATTTTTTCATGCTGGTGCTTGTAGTTCTTCAACACCAAAGGCTGCATTGTGGTGATGGTGGTGGAACTACAAGTCTCAACATTAGCCTACATGGCTCTAAGGGTGAACTTGCATCATTATTGCTGAACATTTGTGTGCACACCCTAATGCAATAGGCTACGCAAACCTACGTTTATTAACCTTGGGAGTTAGTATGAAGATGAAATCCCCTGCTCAGACTAGGTAGGGTGTTAATCTTAATCAGTTTCACAAGCTGTAGTGCAAAAAGATGAGCAGGCATGTTATGCATGCAAATTTACAATGCAAAGAGAATTATTTAACAGAGATCCTTGAAAAATAATATATCACTGACCTCCAGGTCAGCCTCGCAATGAGTTACTTGAAATGAAAATGCATGTTTTAGCAATATAAAGGGATATAATATATTTTTATGTTAGTGGTATTGTAGAAGCTGAGTTTAGATGCAGTAGAAAAGCAGGCTTCTTGTATGCAAATACAAATACAAGAATAAATTCTAGTTTATGTTTGGATAAGTCCATAAAGGTTGGTTTCGCATTTAGAGTGGAAAGTGAAACCCCTGTTTATGAACACGTTAATTCAGGCATAATCATTTTTTGGCTTCTTAGTGTTAGTGAACAAGAATTGACCAGGTAATAAGGGGGGTGTTAGTGAAGTCTTTGGTTCACCCGGATGATATAGGGGGTGTTAATGGAATACAGTATAATGCAATGTGTTATGTGTAACACTGATGTCATATTTCAGTATCAAAGGTCATGGTTAGTTAAAGGAGAACTATGGGGTCAGTGTTTTTCCCCATAGTTCTCCTTAGGGTAACGGGAGGACACAAACTAGCGTCCTCCCGTTACCCTAAGCTCAGTATACCGCGAGCTACAGCTCGCGGTATACTGAGACGCCGCAGCCGGAGCGGATCCCGACTTAGATGACGGGATCCGCCCAGCTGCGTGAGTGACAGCTGGCTCTGCCTATCTTGAGGCAGAGCCAGCTGTACCCGCCCCCTCCCCCGTCCGTTCCGCCAGTCAGCGCTGGCAGATCGGAGAGGGGAATCCAGCCCCTCCCCCTGTCACGGCAGAGAGCCGTGACAGGATCGAGAGGTGAGCGAACCCGGTATGTGTTCGCTCACCTCCCGATCTACTGAGCCGACCTGTGACAGTCTCATTGTCACAGGTCGGCTAGAACTATGAGGTGAGTGAAAAGCACTCACCTCATAGTTCTCCTTTAAAGGACTAGAAGGTATACTAGAGAGCATGCATGAAGTCTGCATAGAAGCTTGCCTTTCAAACTGGGAGGTTAGCCCAAAGGTCTCTGCACCATTCAAGGTCTTGCAGTTATCTGAGGTCTAACTCTGTTGGGAGCCCTGCAGACTATCGGATATGACAACCATTTTCAATGAAGAGCCAGAATCCACTGAATTTAATTTGGATCTGAGATCTTATTAAAATTGTCATGATTGGTAACAGTTCCCTTAATTAGGGAAGGTCACCAAAGGTATGAATCAAATTGGCCATCCCAGAGAATGGACCAACATTTCTTTTTAACTACATCACTGGAAGGCTCAAGAATTTAAGGTTTTACCAGTGCTAGACCATTTGCTTACCGGTTTAGACCATCTTCTTGTTGTCCTCTGGAAGAAGAGCTGAAAAAAAATTGTGCTGTTTCCTTTAAAGCTTTGAAAGGAGTCTAAGAATTTTCTGCATTGATCATTTTTGAAGGAATTCCGCCTCTACCTTCCAGCGCTTGTATTTTTGCTAATTGGGTCTTATCTGACTCCATTTGGCCTTCAATGTACCAATTACCACACCCATTTTCTACCGTCTTTTCCAATTTTTCAGTTCCTGCAGAAATTCCTGTATTTTCTGGGTGATGTTTTCTAAAGTCAATGCTAATTTCTCTTCTTACATGGGGGAGGAGACTTCACTAACATCTATTAAATAAATATACAACTATAACTACATATGTGGAAACATATGGCCATTTTATTTCAATAACCTTCACTCAAGGGATGGATTAAAGTGACACTAAACTCAGGAGTTAAATCTTAAAAGTGCGTTCAAGTACCTTAACTATTAACAAAAATGTAACCTATTTGGGTATCACTTAGCTGTAGATCCTCAAATCATCTCTAAATTGGTGCTGACACTGTCCTTCCTTATGAAGGTGGCTACTTTTGCTCCCCATGGACCCTCTGTGTGTTGTAAAGTAGCCACAGCTCCAAGCTCACTCCTGTGATATACTACAATCTCAATACACATTAGTAAACTATAAGTGATATTGTAGTCCATCACGGGACTGAGCTTGGAGCGGTGGATACTTTACACTGTAAACATGATTTAGGAGTTGTTATAGACTGGGGACGTGCTTTAGGTGACACAATACATGAGACTGCTAGATCACTGCTATCAACTCGTCAACTCCTCCCATGCTCGCCTCCAGGACTTCTCTAGAGTCTCTCCCGTCCTCTGGAACTCTTTACCCCAACCTGTCCGACTATCTCCTACTCTGATTGTCTTTAGGTGATCCCTTAAGACTCATCTCTTCAGGAAAGCCTATCCCACCTCTAATTAACCACTCAACCATCACGTTCTCAAACAATTCATCCCCACACAGCTACCTCCTCATGTATCACTTGCCTATCCCTTTTAGATTGTAAGCCCTCAGAGGCAGGGCCCTCCTTACCATCTTGTCTTGGCACTATATAAATCCTGTATAATATAATAATAATAATATCGGTTGAAAATGGTACTTTGGACAAAATGCAGGAGGCTGAGCAGGGCGGAGAGGAGAGCGCTGTGAGTGGCCTGTCACAGGAAGCTGAGCTTTCCTCCAGCACCGTCCAGCTTGGCCTCCTGTGACAGATCAGGATGGTGTGGGGGAGGAGACAGCTGTGAACCATCACAGGAGGCAGAGACGGCCGTGTGGGGGAAGAGTCAGTTGTCAAAGGGGACCGAGCTTTCCTCCACACAGCCGACTCAGCCTCCTGTAACACCGAGTCAGGATAGAGAGCGGTTACAAGCATTCAGCGATCAGCTAGGGTGTAGGTCCTACCCCAGAGTGACAGTTTGAGCAGGAAGCACCGCCCATTGTCGTCTGCTCGGTGGTCTAATACCGTGGCTGAGAGAGATTTGTGAAAGCAATGGAAACCCCTCGTGACTTTTGAATACTATTGTACTAATTGGTGAAGTACCTGTTGACACAAGAAGGAGCGTGACCCGTATGAAAGTGAGCTTCCTGGAACATGATAACATTCACTCGGTTTTTATGCATGTGGTACAGAATCTGCCCCCTCTTAGAGGGGATGTTCAGCCCCCTGACATTATAGGTACAGATTTGTAGTTATGTGGGGGCAACCACCGTTGCAGCCATGGCAGGGAGGTGGGAGGAACAGAAAAGGGGAGAGAAGGGAGGAGGACTAACACTAAGAAAGACAAAACCAAAAAGACCGAACGAGAGAGGAAAACAGGAGACAAAGAGGTCAAGAGGACAAAAAGTCCATGACAGTAAAGTAAAAAAAAATAATTCATAAAAAGAATTACTAAATAAAGATAAATCGAGCTGTAAGACTTTGAAAACATTTTGTTTTCATGCACCTTGAATGTTTGTAGTTGATTTAAATTCAAAGTTCAGTTAAGTTCCATGACATGCATCATGCCACAAGTGCTTATCTATAGTAAAAATAGAGCAGTAATAATGTTATTAGAGACAGTATGTCACTTATTACATTATTTCTTGAAGGTAGACAGTATGTACATAAATATAAATATAGTAATATATAAAGAGAGACAGAGAAAGAAAACTATTTGTCTCGTAAGATAGATAGATAGATAGATAGATAGATAGATAGATAGATAGATAGATAGATAGATAGATAGATAGATATTATGTGAATGGCTGGTTTATTTTCGTATGAAACAAACAGCTTGAAATGTGAACCTATACAGGGCATTTTATTAAAATTCCCTGTGGACTCTTTTCAGCACGAACTGATTTGGCACTTGCTAATATCTACATTCATCAGATAGCTTGTCAAATTTTTGCCCATCCCTATGTTATGTGTAAACAAATTCTCCCCAGGTTTAGTTAACTATTTGAAGCTGGGCTATTAGAGGTGCATACCAGAACGGAAAGATAAAACTGCAGCTGCACAAATATAAAGGGTGGAGGGGAATCAGGTAACTCCATATCATTTATTTTATTAATGGAAGGAACAGCTTAAACCCAAAAAAAGAACAATATAAATCCTGCTTTGGCTGGATTCTGTTAATCCACACATGACAACTTGCAGCAATAATTTTATTTTCGAAAGGTGTCTAAAAATATATTTTAATATTTCAATCTGTCCTGTATCAGCTCATTATTAATCAGTTGGAGATAATGTTATCACAAATCTATTGGTTCCATGTCTGTACAATTTGTACTTTACTTGAAGCTAAAATCCAACATTTTAATAAAAATAATGAATGCCTCATAAATACCTCCTTCAATTTTTCCGGTAGTGCATTTTCCTTTGATATCATCAGACTATTAGGAATCTTAAAAAAAAAAAGTATTCCCTTTCTACCCTATTTCTTACTGTGCAACTGTGCTCCTCTGTCAGGAGCCATGTTGTTTAGACTCCCCTTTGTAGTGCTTGAAATTACAGAGGTGACGTTAACATGCTCCCAATGCTGATGCAGGGTGGTACTGAATGGATCACAATTAGCATTTAATCCCACCAACTCATGCCTATGCCCCCCAGAACCCTGCTTTGACTTGTACTGGATGACTTTAGGAAGCACCTACCTGCTGTCAGTCACAATAACAGTGACCACAGCAGCTCGAGGGAGCTATACGTGGTGATAGCAGAACTCATTACTTCCCTTTCAATGTCCATAGTAATGCCTTGAACTGCCCTGAAACTACAGGAGTCACAAATTTCTTTATGAAGATGATGTGCTTATTCGTTACCACATCTCACCATAATGGCATAAAACATAACCTTTATTTTTCATATAAGTATAAAAATCCTTTTGTCAAAAATATATATATTTTTTCTCCTCAGTGTACGTTATCCACTCAATATACATTTTCCACTCAGTGTGTATCTTTCTAAAGGTAGGTGGTCTTCCTAATCTAAATCCTTCTATATTCCATGGTGGAGACGTATCCTTCTATCCTATTTGTACTCCTTTTCACATTATTTGCCCACTATCTCTATATATTTGACAAGAACAGATCCAGTGCCCACTATTCAAACATCCGTGGGTCAAAGGGGACTCACTATCATAGTAAATATCTATACAGGTATTAAACCTCTTGAATACAAAAAGCTAATTTCTTAATAACAACAATAATAAATATATAAAATACTACACAGCCACTACCAATACATAAACCACCCAAAACAAACCAAATAAATACCCCAAACATTAAAAAAATGCAAAAGTGGCCATGGGTGGGTTTTCTGTATTCAGTTTATTTTTCCAGAGAAAACCCAATGGTATTCATCACAGTGATAGACCCCAGAAAGTGTGCTGCATTTTTCCACACCGCAAGGCACCTTAAGGCAGCCCTTGCGGTAACTGGCATTCATCAAAACACCAGTACTGTACATGGTGTGAATAAAACCTAATAATTTCAGAACTACAGTCAGTCTTCTGACTCCTACAATTTATTTGCTTAATTTAGCCATAAATGTCCAGAGGTTGGGAGAGAACACTGTCACTCTCTGTCACCAGAAAAGGAATAGAGGGAAAATCTTCCAACAAGAATAGCTGTTCCAGTGACAGCTGGACGAGAAGGAGATTTCCCTCACTTTAATGAGATTTCCTCTTGTGTTTTCAAGACAGGAAGTAAACAGAGATCTCCCCTACAGCACACAGACCATAAAAAATAAACACAGGGGTTGTACTGTTTGTATTGTTTAAACACGGGGGCTGTACTGTTTATACAACATATAAACCTAAAAAAATATCTTGCAAGGGCTGTACTGTCTCTATATATACCTAAAAATAAACTGGCTGGGGTTATACCGTCCCTACTGCATATAAACCTAAAAAATAAACAGTCAGGGTTGTACTGGCCCTAATCTATATAACTAAAAAGTAAACTGTTAGGTGCTGTACTGTCCCTACTCCATATAAACCTAAAAAGAAACTTTTTGAAATGTCAACGGGCCCTTAACCCTCCCAGTGCTGAAATGGTCTTTAAAGGAGAACTATGGGGTCAGTGCTTTTACCCATAGTTCTCCCCAGGGTCACGGGAGGACACAAACTAGCGTCCTTCCATGACCCAAAGCTCAGTATACCACGAGCTACAGCTCGCGGTATACTGAGACCACCGCAGCCAGGACGGATCCCGACATTACTGTCGAGATCCACCCAGCTGCATGATTGACAGCTGGCTCTGCCTATCTAGAGGCTGTACCTTTCCCACGTCCGTTCTGTCAGTCAGCGCTGGAGGATCGGACAGGGGATGGGGGGAATCCCTGCAGAGAGCCGTGAGTGACAATCACGGCTCTCTGCAGGGACATGATCGAGAAGTGAGCGAGCGATGGTATGTGTGGCTCACTTCCCGATCTATTGAGCCGACGTGTGACAGTTTCATTGTCACACGTCGGCTCCCACCATCAGGGTGAGTGAAAATCACTCACCTCATAGTTCTCCTTTAAGCACAGTTTCAGTACCATGGAGAGCATGTCGGCAAATCAATGACAGGGCATCCCATTATTTATAGTGACACTAAACAGGAGTTAAATCTTAAAAATGCATTCAAGTATCTTAACTAATAACAAAAATGTAGCTTATTTGTGTATCAGTCCACTCAGCTGTAGATCCTCAAATCATCTCTAAATTGGTGCTGACACTGTCCTTCCTTATGAAGGTGGCTACTTTTGCTCCCCATGGTCCCTGCATGTGTTGAAAAGTAGCCACCACTCCAAGCTAACTCCTGTGATGGACTATAATCTCATGTTTAGTTTACTAATTGCTATTGAGATTGTAGGCCATGACAGGAGCAAGCTTGGAGCGGTGGCCATGGAAACACAGGGACCATGGGGAACAAAAGTCGCCACTCTCCAGAAGGAAGGACAGTGTCATCATGAATTCAGAGAAGATTTGAGGATCTACAGCTGACTGATACACAAATAAGATACATTTTTGTTAATATTTAAGGTACTTGAATGCATTTTTAAGATTTAACTCCTAAGTTTGGTGTCAATTTACCAAGATTCACCCAAACATGATTCAACCAGAAATAAGAAAATAATCAGATGCCTGCATTATAAACAGATTGAATGTCAGCAGAAAATTTTGAGTGTATCCTGTTGAATCTTTGATAGAATCTTTTGGGTGAATATTCACTGGGAACATTGCCCCCAGTCCAGTTTAGCAGTTTGATACTGAAAGCCGCAATAATAGAGAAATTGTTCAGAGCTACTTTATAAATAGACAAACAGCTGGAAACAATATTATCCACAAAAAAAGGCAAGATATCAATGTCAATATTTATAAATAGCATAATTATTTTAAAATACCGACCACTATACTCTATTATGGTTAGTATGCTACAGGCTGGATTTGAACAAACTATTTAGCTATATGTGACAGAAATATACAACGTGGATCCCCTGTATTACCAGTGTTGCAAAGTCAAAGGAATGCCCAGACATTTCCAGGGAGCACCACATAGAGGTTATGGTTTTGCTACATGACACTTACTAGTCATGACAGCTGGTGACATGCTACAAAGCAAAGTCTAGAATCATTATGAGAGTGTGTTGACTTGACTGTAAAACAGAGTTCATGGCAGAAAGCATTCAGCCAGTCATATCAAGTGCAGAAGGTCAAATCAAGAGGCAGACAAACAACAGGAATGAGAGAACAAGTCAGGATTATGACCAGAGTATCAATCAGAACTCACAGAATAAGATCAACAGGTACCTGTTGCTCAGACAGTTTCAATGTACAGAGGAGTATCTAAATCTAGTCGGAGATGCTACAGACATGCCTCCATATCCCTCCTATCTATTTGAGGCATGCCTGGCCACAAAACAGGACAAACACCAACTCGGAAGCTGGTTCACAACATGGAAAGAAAGCTATCAAAACGTAGCATTGTGTAAATGTAAAAGACATTATATAAAGCTGAAGTTCAGTGTAAGCATAAATCCCTTGTTCACTCCACTAGACATCAGATTGTCTCAAAACAGGTAGTCCTTGAAAAACAAAATTATTTGATTGATCAGGGAGATCAACATGCAATTAGAATTTTTCAATCCAATCCTTTCGCTTTTAAATAAATACCTGTTTTAAGACACTCTGATTTCATCACTGGGTCTGTCTGCTGCTCGCTGGTGAGAAGGGCCTGCAGGCTCCTGTAGATGTCATATCTTATTACTTCTGATATTATTCAAAATAATTATATGAAAGAACATATCCCTGGGGACCTTTTAGATGTGTCTGCTTCTCTTTGATGGTCACTGGGTGCTGCAGACTTTTAGCTATGAACTATACTAATTAGTTAACTCATCTGGTGGGTTGCAGACAAATCTGAGGGGTTGATGGGGATTGTGTTCTTGTACATAAAGCTTGGGGAAAAAATGGCTGATGGCAAAGAAAGGTTATGGCTGTGAGAGGACAATGTATGGATAATGGGAGGAAGTTATTGATGAATGACTGAGGTCGTTCAGACAGGAAATGATGATGGGCTCAAGACAGCTGCTGCAAGTTTAAAGGCTTATTTTCTGGAGATTCAAATATTTGCTGGTTCTTCCCTGAAATGCCTTGTTACTGTAATCACTTAATAGGTACTTTGTCATGGCCTTGGGCCATACGTTTTCTCTAACCCCACTTTCACCTAAATGAACAAAGACTTCTAAACACCACTAAATGCTCCTCCCACGTTGTTGGTAAAAAGTCAGGTAAATTGCGAAGAAATTATTAAAAGAGAAAGTATAATTTTGGTGGGAAAAGTTTTAGATTATTTTATGATTGTTTGTATAAAACCAACTCTTGCGGACCATGTTGGGCTTTCTAAAGCAAAAGCCCAGCACAAGCTGCTCATTTTATGACTTTTTCAGTGTAATTGAAAATACAGACAGAGCTTTAAATGCAGGGCATATGAAGAGGTGTGAGGCCTTCCTCTTATTATTTAGCTGTATTTCTAATTGAGCTTCTGCTACTGAAGTATGTTCCCAACACAGGACAGAGTTAAGTATAGTACTAAAGTCAGCCTGACAAGAAATGAGACAGCTGCTAGAACTGCTGGCTGCAAGTGCCAATTCATAAGCAGTATTTCATTATCATTATATTTACAGTATAAACACACGATACAGACACATACATAATAACTATATATTCCCTTTAAAAACGTCTTTTAAAATACCATATAGAATACAGTTGCGTAGTTTTAATTACAGCCCAAATATTTTGCTCTTCTTAATGTTCCAAAGTTGATTATATAAAAAGCAGACGCCCCTAAGCATTATTTATTTGAAGTGACTCTGTTACTTTCAAAATAAAAAATGACCGCAGGTAACCTGTGGTAAGTTTCAGTTGCTCTGCTTTCGATGAATGCCAGGCCATTCTGATTGGCCCAAGATGTAGCAATTGCTCACTCTGTCCTACCTCCTGCACATTCTAGAATGTAGCATACTACAGTGATTGGCCAAGAGGATGTATAAGGCGAAGGAGGGAGAAAGCAAGCACTGACACTTGCTTGGCACTTAGTTTAGAGTAAATTGTGTTCAAATAGCTTATCAGAACCTCAGATAATTGAAATAATTACACTAATAGAAGGGGTTATATTTTAAGCTGGCTGGTAGATTTTCATATGACCAGTGATGTAAAAAATCTCATCAGAACATTTGATAATGCCAATAAAGATTTCTAGAATTTCCTTTGATTTTAACATTCAATTTCGTAATAAATTGAGTTTCCTGAATGAAAACTACATTCACTGTTAGAATTTAGTTCTTTTGGGAAAGGTTTTCCATTTCGCTCCTACAATTTCTTTCGTCACTACGGTCTGAATTGATCATCGATTTTACCCCATTAACTATTAGAAAATCAAGTGACTGTTCTCAAAACAAATTTTCTCAAATTAAATTCTGCTGGTGTATGGCCAGCTTTACTCTACATAAGAGGCTTCTTGTTATGTACTATTTATGCACACTGTAGCCAGCCTCTCACCAGCCTCAAGTGTCAGATAATATAAAACAGTAAGAAACACTCTGCTTGTGTAAAAAAAAGTGTATTTATTTGGAACAATACCAAAAAGACACAGCACATTAACCCTCTAGGACAATTCAGAATCCCATATAACTCATCAAGGAGCCCTCTGAAATGTAAATACAAATTAAAGTTGGTGCAAATCAACAAGTACATATAAATAAATGAAGATTTCACAGCTATAACAGCAATATAATATATACCTCAGCAATATAATATATACCTCAGAAGGTGTTCTGCAGGCAGAGGTACCGCACTTGTAGTACATTGATCACTACTCCAGGAGCCTGTGCATTGCACCCTCGATCCACTGATTGCAGTTGCATTGCTTTGCAGGCTCCAATGCAAAAAATAATAATAAAACATTGTTTCTTTCATCAATTTAGCATTTGTTTTGTATTCTTTTTTTTTCCAAAGGTGCCTGTAATTGAAACTGGCATGATACATTTAAGGGAGATGCCACTGTGTACTTCAAATTCTCAGAATTTAATTCTCATCCTCTGACTTGACTATTCAATGAGTTACTTACCGAGGATAAGTATGCATCCAGTAAAACATTAACTCCCAAACAGGAAACATGTGATGGTTCAGTGCCTTACAGAGTACTGAAATTGGAGGTTGAAGATGATGGCACAGGAACTTGCAGTTTAAAAAGTGTCAGCACCCATATATCTGTTCTAGTATGTTTACTTAAAGGCATGGGGCTTTACTTATAAAGTGTTCCTCATAAAACACAGTTTGATCTGCAGAGTTAGTGGCCCTTTATTATAAAAAATATTAAACATACCCTCCCTGATGCTTAGGACTAACATGGGTTGTATCAGTTGCCCTACGTTGGCTCTAAGGAACACCACACGTTACAATCTGACCATACAATTTTTGTTTTAGATTTACCAAATCCATGTAATAGGAGGACCTACCTAATCTATCCACTCAATTTGCATCCAATCAGGCAGGTCCTTGCACTACATAGTTGTTGGTAGATGTAAAGAAGATTGTACAATCAGATTGTAACGTGTTTCATGAGCTTAAGACCGGGAGCTGACTGTTCACATGACCACTGATCAGTCAGCTCTCAATCTCTGCTCCAAGCAGAAAACAGTGACTGTCAATCACTGTCCCCGTTCCCTGCAAGCATTCCTCCAGTACTGACTGGAGCTTTAGACCAGGGAGGGGGCAAGCATGGCTGGCTTTGACTCTCACATATGCTCACAGAGACAGAGCTAGTTGATAATTATGCAGCCAGGGTGGAGCCTGACAATATTGGCTCTGCCCCGAGAGCTCCATCAGGTGTACATTAGTAAATGCATTCTTGTGACCCAAAAGAGAAGTATATCCCCAAAAAAAAAAAGATTTGGTCACTCTCTTGTGTTAACCAGTCTTCTACAGTCAGTGCCCGCTGCTGGTTAATTGATAGCTACTCTGACCATTTAGTAGCTGAGATTGTGACTTTCTGTACCGGTATCTGGTACTTTGCTTAACAGCTTGGCTTGTAGCAGGAAGTGGAAAAATAGCGGATCTACTAGCAGGATCAACGGGTAATGAAATTATGGTATAGGAGGGATTCAGAAAAAGAAAAACTGTTGTGCTGATGCTATTGACAGGCTGGATTAGTTATGCCATGTGTTCAAAAGTGCAAGACATTTTGGTTTTCGGACGCCATTCTTCTTCACTACTAAAGTCTTGTCATACTTTGTGTTTGCACTCATAATTCTTTAGGCAACTGCTCTTACAGGAGAAGTATTGGGAGAGTAAAATGTACGCTTCCGAATACTTAGAGCTGGTGTGTGTGAGTTATCACATGCCGGCTCTATAGATCGAGCGCAATCACGAACCGCTGATCGCTCAGCTCACAGTCTTCTCCCTGCAGAGAGCAGCGACCGTCAGTCACCGCTCCCACAGGGATTCCCCCCTCCCCTCTCTGTTCCTTGAGTCCTCATTGGAGGGACAGACAGGGGAGGGGGTGGGCACAGCTGACTCTCGCTCTCTAGATGTCAATCAGGAAGTGGGGTGGGTCTCATCAATATTGCTGGAATCTTGCCTGGCTATGCACTGTCAGCAAATAGCATGGAGTAGCCCACTAGATAGGACTTTGGATCACAGGAGGACATTAGTAAATATACACCTCTGACCCCAAAAAGGACTAAAGCCGAAAAAAGGTTTGGCTTTAGTTCTCTTTTAAAACACCAAACAATTTGACTGTTGGAGGTTAGAGATGCTCCAGCTAAATAGGTACCAACTGTCATAGGCCATGTTTACACTAGTGTGAGTTGTCCTCCATCTGCTGTTGCACTGCAAAGAATGATAATGAAAATGACATTATTCTTAATGGTGTCCATTCACATCATTGCAACATGGTGCAGTGTGACTTTTAGAAAGGTGCAGGTGCTTCTTCTGGTGCTATAAATTGCTTTTTTGGCCTTCAAAGAGAGTGCATGTAAACGCATTTTTACATGTTTTTGTGTTTAAAGTCTCCTCAAAGAAAGATGAGGCCTAATGATGACACAGCAGATATTGCTGGTAAAAGCCAAAAGAGAAATGCATGGAGCACTAAAACACATCAAAAACAAGAAAGCACTACAAAAATGCACTGAAAAACCACATAATGATGCGGCAGCTCTGGGCCCTTGGCTTATAAGTTACCTATTTTACTGACCACCTGTACTAACTGCTGTTGAGCACAACTTGTAATACACTGGCATAAGACTTAGACCCCGTTCACATTGAGCGATTTATCGCGCGGTAATTCCCGCGATATCGCGGCAAATTACCGCGCGATATCGCGCTCCAATGCAATCCAATGGGGCAAAGGGTCCTGCTGTCGCGGGTCGTGTGTCGCTACAGCAGGACCCTTTTTGGAGCGGATTTAGCCGCGATTCAAGCTTGCTCAATGCAAGCTTGAACGCGACATCGCGCGGCAAATCTCGCGATGTCGCGCAATATGCAAAACGCGCGACAAACGCGCAATTTGCATATCGCGCAGTGGGAACGGGGCCTTAGGGCTCATGCTCATGGATCTTTCTACCAGGAGCTACTAGCAAAATTCAGCATACATAATTGCACGTTATGGGGTGTAAAGACTTGTGTCATTTAGAGGCGCATGCGGGTAAACTCATACCATTGGCTAGAATATTCTTTTATTCTTGGCACTAGAATAATTGTATGCTCATACTCGTGCATTTACATGCAAAACGTGCAAGTTATGCAGGTAAGCTCCCCTCCAAATGCAGGAAACATTTTCATTTTTATGCCTCTGAAAACAGCTCTAAGATACAGATTTAAATGCTCCAGTGTGCATGGACAAATTGGCTGAAACAGAGCTGTGCTCAGAGATATAAAAAATGCCTCTAAAAGCATTGATTTATCTGCCTGTGTGCATGAGGCCTTAGCGAGCAAAGACAAAGATAACCACAAATTATATTTTTCCAATGTAGCCTCCACAAATAAAATTAAGCCTTCTGGTACTTGTGTTCACACTCTTTTGTCTAGCCTTTGCAGTGTGGAAAATGGCGCACCTCAAAAAAAACCCAGCATGGGCACATAAACTGATGTTTTTCAAGGTAGCTGGTAAGTTGTATGTTCACAGTAGTCTTCTTTTAATGGCCAGCTGCAGCTAGAATACTTAAGGTGTAAGGTTTCTTTAGCAATGTTTCTACTACATTCACATTGAGGTTGTATAAATATCACACCTGTAGTGTGTTTGCCAAGTGATGTTTGTCAGTAATCACTCTCCACCAGTAGAAGGGATAGGCAGAAATTCAAACAACAGATGCAACAATACCTTCAAAGTACACCTTGTACGGCTGTTGTAAAGAGGGCAAAATGTCAAAGGTCATAGGATTATCCTCATATATCACAATATCCTCTCTTTGATACAGGATCCAGCTACATGTCCAATCATTGTATGGAGTTAAGTAATTAACTAAATGTTTTTGCAATGTACCCCAAAATTCTGCATATAAAAGAATTTTAAAAGTACACATTTGTATTTTTTTATATTCTTTATAATCATTCAGAGATGGACGAATCCCAGGAGCTGGGTAGCCAATGTTCCTTAAAAATGACAGCCGGCGCCTAACTTTTGAAGTTTTTTCTAGTTCTTGTCAATGGAGCTGGCTCCTAAAAAAATCCTGCTGGCTCATGGATCGAACAGACTGGCTCTTGAATTTCAGATTCATTTGTTCACCTCTGCAGATAATCTCTCCAATATGACATATATTTCCAGTTGCATAGTTGTTCCCTTTTTAGTCTTATCGACTTAGTACCTCATTACACACTGTATATCCAGGCTGCACCCACTGTATCCCTTACTACATGTATCCAAGCTGCACTCTCTCTATCCCTTACTACATATATGCAAACTGTAACCACTCCATCCCTTACTATATGTATCCAAGCACATCCACTCCATCCCTTGCTAAATGTATCAAAGCTACATCCTCTCCATTCCTTACTACATATATTCATTAGACATGTGAAGCCGCAAAAAACATTTTTAGTTTCGTTTCTGTTCGATTTCGTTTATTTCATATTTCTGAAATCGGGTCCTGTATGTGTTTCGTTTTGGGTTTCGGATTCGGATCGGATTCGTAATTCGGATCGGATTCGTAATTCGGATGAATTTGCAAAATTTGGGGTTTTGCGCGAACGGACGAATGTTCGTACACACGTACGTAGCAGAATTGGCACAGTTGACATCTCTGGTTGCTGTGCTCTATTAAAGGGACATTAAAATCCTTTTCTTAATTTTTTTTATCCTTTGACGGTGCATGCACAGTAACATGAAGTAATGTTTTGTTTTTATCTTCACATGCTATAAAATCCTCTTTTTAAAGTCATTATCGTAAATCTCTTATTTAGTTTCTGTTAGGACAAAATTCATACTGAATCCGAAATTCAGAATCCGGGATTTCGGATTCGGATGCTTTCGGATGAATTCGGACATGGTACATTTCAGAAATTCGGATGCTCTGAATCCACGAATTCCCGACATTTCGTCCGAATTTCGATTTGGAACAAAACGAATCGCACATGTCTAATATCCATGCTGCACCCTGTCTATCCCTTACTACACGTATGCAAACCGTACCCACTCCATCTTTTACTACATGTATCCAAGCTGCACCCACTCCATCCCTTACTACATGTATCCAAGCACATCCACTCCATTCCTTACTACATGTATCCAAGCTGCACTCTCTCTATCCCTTAGTACATGTATGCAAACTGTACCCACTCCATTCCCTACTACATGTATCCAAGTTACATCCACTCTATTCCTTACTACATGTATCCAAGCACATCCACTCCATCCCTTACTACATGTATCCAAGCTAAATCCACTCCATCCCTTACTACATGTATCCAAGCACATCCACTCCATTCCTTACTACGTGTATCCAAGCTGCACTCTCTCTATCCCTTACTACATGTATGCAAACTGTACCCACTCCATCCCCTACTACATGTATCCAAGTTACATCCACTCCATTCCTTACTACATGTATCCAAGCACATCCACTCCATCCCTTATTACATGTATCCAAGTTACATCCACTCTATTCCTTACTACATGTATCTTAGCACATCTACTCCATCCCTTACTACATGTATACAAGTTACATCCACTCCATTCCTTACTACATGTATCCAAGCTGGATCCAATCCATTCCTCTTTTATTATATCCAAGCTGAACCCACTCCATCCTTCTGTCCACACTAACCCAATGTCAATAATAGTTTAAAATCCCCTTAGCACCCAGACTGTTAAATGCAGTTATATATATTTGAAAACTAATAAGATTAGGCACACATTGCTGAGAAATGTGATACCTAGCAAGGGAAACCACAGGGCCATAACTCATTGTGCACAGAACTCTGTACCTAGGTCATGACTTGTAAAGCTTAATTGCATTCATTTCCTTCTCATTCGCCTATTAAATATCCATAGGCAAAATAATTGATCACACAATGAGTCTAGTCCTATAGTGGGCCATTAACACCTTTTGTTATTTATCATAGCCAGCATAGTCCCAACAAGACAGAGTACTGACATCCATAACCAAAAAACAAACACAACTCAAAGAGCACAGGGTATGTAATTTAGTCACAAAACGTCTGTATTTGAAGGGAAAGTAGAAGAATGCTTTGCTCTTTCATCCCCCCTTCCTCCCTCCCCTTTCCTCTTTCTCTTCCTCTTTAATGCCCTCTTTGCCTATGTAACCTATTCAATTATTACTAATCTTTGTAAAATTAACAATATTAAAGGCTTTACGAAAGTAAAATTTGACACAAAAAGGAAAGTATATGTTTTTGTGGGTCAATTTCTTATTAACTGTTTAATTGTAATTTCAGACATTTTTCAAATTATAATGGCTTTTTTTTAAATATAAAATAACATTTTTGTTTTACAACTAAACATTTATTACATAACAAAGAAATCCCAGAGTACTATGAGTTAGCTAAAGAGACTACATAATAGACTCACTCTGTTTTTCTGCCTCTATCTGACTAACTTGAGACTTAACTGTCTAAAAGGATAAAGGATACGTCACTGTTGCGATAAGTCACTGTAAATTGCAGCTTTAGCTAGAGAACCTATAAACAGCAAGCTGTAAATAGAGATAAAGATCTTCCTATTAAAAATATATTAAAAAATATTAGTATATAATAGTTCTAACCATAATAAATAATGGAATTGTAAACCTGTTATACATTTCCTTTAACAAAATTGATGTTTGAAATCCTCTTATTTTTAAAAATGTCCAAAAATGATTGGGTCAAAAAAGAATATGGCATGATTTCAGTTTATAGAAGCTGACAGACTGAAACATTTGTGTTGTCTATAGTCACCAGCTGCAAGAAAACTGACAGCTAAGCTCCATAACCACTTACTTTTCCCTTCCATCTTTCTATATCAGCCCCACCCCGTAGTGTGGAATATATGTGAATGAATGTGGACTTTGTTTATTTTTGCCTTTTTATTACTAGTGTAAATTTAGATTTTACTATGGAAAACGGATCTCCCAACATTTTATGAGATGCAGGAACATCTCTGATCATAAATCTACTGAGACCCTATTCACAGCTAAGTGTTTTGTTGTGCTTTTCCTGAAGCACGACAATGTTCTACATGAAGATTCTTATTCTTTTCAATGGTTCTGTTTACAACTGAGTATTGTGTCGCTTGTTGCTTGTAGCACAAAAAAGTACATGAGCTTTTTTTAGACAAAATTGAGAATTTATGGCCCCATAGACTTCCGGGAGTGCCTGAAAATGGCTAAAAAAGTGTGCAATTTTGCTGTACAATCACTTTCTCCTTGTAACTAGCTTTCCATAGGCTAAAAAAAGTTTGGCCCTGAAAATGCCTAAAAAATGCATGAAACCACTCAAGGTTGAAGTCCCAAAATTGGTCTAGCTATTATTAGGACTTCTGACACTGATCATATTGTCAACAAAATTAACCCCTCTGTCTGAATAAGCTGTAGACATATGCGCTGGCAAAAACATGATTGTTTAGTTTAGGGCTGCAGCTAACGATTATTTTCATAATCGATTAGTTAGCCGATTATTAAGTTCGATTAATCGACTAATCGGATTTAAAAAAAAAAAGGGCTCCAGTGATGGACTACTAGTTTCTATTGAGATTGTAGTCCATCACAGGAGCAAGCTTGGCGCGGTGGAAGTATGGTGTGGAGTGTGGTGTGCAATATAGTACATTATACAGCGGCGCAGTGCAGAATACCAGCAGCTATAGAGGAATGTAGCAATAGTACATTATACTATAATGTACTATTGCTGTGATTTATAGTCCTCTGTAGCTGGGGTTCTGCATTGCACTGTATCAGCGCCGAGTGAGGGAGCCTGCCGTATTAGCTGCAAGTGAGGGAGCCTGCCTACCAGCGCCGAGTGAGGGAGCTCATGGAGGAGAGCAGTGGCGTGCGCGGCTTCAGCGTGAGGGGGGCGTGGATTATGCGTCCTGTGGGCACGGCGGGAGCAGCGTGCGGTGGGCGTGGCTTATGTCCGGCGGGCGCAGCGGGACGGAAACAGCGTGTGACGTGTGGTTCAGGCCGCGTTTGGAGCCCCGAACAGGGAAATCAATCGATAGCCGACGAATCGACGATCGAAAACGTTGGCAACGTTTTCAATCGTCGATTTTAATCGACTAAATCGATTAACTGTTGCAGCTCTAGTTTAGTTTTGTACTTTTTGTTATTTTGTTTTTCAGGATTGGGTCCAAAAGTCAATTTGTTTCATAAATTTTGGATAGTTACGAACTAATTTTGTTTCATTAATTTTGGATAGTTACGAACTAATTTTTGTTGCAGTAAAGTGACATTAGCAAAACAAAAGTGACATTTTTCTTTTCTTAACTGTTGACAGTTCACAGAAAAAAAAAAAAGTGTGGGGTCCCCCCCAATTCATACCAGACCCTTTAGGTTTGGTAGGAATTTTAGGCGGGACATCAATGCCAAAGAAAAAAAGCATGGGCCCCCCATAAAATCCCTTAACAGACACTTGATCCGAGCAGCAGCTTGGCAGAGCAGGAAAGGGGGGGACGAGTGTGCGGCTCCCCATGCAAAAAACCATGCTACATGCCCTTGACATGCGGAGGGTGCTTTGCCAGGGGGAGACACCCTGGAATAGCAACTTGTCCCCATGTCGATAAGGACAAGGGCCTCTTCCCCACAACCCTGGCACGGTGGTTGTGGGGGTCTGTGCGCAGGTGGGCTTATCGGAATTTGGATGCCCCCCTTTCATAAACGGGGCATCCAGAGGCCGCCCCCCTGTGAATGAGTAAGAGGTAGTTGTTACCCCTACTCATTTACAAAATAAACAGTAAAAAAATAAAAGTAAAGTAGTAAATAAACGCACAAAACCGTAAAAAAAAAAGTATTTTCTGGTGGTTACTTGTGTTCCCCATGGTCCCTGTGTATGTAGTAAAGAATCCAACGCTCCATATTTGCTCCTGTGATGGACTACAATTTTAGTACAAATTAGTAAACTAAACGTGAGATTGTAGACCATCACGGGAGCGAGCTGGGAGTGGTGGCTACTTTACAACACACACAGGAACCATGCAGAACAAAAGTAGCCACCCTCCAGAAGGAAGGACAGTGTCAGCACCAATTCAGAGATGATTTGAGGATCTACAGCCAAGTGATATACAAATAGGATACATTTTTGTTATTAGTTAGAGTACTTGAATGCATTTTTAAGATTTAACTCCTGAGTTTAGTGTTACTTTAAGGGCAATGGAATGTCACTTGGCGTCTTATGCACTGTATAGGACATGATGACTCACAGGACCTTAGACTGCCGTTGCAGAGGGAGAGCAAGGCTAAAAAGACCGGTCTAAGAGTCAGCCGGGATCGTGGTTCAGGTGGGTATATCTCTGCTATTTTAGCTCCCAAGCAAAATGAGCACCTAACCCTTACAGTGTGAGGGTAGCAAGGGTTAAGATTTTATTTGGTTGAAGTTCTTCTTTAAACCCGGATGTAGCACACTAAAGCCCTGCCTAGGACCACAGGAGAATGCTATGAAGAACAGCGTTCACATCACTATGTGATGTGAATCTCTGTGATCAAGCCCATTATGGGTGAAACATTAGAAGGGGCGATCCTAGGAGGGGCTGTAGTGTGTTATGTCCAGATTTATTAAAGATACATGTGATCCAACGTCATTGGGGTACGACTTCCTGCTTTCCTACTCAGTTTATAGAGCATAGTTCTCTTTGAACAGCACCTGGAGTTCCAGGAGCAGTGGATTTCACACAGGTTTGGAGCGGTGACATCTCTCTGTGTTTCTTCCGTTGTGCTATATTTTAACACAACACATAGAAAACATGCTAAAAAAGATAATTTACACATTTTCTATTGCACAGGTGCCCTTAGAAGCCCTAAAACTTACATGCTTTCTTCCTAGTGAGATATCGCTGACAAGCTTGCACAGCCGCTTGTACAAGTCTTCCTGATCAGACCCATGCACTCTGTTAGTATGGATTAGATTGAAGGGATTAGAGTGGAGGGGACATACGTGGGCACAGGCACTAAGATTTTGACAAGGTTCTACTCACTGGATGGGGAAAGGTGAGTATATGGTTGGGGGGAAGGCTGGGGTAGAATACAAGGCAGTGTAACTGCAGTTCCACTTCAAATGAATGAGAAATATACAATAGCTGCATTTCATTTTGGTGAATTTGAGTAAAGCCACATGGCTCTGCTTTCAATTAATGCCTCCTTTGTTATCAGACATGTATAATGTACTGGTAACATGCACCAGACATTCCTGAACACCGCATTGCCGTCTGACATAATCATAACAAAAATTTCTGCGGTAGATACAAAAACTCAGTCTTCAGAACATGATTAAAAGTTCAGCATCAAACACTTGGTAGTTAAGGAATTCGGCAACTCCTATGGGTATCTAAACTAGGCACGGGACATAGCAATATTACAGCAAGACCTGAATAAAATAGGGGGATGGATGGCTACTTGGCAGATGAGGTTCAAGTTTAAAAAATGTAAAGTTATACATTTGGCACGCATCATATTGCTATAAGGAGCAATTAACTAAAGACACGGTTAGATTTTTGCACAAACATTAGTCCAAAAAATCCAGTCAGAACGTTCGATACTGGCATCAGAAACTTGCCGTTTAATTTTCTTTTTGTATTTAACATTCTATTTTGGAATGAAAACCACATTCACTGTTAGAAATTCGTTCGCTCGAGAAAATTTTTCCAACATGCACCGTCGATAGTTTTTCGTCTGACACCATATTGATAGATATTTGAACTAATGTTCTGAAAACGACTTCTTTCGTACAAAATTCTAACCATGTACTCCCAACTTTATTCACCTTAATTATGCCAGTAGCATTTCCTCGAAAAAAATTATTTTCAGGACGTTTGTTCATTTTTCCAAAAGTTAATGGGGTCAGTCTGACGATCTTTTTCAAACATAGTGACAAAAAAAATTGAAGGAACAAGGAACACTGAATGTGTTTTTCTTCAGGAAACTCCAATCTTTTCCAAAATCGAATGTGAAAACCAATTAAAATTTTGAATGACATTCATCAAGTCCCTGATGGCATTATTCAATGTTCTGATGAGATTTTTCATACAAACGCACGTACGAAAATCTGTCTGTAAGCTTTCACGAGCAGGGCCCTCCAAACCCTATTGTACTGTAATTGTATTGTAACTGTACTATGTCCCCCATTTTGTAAAGCGCTGCGCAAACTTCTGGTGCTATATAAATCCTATATAATAATAACAATAATCATTATTATTGCTATCTACAAATTGATCAAAGGTGATGGTAACAAACTGTTTCATCTAAGATCCCTGCCTGACAATGACATGCAGTCACAGCTTGAGGTTGGATGAATGGAGGTTTAAGATGAAATTGTGGAGAGGGTTCTTTATGGTCTAAGCAGCAAAAATTTGGAACTCCCTTCCTCAGGCAGTGGTATCATCTGGCGGTGTTGATAGCTTCAAAAAACTTCTGAATATATTCCTCAATGTGCACAATATACAAAAGGTATGTATATTCATAGAAGACTCAAAATGGCACATATCCACACACACATACTGTACAATAGACCGAGTGGACCTGTGTCTTTTTATAACCTTATCTACCATGTAACTAAAGTTGACCATACACTATGCAATGTAAGTTCAATATCCTTTAGATCTGCTATCAACTACATAGCACAAGAGTTTACCCGATTGAACCCTTTTGCTTCCATTAATGTAAGTACTATTGTACGTGGCAGCAGAGAGCTGTAACCACACTCCTGGCTGCTAAAGCACTCCCTCAGCCAAATATAAAGCCATGGCGGGTATTGAAAGCAGTAACAAGCTGATAGCGCCACTGGCCTGACATACATGCACATACAAACAGAGACACATGCGTCGGGTGCACCTACGTATGAAAACAACGCCTAAGCAATAACTTTAGGGCCATTAAGCACAGTTAATTCTAAAAAGATGACCTGTACAGGCTTTTAATGTGTCGCTTATGGACAATTTGGTACATTGACGTTTTTCCTAATTTCATGGAAGCACACAATTTTGTTCTGCATCCATTTAGGCGTAACCTCATCATTTATATTTTACCCCCAAAAAAGTGTATATATTGTGTTTGTGCGCGCTAAAATTAACTTTCAGAAAATATAGAATTTTGGGGGCTTTCAGTTTTCAGGCCTTAAATGTGCATTTTAACATGTGTGCAAGAAATGCAAAAACAGCGCTGGCAGCGAAAGGGTTAATACTAATGCAATGCATTGTTTCGGTTTGTCCTCATATTACTTAGAGGGTTATTCACCATTCAGCCGAAGGATCTAGCCGTGGCTTCGGCTGATCCTTCGGCTCGCTTTGGCCTCTGGAGCCCTTCGGTTCAGTTGTTTTGGTTTGCCTTAGTTTTGGTAAGTCTAAAAGAGATTGTACAATCAGACTGCATTGTGTACGGCCAGCTTTAAGAAGAGCTCCGGGAAAATAAAATCTTAACCCTTTCATTGGTACTACCCCTGCACTGCAAGGGTTAAATGCTCGTTTTTTTCTAGGGAGCTAAAATAACAACGATACACTTGACCTAACCACGATCCCGGCTGCCTCCTAGACTGGTCCGTTCAGCCTTTCTCCTACCCTCCAGCAGTCCAAGGTCCTGTGAGTCATTACGTCTATAAACTGTATTGGACAGGAGGATGCCGAGGGGCAGGAGAGAGGCTGAATAGACCGGTCTAGGAGTCAGCCAGGATCACGGTTGGGGTAAGTATATCTCTGTTATTTTAGGTTCTTATACAAGATGAGCACTTAACCCTTGCAGTGTGGGGGTATCCCTACTGCAAGAGTTAAGATTTTATTTCCCTGCAGTTCTTCTTTAAATCTTATAAGTGTATATATTGAAATTAGTAAACGTACACGGGTAAATTAACCATTTGCATTTTATGTGTATATATATATTTTCTTTGTTATTTTTACAGGATTGTGCACTTACATAATGGACGACTGAGGCAGCTATAAAGGGTTTATTGTATGTGGAAAGCATTTAAGATATGTTAATGAAGAGCCTAATCCGCCGGCACCTGCTGGTATATCTGTAATCTGGCAAATAATGTGCTTCAACAAGTGTTTGGAAACGCTTTGGACTTCATTGCCTCAGGTATATAAAGACAACTCTCCAGCCTTAGCTTATCTTTTGGCCATCGGACACCTTATTGGCGGATGCAATGGATACAGTCTGCAATCCCTTAACAGCACTCGTACACATGTTAAGAATTCGGCTTCAGTGATTACAGGATGCTAGAAATGATACCCAGATGTCTGAAATGCAGGTTATATGAAGACTTGAAAAAAGCCATCAACCCCCGGAATCTCTTGTGTTCATTGCAGTTGAACTTCAAAGTCTTCAGGCTGCAATTGTAGTATAAATATATACAGCTGATAAATCAGGTCACACTAATACAACTATTGGGACAGTTTCCCTATTTATCAAGATGTTTAGAGTGGATTTGTCTGCTTTTATGTGTGTGAAGGTTCTCATTCATCCAGGTCATGGTATATCGTAAAAAATAAGTCAAGGCAACCGGACTTGCTGTATTTTTCTTCAAGACGTCTCACTGGACATCCGACCAGCTTTCTCAATTCGGAATGACTTGTACAAATTTTGTCTGCTTACTCTGGTCAGGTTACAACAGTGCTGCAAAACAATTTCACAGCATCACACTGTTTACTTTTTTGTGTTTTAGAATGTTTCTGAAATGTCACATTTCATTCAGTTCTATCGGCCACAGCATGAGAGAATGAGAAAAATCACTTGATTCCGCCGTCTGTGTTAAATAGTAGATGGCACCCATGGCTGTTAGAAATTCCCAAAAGGGACTGAAGCGGACTGGCTGCAGTCACTGTTTGGTGGACAATTTTCCACCCGACTCCTCTGACAAAACTTAATTGAATAATCTACGTTTGTCAAACCGGGTGGTGCAGCAGGGCCACCAATGGATGAAACTTCAAACAAAACTAGATCTGTGTATGGCCAGCTTTCCGGTTGGTAGAGCTGAACCTGCATTAGGCCCCCTTTACACATGTATGGCACATTACTAATGTTTTGTATTTAGCGCATCAGTGTGCATCGCATTAAGGCGGCCTATTCATTTTGATGCCCAACTCATCAAATACCAAGAATGTTTAAAGTACCGCAGCGCTGAATACTGAAAAATGGCCTGGATGGGAAGGGGGTTTAACACCGCGGATGTCAACTGGTTAAAGAAAAACTCCAGGCAAAACGTTTGCTAACCCTTGCAGTGGGGTTACCCCCCTAGCCCCCCACCACCTACCACCACCACCAAACACAGAGACACACACAAACACACTGCTCATTTTCCTCTAAGTGCTAAAATATAAAAGTTATATTCACCCGATCCTTAGAGCAGGTTTGTTCTTAGACTAGTCCTTCCAGCCTCTCTTCCCCTCCACTCCAGCAATCCAAAGATCCTTGAGTCATCACGTCCAATACACTGTGTATAGTATATGAGGACGCCAAAGGATATATTATCACTGTAGGAGGAGACAGGCTGGAGGTAGTGCTTTGACAGCCATCCGGGTCCGAGGTTCGGGTGAGTATAACTTTTTTATTTAGCACCTAAACGAAAATGAGCACTTAACACTAGTGGGGGGGGAGGGCGTGGAAGCGGTGCCATTGAATTAAATGCACCGCCACGCCCCCTCCCGCCCCAGAACATGGTCTCGCAAGATGTTTAAATAACAGACCATGGTGGAGTAAAGTTTAAAGAGAACAACTTCTGAGGTCAGCGGGGATAGCCACCCCCAATTATTTGATATGTGTGGATGCCCATCGAAATGGAAAGGACACGTACACGATACATTCAGTGCTTCAGATTGACTAAAATTAAATTTGAAGTTCGCTAGTCGCACGTACACCTCCAGTTCCTGCATAATGTTAGGCAGCATTATCTCGGGGTGTGAGACGTAGAGCATCAAATCATCTGCATAGACAGCGACTTTGTGCGACCTCTAGCCCCTGAATGTCCTGTATCCTCCGGAGGAGTGGCTCCAGAGTGAGGATAAATATAAAAGGCGACAATGGGCATCCCTGGCGCGTGCCATTCGTGATGGAGAACGGTTCCGAGAGGACGCCGTTGACCCGGACCATTGCCGAGGGCTCAGTATAGAAAGCGGTGATCCAGCGCCTCATGTTACTCCCCAAACCAATGTGTGCAAGCGTCTCTCTCAGAAACGACCAGTCGACCCTGTCAAAAGCCTTCTCCATGTCTAGGGACAGCAGGAGAAGAGGCTGTGACTGGGAACGGGCCAGGTGGATCACGTTGAGAGTCCTTATGGTGTTGTCCCTAGCCTCACGGCCAGGGACAAAGCCAACTTGGTTGCGGCTAACAAGGTCTGCCAAAAAAGGGAGCAAACGTGAGGCGACGATGCGGGTGACGATTTTTAGGTCAACATTCAACAGTGATATGGGTCTGTAACCGATATTGCTTATAATACGTAAGGGTTAACCCATCCGGGCCAGGGGCCTTACCCGGCTTCATGTCGCGTAGTGCACATTCAAACTCAGCTTGGGAGATCGTGGCCTCCAGAGCCCGACTATCGGACTTGGTGAGGTGCGGTGCGCCAGAGCAGGCCAGGTAGTCCCTGATCTACGACACTCGCATCGCCTGGGCGGGAGGATCTAACGTAGACTGTAAATTATACAGTTCTGTGAAGAATGAGTAGAATTGGGCCGCTATTTCTGAGGACCGTGATGCTACTGTCCCTGAACCCGAGCGAATGGACGGTAGGAAGTTGCGAGACCTAGAGTCCCGCAGGGCAAGAATCCGAACGGCCTTGTTCCCATACTCATAGAACGAGCGGCGGGATCTGGCCAACTGGGCCTTCACTCCGTCCATCAGGAGAAGAATGAGTAGAATTGGGCCGCTATTTCTGCGGACCGTGATGCTACTGTCCCTGAACCCGAGCGAATGGACGGTAGGAAGTTGCGAGACCTAGAGTCCCGCAGGGCAAGAATCCGACCGGCCTTGTTCCCATACTCAAAGAACGAGCGGCGGGATCTGGCCAACTGGGCCTTCACTCCGTTCCATCAGGAGCTCATGGAGTTCGGCTCTCGTCCTCGTTAGGGACGCCAACGTGTCAGCATCTAACTCTGTCTTGAGGCGTAGTTCTAGGTCACGTAGTTGGGCATATAGTTCGTGTACTCTCTTCTGTTGCGTACGTTTGTGTCTGGCTCCCAGTTTAATAAGGGTACCCCGGATCACACACTTGTGTGCTTCCCATAGGGTCAAGGGGACCTGTGTCGGGGAGCTGTTTTCCCGAAAGTAACAAGTCAGGTCCGATTGGACCTCAGTGGCGATGGCAATTCCGACAAAGTCGAGGTACCAATGGAGACCCCTGTTGCAAGGGGGAGTGTAGCATGTTGATTGATGGGGGGCTGAATAGTGGGTGTAGTCTCTACCGGTAGGGTCACTAAGGCGCCAGGGATCAATTAACTGTAAGTCAAACATCGATCGATTGATGCGTCGTCTCTGAGCATGTGTGATCTGGGAGAGTCATCTAGACGAATCCATGGATGGGTCGAGCACCAGGTTAAAGTCACCCCCCATCACCCAAAGCCCCTCAGCGAATGCCAGCATTCGAGACCACACCGATTCCAAGAAGTCTATCTGACCAGAGTTGGGGGCATATATCGCGACTAGGGTCACCACCCGTCCATGTATAGCCCCTTTAACAAGCAGCATCCGTCCCTCTGGGTCAGCATATTGATCCGCGTAGGTCCAACGTAGGGATTTGGCCAGCACTATGCTCACCCCTCTAGATTTGGAGTCAGGGGATGGGGCATGGTAAGACGTCGTGTATCTGTGGTAGTTTCGGAACACGCCCGACCATGAAATGGGTTTCCTGTACAAAGGCTACCTGGGTCCTAGAGCGCCAAAGCTCGCCAAGGAGACATGATCGTTTTTCAGGGACTCGGAGGCCGCAATATACCTTTTTAAGTGCACATGAAAAAATTTCCTTGTCATGAGAACATAAATTAGCCTTGCAGTAGGACCTGTGCACCCATGTGTGTTTTTAGTTCTCAGGCACAAGCCAAATTGGTATAACACTATTTTATATTTGTTACATGTTCTCTTTCACATCACACAACTAAAAACTATTTAAACATCTCTGCTTACATTTTAAAGTGCTTTATACTTACTGAATAGGAACACAGAACAAACTTATAGTGGAGATTCTCCAATTTGACTGCAAAAGTGGAAGTACACTTTTAAGCTGGAAAAAGAACATGAACGTCTTTTGGGGTAGAATCATGTGTTTTGGCCTCATAGACTTCACTAGGAGCACCTGAAAAACGAGTGTTTAGGTGTGTTTCAAGTCAATGAGGCAAAACACGGGTGATTCAGCTCCTGCACAATTTATGCCTAAAAACAAGCCTACAAACACCTCTAAACTGCCTGGCTATGCTCATTTGTAGGTGTGAATGGAACCTAAATCAGGGTGGCCATCATAATGACTTCCTAATGTGCTCATTATAATATTGTACCACAGAGCAGCATTTCTCAACCCTTTTTTAGTCATGACAATTTTAGAAAATTCATAAAATATCAAGGCACCCCAGTCTAAAATGTTTATCGTAGACAGTGGTCTGGTTTGGATTTTAGGGGGAACCCCAGGAAAAAAAGTTGATGTGGAATTGTGCCTTTCACATCAGAAGCCCCCTTTATATCAGGAGCCCCTTCACATCAGAATTACCCCCTAGTCATATCAGAATCACCCCTATTCACATCAGAGTCACCCCCTTTATATCAGAAGCCCCTTCACATCAGAGTCCCCACTTTGACATTAGAATCCCCCACTTTCAATTAAAAGCCTACTTTTACATCAGAAACCTCTTCTTCACATCAGAAGCCTCCTTCACATCAGAGTCACTACTTTCACATCAAAAGTTCCATTCCCATCAAGGACCCCTTCACATTAGAATTGCCCCCATTGACATTGGAAGCCCCCCTTTACATTAGAAGTCCATTTCCATCACTTACACATGGGAAGCCCCCTTCATATTAGAATCCCCACTTTCAGATCAGGTGCCCTCTTCACATCAGGGACCCCTCCACATTAGAACCACCCCCATTCACATCAGAAGCCCCACTTTACATTAAAAAGCCCCCTTCACATCAGAGTTGTCGCTTTCACATCAGAAGATCCTTACACATCAGGGACCCCTCCACTCAGAATCTCCCTCATTCACATCAGAGGCCCTACCCCCCCTTATTTACATAAGAAGCAACTTCACATCAGAGTCACCACTTTCAGATCAGAAGCCCCTTTCACATCAGGGACCCCTCCACATGAGAATCACCCCCATTCACTTCAGAAGCCCCTCTTTACATAAGAAGCCCCCTTCACATCAGAGGTATCACTTTCACATCAGAAGCCCCTTTCACATCAGGGGCCTCTCCACATCAGAATCACCCCCATTCACATCAGAAGCCCCCTTACCATTAGAGTCACCACTTTCAAATGAGAAGCCCCCTTCACATCAGGAGCCCCCTTCAAATCAGAAGCACCCCTTGAAATCAAAGCCCCCCTTCAAATCAGAAGCTCCCCTTCCAGCTAGAATTTGGTAGCACCCCTGACAAAGCCAGAAAGCACCCTGTTTGAGAAAGGCTGATGTGGAAGAACATCATATGCCCTCAGAGTATTCAGAGGGGATGGCTGACCCCTTTCCCACCTTCCGAACCTCTGATAGGCTTGATCCATCACTTTTTGTACAACTCCACCTCTCCTTCACTAAACACAGCTCAATCTATCAATCAGCTCCTCTCCAGCACAGCTCCCATTCATAAATCAGCCAGCAAAGTGCTCCATGCGAGCCACCTGCCTGTCTGCTCTTCATTACTGGCTCTGGACTACAACCAAATGGCTGTAGTCTGCCCTCCTAGATCGGGACTCCTCACCCACTTGTCCCAGACAGATCAGAAAGTTGAGTCTCACCCCTGTATCTTGTGCTGCATCTGCTGGAGGCTGGGATTCCTCTGTAGTACGTCCTGCTGCAGGCTGCCGCTGCGGGAGAAGGCGATGTGCCGGCTGTGTGCGCCACTGACAGCCGGGAGCGTCTTCTGTGCGGCGATCGGCTGCTGCCTATGCACCAGAGTCGGGCTGGAGCTCATCCTCCGGCTTCGTTCCTGCTGGCTGCTACTGCTCAGAGCCTGCTGCTGGGGGTAGATTCCAGGGGGACCCGGGTGCACCACATAGGTGATCTTCGTCATTCTCTCTATGTTGGCCAGCACGGTGGAGAGGTAGAGCAGAGCGCACAGTAGAACCCCCCACCTGTTAGAAGCCATGGGTAGAAGAAGCGCAGGCTGTACAGATACCGGCTATAGAACTGCTGCTGGAAGCTTGTGTGTGTCTGTGTGTGACTTGCTCCAGGCTGGTGGATTGTATGCCTTCCTCTCTCCTGTGGGCTCTTTCAAACTCTTTGCCCCCCTCCTCCTCCTCCTCTCCGCTGTTCAGCCAAGAAAAGAAACTCCTCTTGTCCCAGGAAAACTTCAAGCGCACTGAAAGCAGAAGCAGTTTTGCTGTTGTAGCCAGCTAACAGGCATGACTTGAAGAGAGGGGGGAAAGAAAAAGAATAAAGGGAGAGTTGGTGCTTCAGGAGTTCATATTAAACCAGCAGCCAAGAAAAGTGAGAGAGAGAGAGAATCAGAGAGGAAAGGAGGAGGAGAACTGAAGGGGGCAGTTCAAGGGGCTTCTATAAGGAGCAGATGTTTAGGTTGCTTGTGCTGCCAGTGTAGGGCTCTCTGGCTGTGTGCAAGACAAAAGTGGAATTGGAATTTTTCAAATGGGCTTGAAAGTTGGAAGTGCTGGCTGTCCGTCAGTGTCCAGCCAGTCCCTGTGTGTGACGTCACGCGGTATAGCCACAGACCAAGTTGCAACTGTCTGGGATTGTTTGCTTGGAAGTTTGGAGTGATAACCTTTATTGGCTAACTTATGTTATTAATGGTACAAGCTTCTGGGATTCCTTAGATACCTTCCTCAGGCTTTATATATTTCTGAAACCTATTGCTCTAAACCATTTTCAGAAATATATAAAGCCCAACAAAAGGGTGAAAGGAATCCTGGAAACTTGCATCTTTAATAACAAACCAGTCTCTGGGCAAACAAAAAAGGACCCTTGTAGTTCAGGGGTAGCCCCCATATGTGCTAATTTCTGTCTAGGGGCTGTATTAATGCAGATTTAATAATCTGATCCCAAATTCCCTGGCAGTCAGCGCTCTCCTCTACTCCCCCTCCACTCAGACTGTTAGACCTCAGTGTCCTTACATCTAATGCCGGTCTATGGAACCTTCATTGGATGTGATGGTGCCAGCTTACACCACCAGAATCCAAGGGAGAAAATGCTGTGTAGACCAATCTAGCAGCCCAGAGGGAGTTGATAAGACTAGTGATCAGGCAAATAAGTCTGCTTTACTCCAGTCCCTAGATAAAAATGGAGCACTTAACCCTTGCAGTATGGGGGGTATCCCCGCTGCAAGAGTACTTTTTTGTTTGCCCGCAGATGTCCATGTGCGTAATGGATGCAATCGTCGTTTCCGCACGTAGGCACACTCAACGCATGTTTGTATGTGGGGGCGGGGGACTTAAACATTTGTTTTATTACCTTTTTATGTGACTTAATTTTTTTATATTTTTTTTAACTAATTCTTTTAAACCTTTTTTTTCTCACTTAGCTTTATTGCTATCACATAGGGGACTAACACGCTCCCTTTGTGATAGCCAATTTTCAGTGTCAGGTCCTCTTTATGGAGACATCAGGGGTCTTTAAGACCCCTAATGTCACCTAGGGACCCCCAAAGAAGCTGATGAAGCAGAGACCTGCTTCACCAGCTTCTCTCTGGTTTCTGTACCGGAGAGTGACAGAGGAATGCGGAAGTGATGTAATACACATCACTTCCTGCATTCCGAAGAGGAGGAGGAGATCAAACGGAGCTCATGTACTGAGCTCCGTTTGATCTCTGGCCGCAGAGCTGCTGTGCTGGTCCCGGGCTCGCACCGGGCACGGCGGAGCTCGGTTTTGCTAGCAGCGGCTGTAACGGTGGGGGTGCACACCCGCACGCATAATACAAGCGATCGGGCGTCTCTACAGACGCCCGAACGCTTGTATGTAAACAGCCATCGCTGGCTGTTTACATTCCAGGCTGATTTCCCGTTTGTGCGCGCCGCCTAGCGGCGGGCACGAGTGGGGCGGGAAGGGACGTTTAGAAACACCCACCCGCATTCAAGAAGCCGCTGTCCGGCCGTTTAATTACAACGGCCGGACAGCAGGTGGTTAATTTAGCCAATAAAGCGTATCACTTAAAGGAAAACTCTGGGCATATTTATTCTTAAACCTTGCAATGAAGCTACCTCCGCACTGCAAGGGTTGAGTGCTCGTTTTTATCTAGGGAGAAAAATAAAAAAGTTATACTCATCTGAACCTCTCAGTCGCTCCCCCTCCTCTCCAGTGGTCTAGGGTTCTGTGAATCATCACATCCAATATAGTGTATTGTAATAGTGTATTGGACGTGAGGTCGCTGAGAGACATACCATTGCTGGAATGGAGGAAGAGGAGATAGGCGCTGGTACCGGAGTAGCAGCCAGCCGCCTCCGAAGTCCAGTTGACTTTAGCTTTTTTTATTTTAGTCCCTAGACAAAAATTAACACTTAACCCTTGCAGTGCAGTGGTAGGGTTGAGAAGAATTATGCCTGGAGTTCTGCTTTAAATTATATCTAAACCCAAACAAAAAACCTAATATATTGCAGAAACAAACAGAAGAAAAAGCTGACAGCACACTGGGTTCCTCTGGGATAGTTTATTGAAACTTGTACCACATCACTGGTGTCCTCTACAAGGTCCACCCTGCTTTCGCGTTTCACCCAAACATGGCTTAGTCATAGTCTCTACGACTAAACCCGTGATTGGGTGAAACCTGTCAGAGGGGGCGGACCTTGTGCAGGACACCAGTGATGTGGTACAAGTTTCAATAAACTATCCCAGAGGAATCTGGTCTGTGGCAAAATGTAAGAGCGGTTAAATAAAAAATCTGAGGGGGAAGTGAAGTTCCTCTTTGAGTAAAAATAAAAGATGCAGAATGCAGCTTTAAGGAGAGGTGGACTGACAAACCAAAAAATACACAGAGAGAGACGTTAATGCAAGTCACCAAATAGTTACATCAATATTGTGAATTTCTTTTCTTGCAAGTGTTAGACGGAAAAGTAGGAGACTTCGTATTTAACAAATATATGTTTGATTACTGAAATGTTTGAAAACAATGAATACATTGGCAGCATAATGGCAGTTACACACTGGGCAATAGAGTTCGAAATGAGTCCCTACATTTATATTTATATATATAGCAATTATAATGTATAGATTTTTGATTCAAATGACCATTATATAGAACAGGGGTGCCCACAATTTTTCGACTGGAGATCTACTTTTCAAATGACGAGCTCAATGAGATCTACCAACGAAAAAACACCTGCATTCAGGGGTGGGAGGGGGCGTGGCAGTGCATTGAAGTCACAGTGCCATCGCCTACACCCGGAACCCAGGCACATTAGCGCCTGCATTCCAGCAAGCACTATTTTTGCAGATCGCACTGGACCGTAATGCAGGCACTAATGTGCCTGCGTTCTGTGTGCGGGGGCGATCGCACTGTGGGCAGGGAGCATGCCTGCGCTGCCATTGACTTCAATACAACCCCACACCCCCTCCCGCCCCTGAACGCAGGGAGTCGGACGGTTTACATTTCAGTTAGTCCTAGAGGCCCCGGCGTCTTATCCTCCCATGGTGCTCGTGTGGTCGACGTTGCACATGAGGAGAGGTGTCCTGCCCCTGTTTGGGGGGGGGAGCTGCTGTCACAGAACTAAGGCCGAGCGGTGAGGGGAGAGAGAGGCGCCGGCTGTCAGATCCAGACCGAGCATCTCTCTCTCTCTCCTCACTGCTCAGCATTAGTTCTGTGACAGCGGCTCCGTCCTCCGCCCTCCCCCGCCGCCGGTTCCTTCACTTCTTCTCGGATCCCCGCTGCATACAGATGGGGAGAGCAGCGGGGATCCAGAGAAGCCCCACCGGCGGGAGGAGAGGACATTGCTATCTAACAGTGATCGCTATGCGATCACTGGTAGATCGCGATTGGCCTTATCTAGAACATATTGTGTTCTGATAACTATATGTGATATATACAGTATGTAATAATAGTATTTAGTATATGTGTTAAGCCTTAGCATCCTAAGTCAATGATTGATTTACTAAAGGCAAATGGGTTGTTCACTTTCCAGGGGAATTTTCCCTTAGCTTGGTGAATGTGGTGAAAATACAAAGTACCCAATCATGAGTAAGGAAAGTATATATTTTTTAAACAGTATTTTTGCTTGCACATGATTGGATAATAGAAGTCAGCAGAGCCTCACTTCATTCACTAAGCTACGGTAAAATTCCCTTGCAAAAGGAACAGCCTGTTTTCCTTTATGAAATCAACCCCAGTGCCTCATGACTAATAAAACTAAACTTTGCTGGGGCTGTAGTGATTATATGCAGATAGCAGCACCATGTTAAAGAAAGGGCAATATGCTTAAAGTGTTTGTAAACCCTACAAGTGAACTTCTCTTATGTGCTGCAATAGGGTTATTCACAAAAGGTTGAAGAGTTTGGGGAAGGCAGGAGAATTGAACAATCTAGGCCAAAATAGCTGATTTGGAAAAATTCTCCAATTCAGCTCACTTTCCAGTTCAGCTATGTTGTCCTAGATTGTTCAATTCTCCTGCCTTCTACAAACTCTTCACCCTTTTGTGAATAACCCTATTAGTCTATTATATAGAGTTGAGAGCATTTTGTTATATCTGTTTGATGAGTGCACAAATGACCTGTTGGTTCTGTCAGAAAGTCAGAGCTGTCCTATGCAAATTTTCTGTGTTAGCACAAGCAGTCTAGTTTGTATCTTGGACTATTATTATTATACATATTTATATAGCGCCAACAGTTTGTGCAGCGCTTTACAATATAGGGAAGACATTATAATTACAATACAATTCAAGACAAGATGGTAAGGAGGGCCTGGCCCGTGAGGGCTTACAATCTAAGAGGGAGGGGCAAGTGATACATGGGGAGGTAGCTGTGTGGGGATAAATTGTTTGAGAAAGGGTTCAGTGGTTAGTTTGAAGTGTGATAGGCTTCCCTAAAGAGATGATTATTTAGTGATCGCTGAAAGGCAGTCAGAGTGGGAGATAGATGGAGAGGTTGGGGTAAGGTGTTCCAAATAATGGGAGAGACTCTAGAGAAGACCTGGAGGTGAGCATGGGAGGAGTTGACGAGGAAGCTAGAGAGCAGGAGGTCTTCGGAGGAGCGCAGGGGACGATTAGGGTGATACTTTGAGAGAAGGTTGGAGATGTAACCAGGGGCAGAGTTGTGGATGGCTTTATAAGTGGTTGCTAATATTTTGAATTTTATCCTTTGGGCTATTGGAAGCCAGTGTAGGGATCGGCAGAGGGGGGTTGCAGACAGGGGCGTCCCGAGGCTGGGTGACACCCGGAGCGGTAACCGAGTGTCACCCCGGCGAGACGTCACTGCGCATGCGCGTGGCGTCACCACGCGCGTGCACGGTGACGTCATTGCGCAGCAGTATTCTGATACCTGCCGGCGGCCATCTTAGGGATGGACGCCGGCAGAGAGAGGAGGGGACAGTCACCCGGCGGGATAAGGTATGCCGCCGGGTCCCCTCCTCTCTTCTGATACTTTTCAGAGGGGGGTGACACCAAAATAACTGTGAGTCATTTTGGTGTCACCCCTCCAATGGTGTCACCCGGTTGCGGGGCGCACCCCCCACATCCCTCTGTGATGCCACTGGTTGCAGATACTGAGCGGTTGGTTAGGTGGATGAGTCTAGCAGCAGCATTCATGATAGACTGAAGGGGGTATAGCCTGCATAGAGGTAAGCCAATGAGGAGGGAGTTACAATAGTCAAGACGGGAGATAACAAGTGAGTGGATGAGTAGTTCAGCGGTTTCATTGGTGAGGAAGGGGCGTATTTTGGAGATGTTACGAAGGTGAAGGTGGCAGGATTTGGAAAATGATTGGATGTGGGGAAGAAAGGTGAGGTCCGAGTCAAGGACACCTAGGACCTTGGCATGGGGGGAGGTTTGGATAGTTGTGTTCTCAATCATGATCGAAAAGTTGGTGAAGGGTGCACGGGGGGGAATATCATGAGCTCAGTTTTTTAAAGATTGAGCTTTAAGAAGTGTTGTGACATCCAGAATGATATGTCAGTCAGCAAGGGGGGTGAGTTGTGGAGTGGAGAGATATATTTGAGTGTCATCAGCATAGCGATGTACTGGAAGCCAGGTGAGGTGATCAACTGACTAAGAGAAGAGTTATAGATTGAGAAGAGAAGAGACTACAGACTAGTTAGTCTCTATGTTGTGGAGAATGGGAGAAAGGGTGGGTTTGAGTAGTTTAGCAAAAGAAAAGTGGGCAGGCTGACACCACTGAGTTCACCAACAAAGCTGTGTGTTGCCCCCAACATGACTCAGAGATAAGTGCATTTCTTTTAGATCAACAGGCATTTTTCTGTACTTGCAGTGTCAAATGGATATTACATGGAGAAATATGCATGTAGAGAAGTACTTCTTCTGTTTGTTTATCTTTAATGAGGCAGCACAAAATGGTTAGCTGCAGTTTACTCCTAGACAACTTTCTACATGGACAGAGGTGTAATTTATTTATCACAAACCAAGATTCCAGTGTAAAAACGCATTACGACCCTGCCTTGCAGTAGATAGTTATGCTGATTAAAGCAAAAGATAAGCTGCATGGAGAATTACCGTTTGGTTTAATTTTGTTTCTTTTTTTTCCAATCAAGCACACCCCCTGCTTCCATTCTCACTTAGCACAGAATGACATGGACCCTTTCCTGAAGCCTCCTATATACACATCACATATCCTTGAAGGCTTCAGCTCCCACATATCTACTGAAGGAGGGTGGACCTGGCGTGCATCATCAGAGTCCTAATGACATCACAGAGGAAGATGGCAGCATATAGTGGAGTGTGAATTGTACGATTGTCGGCGGGTTAGGGGCGTTCTCGAGAGACAAATGCCGCATGGGCCGGTGTGCACAAGCGCACACTGCCCGTGCGGCATTGGAGTCATCGGAAACCCGCCCCTCAGCGGGGCGGGCTTTCGATGATCTCAAGTACGATCTGCCTGTCCATGTCCTAATGACATCACAGAGGAAGATGGCAGCATATAGTGGAGTGTGAATTGTACGATTGTCGGCGGGTTAGGGGCGTTCTCGAGAGACAAATGCCGCATGGGCCGGTGTGCACAAGCGCACACTGCCCGTGCGGCATTGGAGTCATCGGAAACCCGCCCCTCAGCGGGGCGGGCTTTCGATGATCTCAAGTACGATCTGCCTGTCCAAGATGGGCAGATCGTACAAGCTTTTAATTACTTTACTTTACTTTACTTTACTCAAGTTGTGCGATGGTTGTAAAGTGTATGGCCAGCTTAAGACAAATGGCTTCAGACCCAACCAGCCCTAAATCGTTTACTGGTGTAAGCTAGTTTGACAACACCTTGGTGTTTTGTTAAGTCTGGGTTCACACCTGAGCGTATTTCATATGCGCGTTTTACGTGCGGTTTTGTGGGGCGTTTTTTGCTCGTTTTTGACACTTTAGCTTGGCGTTTTATGCGTGCTTTTCGCGCTTTTTTTTTGATTGACTACGGAGGCATCCAATGAAAAAGACTTCCTGAGATCCTGAGATACACCACTATCACTTTTTACAGTGAGGAGATTGTTGATTGTGTTGTGCGACGTGCCAAAATGGATGTATACAAACAGCGAAGCATTGCAGCAATAGTTGCCACAGTGCAGATCATGCGTTGGAGGAAAAGAAGATTGAACAGGCGCCGGTTTTGGGTCCATCCTGTCATCGCGAACAGACAACAGCGAGGGCAGTTCTGGTCCATATATGAAACTCTTTGTGGGCATGAGGATACATTTTTTCAGAGCTATGGCATATGTCATTTTCCTATACGTGTATACCAGAACAACCGATACCTAACCCCTTCTACCATAACATAAAAATATTAGCAAAATTTGCAAAAATAAATACACACAAACTCATCAATCAATAATAAAATATTCTATTTTGTAGCAATAGAAAAACAATTTTAACCTTCAATAAAAACAGCTAGCCATCAATAGCAGTAGCAAACAACCAAGGCATTTTTCTTCCTCAGCTTGGGAAAAGGCAAATGCGTTGGATAACATGAAAAAGGTGTCTAGCTTGACAGATAGAACAACACAATTATTACAGATCGTGGTAATGGGGGGGCTAAAACCGAGGCTCTTCAACTTGCATATCCTCCCTCATTCCCCGGGTGGAAATACCAACAGGCATTTGGCTGGTGGTGGTGCTGTGTGTCAGACTGGTGGAGGGGAATACATAGGGGGAAGTAGGGCGTGTGTGCCATGTTTCAGGGTGGTGAGGGTATTGCTGGGGTGCATGTGGGTAGTGTTGGTAATGTTGTGTGTCCATGGGTGTAGCCTTTTGGGGTGGATATTGAATAGATCGGCCAGGTAGAGGGGGAGTAGTTTGGTGTGAGGATCCACCCGGAGGAATGAGGGAGTCAAGGTAGTTCATGAGCCCAGTGCGTGCTTCTGTCTGTCGTGTACTAGGCACCTTTTTCAGTTTATCCTCCAAACTGATGAGGAACAAGGCCTCGCCTGACAGTTGTGGGACGGGATGAGACATGGCCTGCAGCACATCAATCAGCCTGTCCTCGTCTCTGTCAGTCCTCTGCCTACGTGGCCTGCAAACGGACCGTCCGCGGACAGGTGCCAGGACTAGACGTGCAGATGGTGTTGCTGTCGGTGGTGGTGGTGGTGGGGTATAATCCGGGGCAGGGTGCTCTATAGAGTCTGCTGCATCAGCTTTAGGGCTTTGGGGTCCAGTGGAGGGGCAGGGCTCAGTTGTCTGTGTGGCAGTGGTCTCCTCCTCTTGCTGTTGCTGCCCGTGACTGCTCTCCCAGCTACTGTCGGTGCTGTCATTAGGAAACAAGACATTTGTATGTTAATAATATTATTCTCAATATGTATTGGAAAACAATATCCATGACCCTCATAAACATTGTAAGTGACTTGACTTACCTCCGCATTTCTATACAGGGTATTAAAAATGCAAGCTGATCTGCATGAATATATCGGCTGTGCGCACAGCCAGCCGCTCCACTACGCTGCTCCCTCTCCATGCGCCTGTGCTTCATAAATGCGTCCTTCAAGCTTTTCCATTTTGTCTTCATCTTGTTAACTGAAAAAAAATAACATTAATTTAACTAATTGGATGTTGCTTTGATTTTTCATTTCTTTAGATATTTAGCTACTGGACAGTCATTGGTCAGTATGCAGTATTCGTTCATGATCGGCAAATCTACAGCGAGTAAAATCATCAGAGACACATGCTGTGCCTCTTTGAACATTCCTTAATGCATTGCATGGAAACAGCACATTGGACCGCCAGGCGTGGTAACACACAAGGTGCTAGCATAATAGGGACCAATTTGCTTCCTATTTCAGGACACCTGAGGGAGAAGTGTCTTGGCAATTGCAAGCTATCTGATCATAACTCCAAATGAATAAAGTATACTGTGTCTTTAAGCTGTTTTTTCATTTCTTGTTAATAAAGTTTTTTTTCTTCAGTAACAGTAACTTCTGTCTCGTTTGGTTTATGTAGTGCAATTATGGCAACTCACTGCTGTTTGGACTATTCTTATAGATGCCAAACAGCAGTGACAAGCCGAATGCCGCTGAGCGGCATTCGGCTTGGCTGTTCAGCTTGGCTGTTCTGCTGGGTCCCTCTGTGAGGGACCCAGTAGAACAGAAAAATAGTTAAAAATGCATTAAAAGTTATTGGAAAACGATTGTGATGAGCTAGCAGTGACAGCTAGCTCTGCACAATAGTTTTCGATTGTCCGGCGGCTCTGCTGCCATCCTAAAAAAGACAAACTCCGTGTGCTCTGTGAGCCTCCCACTCCCTCGCGCCAAGGAGAAAAACACTGCTTTTTCATTGTTTATATGAGGACCATGTCAGAATATAAAAAATAATAAAGATTTATTTGCCCATTGGAATGAATTGATAGTTTCCTATTGGCTATTTCAATTTGCAATAGGCAATAGTAAACTAGCATTGTTCCCACCCTCTGCTGTGTGAAGAACTGCAGCAGAGGGCGGGTACAATGCTACTTTACTATTGGCTATATTGGCTAAAAAAGGTAAAAAAAGACAGTGTTTCTGACCTTTCCGGCAGGGAACAGGAGACTCCCGAAGCGCCCAGGAGTTTGCTGTCTGCAGATCAGTGTCCCTGGTTATCTGGTAACCAGGGACGCTGATCTCTCTGCAAGTGGGCGGAGCCAGCCGTAAGATCACGGATGGCTCCGCCCAGCTGTCAGAAGCAGGCTGTCAGCCGACCAATGACTGGACGCTCAGCCAGCTTCGGCTTTCAACGCGGCTCAGCAAAGCCAATGCATATGCGCTGGGCTCGACCGAGACGCTCGGGCCACGTTCGGGAGCTATAAGTGCTATAGTGAATAGCCCGTACAGCACCCCTTCAGTTCTAATGAACCAAAGGGGTGCTGGGGCTAAAGCTAGCCGAAGGATCGGGCGAAGCTACGGCTAGATCCTTCGGCAGCTAGTGAATAGACCCCAATGTTAGAATAAAACATGAAATCTGCACCACATGTCACATGTCACATACCTTTTGCTTCTTTCACATTCTGACAGAAAGAACCCCAATCTGTCCATATTTTCTGGCCAATGTCTTCCCATACCTGCTTCCTGGCCCTGCGGTTCTTATAGGCATCGTCTCTCATATCAAAGATGCAGGGCTTCTCCTGCACCATGCGGATGAAGCTCTCTGTGTCTAGGCCATCCATCATGCAAACGTCGTCTGAAATATGACTGAAGTCATCCTGGAGTGTGCCTGGGTGTGGCCTATGCCTGTTTGCATGTGGGGGACGCGTGTTGATCCGCGCATATCGTCAACATGAAACCGCGCAAATGCTATTATAAGGGCGTTTGCATTGAGATCTATGGAAAAATAAGCGCGGAAATCCGCCCCAAATAAGCTCCTGTACTTCTTTCGGCGTAGGGCGGTTTCCCGCGTGTTCGTACTCGCGGAAAAACGCCCAGATGGGAACCATGCACATTGAAAATAATGGCATTTCCCTGTTTGAGCGTTTTTCTGGGAGTACGAAAGCGCGGAAAAACGCCTAGGTGGGAACCGGGCCTAAGTGATTCTCGGAGCATTACAACACTCAAGATGAAGAATCTCATTAACCTCAATAGGTCTTTTCACACGTGAGCGTTGTGTCGCCTGGTACATTAAGCTCAAAAAAGCTTCTTTTGGGGCAGAATCATGCGTTTTTGGCCCTGGAGCGTGTGAAAAACACTTGTTTGCATGCTTTTTTCAGACACTCCCAATTAAAAGTTTAAGGGATCAAAACGCACAATTCTGCTCCTGTACTACAAGCCGTGCATACAAATGCACATAAAAAGCACAAAAATGCATCCAAAATGGGGGTCCTTATTATATGTCAGTGCTGTCTAACTATATAACTATAACCATCTTTTGGGACTAATATGAACAAACATAAACTATTTCATTAGTAAATGCCTTTGAAGTTTCTTCTAGCTTTAGCTCTGTCCTGACAACAGAGTGTAAATTGCTTTCAATGTTTGTCAGAGACAGAAATTATTTGGATTTGTTCTTGATAACTCTGGAAAACACCAGCTGCTAGGAAAGAGCATTTCTAGTCAATGGGACTTGTAAATGCAGTGGCATTATCCTGCTTTCATTCAGATAGTAATTAGGCTCATAAAATGTCCCTTCTGGCTTTTGTTTTATTATGTGGGACTTTTTGGCATTAGGAAGCTTGCTCAGGTTTTGTAATCTTATGAATGCATGTCTAAAGTGATCTGAGTACCTACTTAACTCAGATATATGAAACTCTGAGGGTGGGCTACTAACTCTGAAAGGCCAATATATGTGACAGTTTTATTTTTTAGCTGGCAAATTCTGCATTTGGTGCTATTTATGAACCTTCAAGGAATAGAATTAAGGAATGGAGGAGGAATCTCCCCTGCTGACTATTGTATTCTGACAGCCGGAGCTATGAGGATCTACGTCCACGTGATTATAAATAAAAAAGCAAGCTCCTAATTCATCTTTCTGTAAAGTCTATTTATTGGGTTACTATACAGTGTTTTGGGAATACAAAGGAGACTGCTTTTTGTCTCCAATCTCACAGTCTAGCTTTCATTTTCACAACAGTAACTACATAATCTAGTTACTGATAAAAGGATTGCTATTGTATCAAAAGGGTGTCATCATGCATTCTGTAAGCCTAGGGCAGCTTGATCTCTAGATACAGCCCTGCCCTACAAGTGAAATTGTTACACAATCACATGGGAATTCTTTGCATTGTATTGCAAAGAATTCACTTGGCCCAAGCCACAAAGAAGTGGTGATTAAAGCCTCTGGGTAAAAAAAAAACCTAGCCCCACTGCAAGTGTTAACTGCTTGTTTTTCTCTGGGGGTATAATGTAAAGCACTTTTACTTACCTGATCCCTGCTCTCCTTAAGTCAGTCGGCGCTCACCTCTCTCCGCTCTGTTCCAGCTTGTGAACTGTCCCTCGGCTATTAGAAGTGATGATGTCAGCTGATTGCCGGAGCGTAGGGGGGAAGAGGCTACAGGTACCGGTCTTGGAGCCATTGGGAACACAGATAAGGTAAGTAAAAGTCCTTTACTGAATAACCCCTAGACAAAAAAAAACAAAGTAGTTAACCCTAGCAGTGCAGGGGCTGCCCCACTGCAAGGGGAGGTTTTTGGTTTTTATTTTTAACTGGAGATACACTTTAATTGTAGGTACTGTCTAGGATCCACATGTACCAGAATGCCAATGTTAGTATTCATGTGCATGCCCTGTCCATTTGAGTGCAGTTATTTTGTTTTAGAGAGAAGGGTGAAAGGTTTGAGTCAGGTTTTCTTTTTTGACTAGCATAGGAAAGAGTTAAAACCCATGTCAGGTTGAATTATTGTGTGTGTGTGTTTCTCCAGTTGGGGAGATTTTGTAGATATCCCACCACACTCCTGACCAACGTACCCCTTGCTGAATGGTACTAAAGTGACTCTGCGGTTGGCGCGGCACAAATCCAAGAAATAAGTATGTCACCAGCATACCAAGGATCTTTGTCCCAAAAAGCCTTTATTGAGGTGTAAACATTATGTCAAACAAATAGCGACGTTTTTAAAACCTTACAGGGGCTGTTCATCCGGCATAATAGGACCAAATGATCAAGTTGGGGAGATATCCCTGTCCCATAAACACATCAGGAATTGAGAGGAAATCTTTTGAAAATGAGAGAAATCCTCCTTTGGACAGACAAGTGTACCAATTGCAAAGACTTCCCTTGGACTCCTGTTCCAGTGGCAAAAGTAAAAAAAAATGCTGGAAACGCCTAATTATCTTTTACAATCAAGTATCCTAAAACACATATTAACAATTTATAATTGTGTTCACAGTGTCATTACTTCCAGCACAAATTGTTACTTAGCAGTATGGTATGGGGCCCCTGTGCTGCAGGCCTCATGGTAGTAGCATATACTGATGCACTTGTCAATTCTAACCCCATTCTTTCCCACATAAGTAAAATAAATATAAAATGATTTTTCAGTAGTGTTTTGGTTACAATTTAGGTATCTGCTGTTGTGGCATTGTGCTAGCCAGCAATAAAGAAAAGTAACTAGTTTGTTATTATTGACTTTAGTTTAGAACAGTATGTGGCATTCATTGAATGTAGTATCGATATGGATTCAGCTATAGGGCACTATATAAACTACAGGTCAGGGTATATATTAACAGCAGTGTTTTATGAGACCATTCATTGTGCTACAGGTTTGTTTGCGCAATGGATTTCCTTGGAGACGTTCCCACTATGCACATGCCTTTCACCACATACTGTGCCTGCCTGCATTACACAATGCACTCGTCAATGACATAACCAGCTACGGCATAAAGATCAATACCACCTCAGGGCACTGTTAGCTTCTCAAACACAGTCAATGACAGTTAACATTTTCATTTAGGGTATTTGACTTTGTGTCTTTGTGTAAACACATTCTCATGTATTCACTTCCACTGTATTTTATACTGTTCAGTACTTAAGTAAGCAAAAGACCAATTAGATATTTATTTGTAGGATAGTTTTATTTCTCATATTTTTATAGTACTAACAAGTTATACAAGGCTTTACAGAATATAAACATATATATATATATATATATCAATTGTAGAATTTTTGTGAATCAGTTAAAAGGACACTAGGATCCTTATTTGTGGAAATCTTTGAGGTTGCACATTTTAAACCTGATATAATATAAATAATTGTATTGTAGGAGACATTTGAGGTTTATTTCCTATTTTTACTGAACTATAACTAACATGATATTATAACAGATCAAACTCCCTCGTTTTTATGTGTCAGGTGCTGCAATGGTTCAGTGGATTAGCCCTCTGGTCCTGGCCTTGCAGCACTGGGGTCCTCAGCTTACATCTCAACCAGGATACTATCTGCAAGGAGTTTGTATGTTCTCCCTGTGCTTGTATTGGTTTCCTCCGGGTACTCCGGTTTGCTCCCACTCTCCAAAGATACACTGGTAGGGTACTTGGCTCCTGTCTAAATTGGCCCTGTGTGTGACTGTGAGGTAGTGACCTATGATTGTAAGCTCTTTGAGGGCAGGTCATCTTATGAAATTATTCAATGTAATGCTCTGCGTAGATTGTCGGCGCTATATAAATACCTGTAATAGGTAAACATTGGAAAATAATAGGTAGCAGTCACTATTTACCCATCTTATTTTATGTTAACTTCCTTCACCACAGACACCAATTGAAGCAATGCTTTCGGGGGTTGATTTACTAAAGGCAATAAGGCTGTTACCTTTGCAAGATAATTAGGGTGGGGATTAGAATTCACTCTGTAAAGAATACCTAATCTCTAAAATCTCTCTAAAAAAAAACAAAAAAAACTGTATTTTGTGCTTGCATCATGATTGGATGATGGAAGTCAGTAGAGTGTCACCTCATTCACTAAGCTAAGGGAAATGTCCCCCGGAAAGTGCAAATTCCCTTACAGAGTGAATAACCTATTAGTAAATCAACCCCTTTGTGTTGCAACCAATCAGCTGCAGTCACTGTTCGGGTATTATCTTGTCTTGTTCGTTTTTCATTTACTCTTTTGCTTTTCATTTAATTTTATTTATTTATTTTTGATCCAGGAACACCGATTGCTGTGCCTGCAAACTTCTATATTGGTCGTCTGCCATTATTGTTTGAATTACAGTATTTATTAGGGCTGTGGAAATTAAATATTAATTTCTCGATTAATCGTTAAACTTTTTGATCGATTAAAATTATTTTGATCGCTAATGAAAACACTCACCTCTCCGCCGTCTTCCAGGAGTCCCGTCGGTGATCCATTTGGATCTGTATGTGCGTTATAATTAATCAAAATTTAATCGATTATTGGTTTTAAAAAATTTCGATTAATCGAACAGGAAAATTTTAATCATTACCAGCCCTAGTATTTATGCTTAGCCCCGGCACATGCGTCTTTTATTGCTGAGAGACCGACCTTCTTGTCTGGCTGTTTTTTGATCTGGGAGTGCCAATCGTTGTGCCTACATATTGGCTATATTGGCCGTTTGTCGCTGTCTTCTGAAATAAAGCATTCATATTCAGTCCCGGCGCATGCGCACTTAATGACTGAGAGACTGATCTCCTGTCTCCATAACAATCCAGGAAGCCTTCGTTTCTGACACATCATCTGTGACGTGCATTCCTGGCGCTTGCGCCGTGGGACGCTCGAGAATTGTGTCCTCTCGTTTCCTTAGCAACCTATGACAGATAGCATCTGCGCCGGCGCTTTATAGTGATTAAAATCTGCATGTTTCTATGATCTTGCTGTTATCATTTTATGAGTTTGTACCTAGGTCGCGATCATGTTTACCACTATGCAGCCACAGCATCGATTTGGATCCTCTTATTGCTGGTATGATTTTCTATTTTATTCATTTAAATTGTACTTTGTTTGTTCGTTTTGTACTCATTTGACCTTTAAAAACCACTATGACATCACTGAGGGTGTGTTTTTCAATTATCAATTAACTACATGGGGTATAATGTGGTGTTTGATTGTTACTATATTATCACATCTTTCTGCCTTGAGGAAGGGACCATGTGCGGCCCCAAAACGTCGGTTTATGTGGATGTCTGTGATGCTTTCTGCCCAATAAAAGGGACATATTTATCTTTACTACTGAGTGCTGGTGATTTCCTGACTGTCCTGTGTTTGCACGGCGCCATCCGTGGTAATTCATCACTGCGAGCACCACTTTTTTTCTTATCTGGCCGGGACTGCTGTGGGGAGTGCGGAGGGTCTCTCCATCGACTTTTCAACTGTTCGTGTATTATGACAGCAGCCCACCCACTGCTGTCAGAAAACAATAGCTTCACTTCGGGACGGTTATTCACTCGGCTGCCTACGGCAGCTTAGTGTATAGACCCCTAAATGATCACAAAACTGTTGATAGGCATGTACTGATAAGAATGTGCATGGCAGAAGAGGATACCTCCACAAATAGAGCCAGAGCATCTGTGCTAGGGTAATATTTGCAGCAAATGGCAATGCTGAGCACAAAGCAGTCATCGGGATATTATCTATAGACTGTGGATATTTATTGACCACAATCATTACTATTTATGACTATTACTTAAATGTCACTGATCTTATTTCACGCAGATGGCTTCTGTATCAACAAAAGCAATAATCTGAATGACAATTTCATTGAGTATATAGATCAAACTGCATAACTAGGAGATATAATACACAAAGGTCACAAAAAATAAATAAATTAAGCACTTGACAAAGCTCCATTTATAAACCATTTGACAATTTATAATAACCTACAAGACATCTAATTAGAACAGTGGAATGTTTTACACCCTGGTATTGCTTACATTTAACACCTCTGTGACAAAAATATACACCATCATTTTGGCTGCAAGCATGTTGACACTGCAATCTTTACACAAAGAAGTAAGATGATTTTAGATATTACAGCAAACACATGGCCTTGTCGTTGAAGTATTTTTATACACCACTTATGTGGGATCATGCAATATGGACAGAACTTACATAGAAATATTTATGTGAGTCAAGGATTACTTGAAAGGATACTTTTCTTTCACGTAGGTGTACAGTACATAGCCTGGATGAAGTAGCAAAACAGGAAACCTTGTTACAGTTACAAACTTTTCCCAAAACAGTTGTAGCAAAGTGAAAACAAGAAACCATGTATTTGTCCTTGAAGGTCAGTGAGTTCATTACAGTGACACTAAGCTCAGGAGTTAAATCTTAAAAATGCGTTAACGTCCCTTAACTATTACCAATACTGTACTTTTGTCTATCACTTAGCTGCAATCATTTCTGGTGCTGGCAGTGTCCTTCTTTCTGGAGGGTGGCTACTTTTGTTGCCAATTGTTCCTGTGTGTGTTGTAAAGTAGCCACCGCTTCAAGCTCGCTCTCATGATGGACTACAATCTCATGTTTAGTTTCCTAATTTGTATAGAGATTGTAGTCCATCATGGGAGCAAGCTTGGAGCAGTAGCTACTTTACAACACACACAGGGACCATGGGGAACAAACAGAACCACCCTCCAGAAGGGTGGTTACTTTTGAGTTTAGTGTCACTTTAAAGGGTATGTAAACCCTAAAATTACAATGACACTAAACTCAGGAGTTACAATTTTATTACAGCTATTCAAAATGTTTTGAATAGCCTACTGCCCATTGCTTTCACTGACTTCACAAATACTTTGACTTATTTGGATGGATTTTGTATGTTGATTGATTTTTGAGTTCTCAAACATTACAGTGGACATTATCACCTTAGTTTCAAGTTTGGAGCCCTGTTGTAAATATGTTTAAGCTTGGCTTTGCACCAATGCATTTTCCCACATAGCCTTGTGCATAACCAGCAGAGTGTGGGTTATGCACATTCTTGCTGAGCCTTTGTTAGATTGCATTTTGTGGAGCACGTTCAACCAGTGCACTATAACTTAGATACACACTTATTAAGGTGCACTCAGAAACAGCAATGAAACTTTGCAAGACAGTGTGTGTAGATTGATAGATTGATAAAGGCATTGTGTAAATATTTACTTTAATTATCCAGTCATGTAAAAAGCATGTTTATTTTGAATATCCAGTCATGTGCAGATGAAATAAGTAAAAAGGACTTTGATTTTCACTTGATTGAATAACTGAAGTTGATATTTACGCAAGGGTTGAAGGGTGTAATGATCGGGATACTTGAAAACGTCAATACACAGCCCCAGAGGCTGTGTATCATCATGATGTTCACAGCTAGCGGTCATTGATCAGCGCAATCACACGACCTATGGTGTGTATTGTATTTTTTTAACTGTCCATTTCATTGCAACAGCTGGCGTGGATGGTGGTAGATGGTATTCACCGCAGCTAGGTGCAGCAAAGGCTGGGGAGTGGGGAGGGTGTTCCGAGTTAGTTCACTTTTTAATTTTTTTATGCAAAGGTGAACTTACACCTTTAAGATTCTAATCTACATTAGAAAATCAGCCACGCTGAGCTTCCCACAGAAATTAAATCTCTATTTCCTTGCTGACCTACAGCAGAGCATACATACAGTATACTATAGGTCTGTAACCATGTTAGGTGAGAAACACTGCTGCACCGCTGAACCCAATGTACTCTTACTTTCTGGACGCAGTAGTAAACTATGATAATAGCAATATCTTTTTGGAGAACAAAGAGAACAATATGCAATCAGTCACAGAGATGAACCAATGTGTTAAAAAAATTTAAAGATCTCCCTGGTTGAAATGTTTTATCATGCTCGCAACTGCTCCCCTACAAATGTCAGTTTGTCAATGCAATATACATACATTTATATATATATACATTTATATATATATATATATATATATATATATATATATATAAATGTAATAGTTAATGACAAATCAGTTAAAGTGGCATTAGTTAGCATGACAGTTGCAGTTGGTATTACAGTTGGTAGGAAGTTATGTGGTGTGATATTACTCCATTAACAAGGCAACTAAAGGCTCAAAAATCATGGCATGCTGTGAAAAAATAGCTCCAACAATAGATAGTTAGTCAGGTTTATGAAGCCTTATTAAACATAATTAGTTTAAGATTAACTATTTTCTTTTGCTGGTCTCCTTAGCTTTTCTTTCACATTTTGTTATAGTGTTTACTGTTCATATGAATATTTTGTTGGGTTTTCATTCCTTTTGTTTGCTAGCTTTTTTGTAGAGCAAATGTTTAAAAAGAAGATATGCAAATGGTTAAAAGCTTTAGTTCATTTAGGAATACCTTTGGCACTCTTTGTGATTTAAAAAAAAACACATTATTTTTGGTGTAAAAATAAACAGGACAACATGAAAAAGTGTATTTTTTTCTATTTTTTCCTCTTTTTTTGCATTAAAAAATATATAGAGAAAATGAATTATTGCTAATCTAATTAGTGGCCGAAGCTACGGCCAGATCCTTCGGCAGCTTTGTGAATAGACCCCATAGTGTCACAGACAGTCCCTACTAATAATCTAGAACCAGAACAGTCCCCAATCTTAGGCACATATTACATTTTGACTTCCTCATCCTTGCAATAGGACCTTGTACCAGCACTGTTATCCTGTAATGAGTAATATTGTGGAGGATGTAGACACACAGAAGGCTCAATCAGCGGTGGGAGTGTGGGAAATGAAAATTGAAGAGTGTCTCTGCAGAGTGAAAAAAAAAATTCAAGCATAGAATAGGGTAGGATAGAACAGCGTAGGATAGAACAGGATCGAAAGGATAAAAAAAAACTGAAGTACTAAGAGGAAACCCAAATAAATTTAGGAAAAACATAAAAACTTAACAGTCTACCATGCAGCAAGTCAACAACTTTAGTCAGCTTTCATTAATTCCCCTTTGTGAGAGGGTAGGAGATATAACACAGCCATTCTATATTTCTGCCATATAACAAATGTATACACTTTTGCTAGCTTTTCATGAAAGAACATGCACAAGCCTAAAGCTTTGTTCAGAGATGGGGGAATGTCTGTGACTTTACATTTATTTTGGAAATGACAGTTTCCTATCTATCCAACAAGTACAAGAAAGCAAATTAGGTTGTGGTTTGCCAATTGTCCCATCATTTAAAGAAAGTAAGAATGTCATCCAGATGTCACTGGCTTCTACGTATTCATTTTCCTTTATTCACTGTTTCTTGTATAATAATTCCAAAGCAAAACCAAGAAAACAATGTGTGGAGTTCATTATCCCAACTATGCCCTGGGGAAGCTTATAAACTCTGGTGACTCATCCACAAATAACATAGGCACACCTAAAGGACAAGTGCAGGACTGGCAGATCATCTTGACACCATTTCTTCGAGGCTTTAAAAATCATATTCTTTGTTAATGCTGTGGCAAGTTATTTCATAGATTTAAAGTAAAATACCAGAAAAAAAGGTTTGGATGTAAGTAGTGCTGGACTGGGATAATAAAGTCTTCTTGGCATAAAAAGCACTTCAAACTACATGTTTGTACATGACCAAATTTTCCTAAGACAGATCCTAAGTGCTATGGGTGTATTTATAAAGGTTGCAATTGTCTTTCTTTAGATGAAATACCATTTTTGAGGGCATATCCTATTTATGAAGCTGCTCTGGGCATTTTTTTTCCCACTATTTCTTTCTATATTTCAACTAAAATATGTATAACTCAATCACATCCATTTGTCAGACAACTTTGCTTATATAGATTTTCTGCATCTGTTTTAGATGCCAATCTAAAACAGATGTAATTAATCCCTGTCAATGGAGGGAAGGTAGAGAAATGATTTTCATATAGACAGGATCATTCATCATTATTTTTTTAATTAAGTCTGATGCACTCATCTCACTCCCTTCCACAAATGTTGTGATCATGGAAGTCTTCTTGAAGACATTTTTCCAAACAGCATTGAATATCGAGTGCTGGTTAAAGTCTGATTTGGTAACACAGACACTGGTGCCTAGCCAAACAAGGTAATTAAGCATGAATACATACGGGTCTATTCTTTCTTTTTTTTTTCTTTATTCTGACACGAAGCCGTGTCAGAATAGAAAGAAAAACTAAGACTTTTTTGCCCATTGGAATGCATTGCTAGATTCCTATTGGCTATTTCAATTTGCAATAGCCAATAGTAAACTAGCATTGTACCCGCCCTCTGCTGATGGACAATACTAGTTTACTATTGGCTATTGCAAATTGAAATACCCAATATGAATCTAGCAATGCATTCCAATGGGCAAAAACTTTTTTTTTTCTATTCTGACACGGCTCCGTGTCAGAATAAAGAAAAAAAAGAAACAGCAGTGCTTCTCTCCTTGGCGGTCAGGAGCAGAAGACTCCCGGAGCACCAGGGAGAGTTTGCTGTTTGGAGATCAGTGTCCCTGGTTAGCAGGTAACCAGGGACGCTGATCTCTCTGCAAGTGGCCGGAGCCAGCCTTAAGATCACGGCTGGCTCCGCCCAGCTGCCAGAAGCAGGCTGTCGGCCAGCCAATGGCCGGCCGCTTGGCCAGCTTCGGCTTTCAGCGCAGCTCAGCCGAGCCAATGCATATGCGTTCGGCTCGACTGAGCCGCTCGGCCATGTTCGGGAGCTGTACGGGCTATAGTGAATAGCCCGTACAGCACACCTTTGGTTCTACTGAACCGAAGGGGTCCTGGGGCCGAAGCTAGCCGAAGGATCGGCCAAAGCTACGGCTAGATCCTTCAGCAGCTTAGTGAATAGACCCCATCATTATAATAAAGGAGGTGAACTCAGCAGAAAAAATTAAATTCACATCCACAAAGCAACAGCACGGCCAGACAGAGGAAACCAGTGGATGTTCATCGGCTGAGTATGTGCCCTGCTGTATCAACAATACCAAACAGAAAGAAGATCTGGCTGCACACTGCAAACTTGGCTGGAAAACTTTAATTGCAGCACACAGCTTCACATTTGCATTCTGCCCTCTCTAATGCATTTCAGCCAATCACTGGCTTCATTGTAGAGATAGGGGAGGCAGTGAACATATATATCACCATACACAGCTGTTGATAACAAGCGCATTAGCATCATTAACAGAGACATAATAAATGTAAATTGACACATTGGGGGTGATTTACTAACTTAAACACACACACGCACCAGGTGCGTGTGCATTTTTACACAGCAAAACGTATTTATCAACCAAACATGAGCAACGTGTCACATTTTCACACCGTTATGGCGCGTGTTATGTATTTACGTACGTGCGCGTCATGTAGCATGCGCCATAGGCTACACGCGGCTCTAATAGCGGCATGCAAGTCTCTAAAAGCATATTTCCACTAATGCCATATATGGAAAAATCATGCACATGATGCATATATAATGCTGCTTCACAGTTTAGACAAAAATGGTTAGCTCATGCATTTACATTCCCGCATTCATCAACGCAAGCAACACAACGTAGAGCTAATTTACACAACATCACCTTGCAATTCATGCAGGGATTTGCACAACACACCTGCTGGGTGAGTACACACTACAAAGGTGTCTAGATTCCCTCATGCTGGGAGGGAACACACTACAGAGGTGTATACTTGTTTGTGGCGTGTTTATAAGGTTAGTAAATCAACCCCATTGTCTACATAAATGTAACAAAATCCATATTACCTTCTATCATATTCTTTATACATTACAATATAATGACAAAACGCAAAATATATGTAAATCTTACTATGTCTCTTGTATCTACAGTATATAGAGTAAAATCATCTAAGCTAGCCATGAAACCGTACACATGTATATAGACCTCATTATAGCCCTACAACCAACTTACTTTTAATACTTTCATACTTAAACAATTAAAAACAACTGTACAATTGCAAATACAATAAAAACACTAAAATCCCTTGGACTGATGTTGACAGGAGAAAGAAACAAACAATACCTGTATTTATGTTAAATGAGATAAAACATTAATACTCATTCTCTTTGTTGTAAACCTTATTAAATCATATTTATAAGGCTAAATATTGTCAGGTATAAATGTGTCCATAATTGCAAATAGAGTGGGAGGGGAGAGGGGTTACTAATGACGTAAAAAGGGCAGGGAAAGAAAGAGGGAAAGAGGATGGTGGGGAGGAGATGTTATGGATTAGGGTAAGTAAGATTAACACAACAGATTCCACCAAATTCCTAAACTTTAGAAATTAGGTAGAATTAGTAAATTAAAAACAGCTAAAAGAAAACCTTTTGATATTGTTGACAGGAAGATACTGTATATTTAATCTGCATTATTCTCAAGACACTTCTAAGAAATCCAGTAATAGGAAATCTACTGTAGCTGCATTTAAAAGGCAAAAAATTTATAAAACAATGTGCTCGTGTAAAGGGTCACTGAAGGACAGAAGCGTATTCATTTCATGTTGCATTCCTCTGTCTTTATCCGTTTTTTGCAGTTGCATCAACTTTATATTGCTCCAGTAACCTGTGCCTGAATCATTTACTAACAAAAACAGAACAAAGAACTATGAATTTAGTGATATAAGCAAAAACATAACCACATGTAGACTAAAATTGCTTTACTTACTTGTACCATTTTTATGACATATTGACAAATATGTCTTTACCATATTATGTAGCAAGTTGTAGGCAATGTTTATTATTTGGCAAATCTTGGTGACCTTAAATGAATCTGATATTCAACATTTAATGGACAAAACTTCTCAATGTCAAACTGAAAAATCGAATTGTATTTTAACACAAGTTAAAAGTTACGGTAATCTCTAAATATAAACATTTATCAATGGTAACATATTTTTGTGGCAACACAATAGCATTTAACTGTGAAATGAGTAGTTATGCAGTGCCCAACATTTACACCAGCTTTAGGTTTATGCCCTCTACTACCCTGGGGTGTGTAGAGTGCAGCCACATAACTTAGTCTGGATTCCCATCTGGCAAATTTGGCAAATACCAGAAGCTCTTGTGTGATTGAAATGTGGATGACTGTTATCTTCGCAGCTCTAGTAAGATCCTCCCTGCAATATGATGGTTATAGAGATTCTCTGTGATAATTAAAGACCCCATACTTTTCATACAGTATTTAAAAGCATTTTATAAATGTTATTTTCCAGCTGGACTCTGAAAGTTTGGTCAAGCACAGAAATGTGGGCAAAAATATTTTACATGCCGGGGCTGACTTATTGAACATAAAACGGGGCTCATAAATTGAACAGCTGTGTTCAGATGTTTGTAGCATATATAGGGAGATATAAGATGGAAGGGATAATTATATATAAAACACCATTTCAATTAACCCACTATACATTGCTACACACCTGTCAATCCAGTGGCAAGTTTTTACCTCTGAACGAGGTTCTTGGCTTCCAGCCAAATGCAGGCCCTGCAGCCAACCTATTCTCTGTCTTAAAGAGTTTGTGCATCTGTTGCTCAGGGTTCAAGCAATGTTTCAGAATACTAGCGGCCAGACCCTCTGTTTCTAGAAGAACCCTGTGACCCGCTGTGTCTACCTACATGACTGTTTCCTGTGTCTTCCCTAGACTCCTCAGCACCCCTAGTGTGTACCTGTCTTTAGTCATAGAGACTCCTTGAATGCGTGTACTCCTGTGCATTGAACATTCTGATAGACTCCTTTCAGTCCACTATCAGTGCGCACATAATGCTCCAAGAGATCTACCGTTTTCTGCTGTAGGGTGATTGTTCAGAGCTGCCTGCAGCACCCTCTCTATGAGTTCTTGCATTCCCTTTCCTGTGCCAGAGTCCAGTTAGTTTTCAGTTATTCGTCACCTCCAGACTCTAGACCCTTTAAAAAAAATGCAATTGAGAAATAATTATATAAGATACTGATTGTATGTTTGCAATAGATGAATTGACTACTATCCCTTGAGAAAGCGGAACTGTGAAATGCATCAGAGCAAATGCTCATGCTACAGTGGAAGAATGATTTATGAACATCATATCCACACGAATGGACTGCATAATACAAAAATACAAAGTATTTATATGTTGAAGATATGAACAGTAAAATGTATAATGCAAATGTGGCAGCGGGAGGGAACATTGAGGGAAATTATATATACAAATATTGCTTTTAATGTCATATGTGTATTTTAACTACATGGAATAAATTGACGTTGATTTTAACAAAGATTTAAGTCTGATGCCTCATAAAACCCCATAATACTTAGAAGTATATGGTGTAAGAATTTTGAGAAGTGGTGAGGTATCAGAACACCTGGATCTTTAATTCCTTGGAATTGTGGAGTCAATCTCTGAGTTCATGCTGATACTGTCCTTCCTTCTGGAGACTGGCTACTTTTGTTCCCCATGGTCTCTATGTGTGTTGCAAAGTAGCCACTGCTCGAAGCTCGTTCCCATAATGGACTACAATCTCATGTTTACTTTACCAATTTATATTGAGATTGCAGTCCATCATGAGAGCGAGCTTGGAGCAGTGGCTACTTTGCAACACACACAGGGACCATGGGGAACAAAAGTAGCCACCCTCCAGAAGGAAGGACAGTGTCAGCATCAATTCAGAGATGGTTTGAGTATCTACAGCCGTGTTATATACAAATAATACATTGTTATTACAGCGGACCTATACCCATATCTTTAAAATAACAACAAACACACCTTTAGAAATGTTTAGTAATGACAATCTACAAACACATACTTCTAGATAATTCTTTTCATACCTTTTCTTTCCCAGTGTGCATTGTTTTGGCAAACTGAAGTCGTTTTGCCCTTTAAAAGCAGGAAGTGAATGCTCTGCAAGTGTAAGTATTTCAGAATCACAGCATTACACACCTGACATGTCTATTTAGCATTGAAAATTCACCCCGAGCCAGACTCGGGATTACCGCCAGGGAGGTTAATAATCATCATACATAAAGGGATGTATTGGTAGAATTTGATTTTTGAGTGTAAAGGTCCACTTTAATAGGTAGGGTACTTACTTGCAATTTTAAGTTTTATCTCTTAGGGTTTAGTGTCACTTTAAGACCTATTTTTAACAGTTCGATGGGCCTGTAGTTGGAAAAGACACATGGGTCTTTTGACAATAATATATGTGCTGAGTAGGTCTAAGAGGAGAGACCAGCTTAACAGAGGTAAATGCTCATAGGAAATGTGGTGCCAACTGGTCTTGGAGGTTAACTGCTTCAGGACCAGGAGCATTGCACATTTTTGAGTCTGCAATCATCCATGTGAGTTCTTCAGAAGTTAGGGTGGCCTCTTGTTGAGTCCATTCTTCTGGTGTCATTTTGGGAGGCCTGAGAAAGAGATATATGAACAGGTATTGTCAAGTTGGTGTTACTGAGAGGGTTCCTATAGGTGGTGTATGTTTACAACCCTCCCTCCTCTATGTACAATAGGAGGAGGGAGGGTTGTAAACTCTGCAGAAAAATACCTGGTGGTCCCAATAAATCCTAATATCAGGGTATGAAATGGCCTAAATAGTAGATTAAGTGGTAGTCGGTAATGTAGTAGCAGGAAGAGAGAACTCAAATGTGTCCCAGGATGGCCACAGGTAAAGTTTAATAGAAAACATGCACGAGTTAACTAGTGGCACCATTCATGCCAGAGAGAGCTACCAGTCAGTGGCAGCATGGCGAAAGTGGAGTCTATTTCAAACGTACAAAAAAAACACATACAGCAATTCAGAATGCTCATAATAGCATGAGGTAGTCCCTTGATAGTTAAAGACTTAAAGGTAATGCCTGATCCCACAGGCCAGAGGGTGCACAAGGCAAAGCAGAGCCTCTTCCTACACTGCTCACCTCTGCACCCCCTGCCACAGGTGGTGCAAAGTGTGAGCAGTATAGGAAGAGGAATGCAGGAGGTGCAGAGGTGAGAAGAAAAGGAAGAGGGGTGCAGAGGTAAGCAGAGAAGGAATAGGGGTGCAGAGGTAAGCAGAGAAGGAATAGGGATGCTCGGGGTGCAGAGGTGAGAAGAAAAGGAAGAGGGGTCCAGAGGTAAGCAGTGTAGGAAGAGGGATGCAGTTGTTGCAGAAGTGAGCAGTGTAGGAAGAGGGATGCAAGGGACGCAGAGGGGAGAAAAGTAAGATGAGGGGTGCAGGGGGTGCAGAGGTGAGCAGTGTAGAAAGAGGGATGCAGAGGTGAGCAGTGTAGGAAAAGTGGTGCAGAGGTGAACCGGGGTGTTGGGGGTCTCTGCTCATGGTGTCTTGGAAGCTGGGTTCCTATAGGTGGTGTGTAGATTGTATAGGGTTTTGTAGAAACAAATTAAAGTGTTGGAGATGTCCTTTGGTAGGTGGACCCTTGTCCTTTGTTTCATGCCTATGTGGGATATATAGGTGTGCTTTTATTGTTTTGGTAAAAGCTTAGTTAGGGATTTGGCACGTTTGTTTTCATATTTTAAAAGGGTATGTTGGCATTTTGTTAATATGACTTTTGCCTTCCCTGGACATGGGATTTTAAGGCATTCTTTCGCCTGAGTACACTTGGCCCCCACCTCGTCAGAAACTGTATGTTTATGGGCAAGTTCCAGTTTTTAAACCAACTTTTAAAAGTCAAATATTTGAGTTGCTTTTTTTTATCCTAGATCATTGTTTTATTAAAATGCCACAGATAAGGGGTTTCTGGGACGCCCATGTGATCATAGGATCAATGTATGGCCTTGTTCTTGTACTGAAATACATTTTAAGCTGTGAGTCGATGTCCTCCATAACCACCGCATCCTGGAGGACGATTTCATTAAGATGCCAGTATATCTTGCTAGTATATGGTAAATGGATCTGGAATTCTATTAAGATAGATGCATTATCTGAGGAGGTGATGTTCAATACAAGCCTTAGGAAAAGAGGCTTAGACTTTGTTTCACAAGAAATAAATCAGTACACATGTAGGCATTATGCACATTGGAGTATAACATGTAGTCCCTTGTGAAAGCCTGATCGATCTACTACGCATCACATAATTGATGCTGGTGGATGAGGCATTTCAGTTTATGTAGAGTGGAGTGGCAAAACGGATGAGGAGTGGTGAGATTTGGGGGTGAAATTAAAGTCCTTTCCCAGGAAAAATTTTAGTGAAAGTGTGTAAGTGCTTCAATGTCCATTCTATGAAGAAAGCATGGTCTGCATTAGGTAAATAGACACTGGTCAGAGTGACCTCTTGGGAGGCTATGTAAACCTTAACAAATAGCATTCTGCCAGAAATCAGACTACTCACAGCTCTAGATTTGTTGTCGGCCAAGGCCTCATGGTAGACTAAGAGGTAGTTCTTCCCCCTCAGCATGGACATTTTGTTGAAAGTGAGTCTCCTGCAGTAAGTGACATGAGCTTGCAAGCGGAGGAGTGTATTTAATAGCATGGTGCACTTTTCTGGGACCTCGAGACCCTTGAAGTTAAAAGAAACAATTTGAGCATTAGACATCATGGAGCTGTAAGGTTCCTTGATGGATGGATCTGGGGTTAGAGAAAAGGCACTGGGGAGGACAAGAAAAGAGTGTGCTGAGGGGATAGGGGAGGCAGGGGAAGGAAAGGCATAAGAGGGTTGTCAGGCAGCGGCATGAACCAATAGGAGGAGGGAGGATTGTAAACTCTGCAGAAAGATACCTGGTGCTCCCAATAAATCCTAACATCAGGGTATGAAATTGCCTAAGTAGTAGATTTAGTGGTAGTTGGTAATGTAGTAGCAGGAAGAGAGAGCTCAAATGTGTCCCAGGATGGCCACAGGTAAAGTTTAATAGAAAACATGCCAGAGTTAACCTGTGTCACCATTAATGCCAGAGAGATCCACCAGTCAGTGGCAGTATGGAGAAAGTGGAGTCTATTTCAAACGTATAAAAAAAAAACCACATACAGCCATTCAGAACGCTCATAATAGCATGAGGTAGTCCCTCGATAGGTAAAGACCTAAAGGTAATGCCTGATCCCACAGGCCAGAGGGTGCACAAGGCAAAGCAGAGCCTCTTCCTACACTGCTCACCTCTGCACCCCCTGCCACAGGTGGTGCAAAGTGTGAGCAGTATAGGAAGAGGAATGCAGGAGGTGCAAAGGTGAGAAGAAAAGGAAGAGGGGTGCAGAGGTAAGCAGAGTAGGAATGCTCGGGGTGCAGAGGTGAGAAGAAAATGAAGAGGGGTGCAGAGGTAAGCAGTGTAGGAAGAGGGATGCAGGGGATGCAGATGTGAGCAGTGTAGGAACAGGGATGCAAGGGATGCAGAGGTGAGAAAAGTAAGATGAGAGGTGCAGGGGGTGCAGAGGTGAGCAGTGTAGAAAGAGGGATGCAGAGGTGAGCAGTGTAGGAAAAGTGGTGCAGAGGTGAACCGGGGTGTTGGGGGTCTCTGCTCATGGTGTCTTGGAAGCTGGGTGTCAGACTGTTGGGAGACACCAGTGTCAACACTACAGTAGTGGTGCGATCACGCAAAATCCAGAAGCAGCGCAGAGACCAGGGGAGTCAGCGACAGCATTGGTGAGTGGAGGAGTCCTGCATTGAAGAACACACATGTAGTACTGCATGCAATGAATGGATGTGCCACCTGCCTAGTGTCTATCTATCTATCTATCTATCTATCTATCTATCTCATATTGATAGTATGACTGCAAGGTAGATCAAGAGACAGACATGGCAGGCACTAGTCAGGCAAAAAAGTGTATGCTCATAAAATAACATTCTCATGCATTTTTTGTAAAAATATAAATAAACGCATGGGAATGCAGAACATGTATTTCCATACTTTTATTGTATTTTCAATGAGCTGCGTTAAAGTAAAAATAAAGTGTGTTTTAAAAAAAATGGTGATGGGCTGGTTTTGATGGCAAAGAAAGTGTGAGTCTCATCTGCCCATTAAGCTCCTATCTGCCTATCAAAAAAATGTTTTTAGTGCACAGACTGCATGCTGAAATTAAGTCACTCCCATGTGTTGGAGTTGCATCATGTCGGCCAATCAATAAAGCCAGAAGAAAACTGGGAGGGGAGAGCAGATAGCAATGTAGGAGGGGGTTGCTTGTAAGTAAGTCAGCCATAATGTGCTAATATGCTGTGCAGACTAGCACATTATGGCAAGAACCTCCGGGGCACTTCTTTTTTAATAACTACTTTACTTCTGCTTTCAGGAAGGTTTGGGAAGAAAACTACTGGGCCCTGATCTCACTAAGGGTTAGAACCTCTGCTATATTCCTCCTTCACATTAGAGCTCAATGCAGAATCTCTGTCTGCGCTGTGTAGTTGGGAGGGGGGCCCTTTCAGGTAGGGTGTACAGGGCCCCAAGATTTCTAATGGCAGCCCTGACTACCAGGCAGGAAGGTTATGCTCCAAGCTGAACAATGGCGGCTCATATATTTCTTTAATGTTTCCATACTGCTGATACAGCAGCTGTATTTTTATAAAACTCATTTATATTTTCATCTTGACATCTGGACATATGGGAGAACAGCTCAAGGGATCTTTGTCAAAGGGCCTTAACCACCTACTGCAAATGTCTGCAAAGAGCTTTACCTCAGTTCTTCAAACATTAATAAGACATTAATAAAACATTTAAAATGGTTCACACTGCCAAACAGTGCTTGGTCCATTGAAATTTATTGCACTATTGACAGCCTAAATACTATTTCAATTTTATTTTTCCTTATAAAACGTTTTAGCTCCATCCAAGGGAACAATGGCAGAGCTAGTGGAATAAAACATGCCTTTATCAAAACCTAACCAACATTTCAAGTGAATATTATGAGAAACAGCATTTGGAATATTAATTTCAGCTATATGAGATGTCTTACTAAATCAAATAAATCCTGACCTTTATACCAATACAATTGCTTATCGCATAAATATGACCAAATTATCTAATTTCCAAGCTGCAAATTAGAAACATGTATCAACATTCTATTAATTTGGTAATTTGTACTGCAGTCAGCCAGTTCCTTTGTGGTTGATAGGAGACTGCACAACAGCCCAAGCAGCTCTGAGTGCTCCACCAACCTCAGTGCTGCTTTATACTGCCACCAAACAACAAGCTGGCTATTCATAATTTACTGGTATAAACAGAAAAACCTGTCATGACACAGTAGGTAACATAAATCTGTGGACCAAACCAAATAACAAAACCTACAACAACAGCAGGTACGTAGTGATGTGTTATGAGCCAAAGAAACCCATTTCACTATTCGTAGCACTCTAAAGGTGGGAGAATGTCACGGGGAAGACTTTTTCCTCATCCCAATAGAACAATGTCATATATTTTATTTGTAAATTATCCCACTGCACATATCATCGGGAATTATCTAACTAATCATCTTGCACTGATACCTTATTTCATGCAAATTAGCAACATGTTTTGACACACATTCACATCTGTGCTGGAGAGGATGTGGCCAGGTGGGCATAGAGCTCCACTTTTTTGACCTGTAAAAACCTAAGGAGTTAATGAAATTCAGTGCTTCATTTCACATCAGATGCTCTAGGATTCTTTTTGTCTCCCTCACTATGTATATCCTTTTTGCTGCTAGAATATATATGATCAGAAAACTGAAAGACAGTATAGCTCCTAGTATTTCTAAAGTTACACTGAATGTTAATGTACAATATCTGTTTAAGAGAATGATAGCATGCAGAATAGGCCATAATAAAAAATGTTTACAGTGAAAGGGACATGTGGGCCCTCTACCCAAGAAGCCATGGGCCTCTTATAAGGACTCCCAATAGAGCAGATGTCAAATGATTGACCCTATATGCAAAGTCTCCTAGGTTTCTTTTTGTTTCTTTTTCTGCACAGTTTAATATTCATAGTTTTTACTTAATCACACACACACACACACACACACACGCAACAGGTTGGACTTGATGTCTTTATTCAACCTCAAATACTATGCAGTTTGCTTCAGTTACCCAAAACATCTTTTAAGTATATGAATCCCAACACATGTACCATTGCATGTAGCTGAATTTTTAATGTAACATCATAATGGCACAATAGCCAATATTGACTTTTATCCTGATTACTGATGGAACTCATCATAAATATATTTTGAAAACAGTACCCTCATTGTACTATTGTGATGTAAACCTTAAACCTCAAAAAAATAAAAGTGGACGTGATCAAATATAAATATTGAACAGATTGAATCATTTCTTCTTTAGGATTCAATGTTGCATCACTGGGAATTTTTTACTTGAAATTTTTTACTGGAGATTTATATTTGATCACGTCCATTCTATTTGATTATTTATTTTATATTATTTTCCTATTCACATTTGTCCATTTAATCATATTTATTTGTTTTCATATACCACTTCATGAGGAATTATTTTTCCACCTTTAACACTGGTTATTGAATTGTTATTTATTTGTTCACTCTTAGCGCTGTGCTATTTTCTTTCTATATCCCTAAGTTTACAACTGACTGGTGGTGGTTTGACAACTGCAACATGCTAAACCCGTGACAAAAGTTTTACAATTGTTCCCATTAACAGCATTGTTTTTTTATAATTTTTCCCCAAAAGAGGCGGGGGGGGGGGGGGGGCATTTGAACTAGAGCTACAGAATAGAACTACAAAATATGACTTTCCTCTGTTTAGATAGCATTAGCAATTTATATTATATTTATTCAATTCCAGTATAAATCCTTTTTTATTATTATTTAGTGTGACCTACTGTGAGCTAAAAAAGATCACGGTTCTCTATCTTATTGTAAAAAAAATATAAGGTCAGGTTTAAGTTTTGTAATATAAATGTAAACATAGCCAGAGGCTATGTAGTTTTATAAGGCCGTTAAACTGCTCTATGACCTCTTATATTTTTTGTATTTTACATTAAGAATGTTTTATTGCAATTATATCATTGCAACTCAGCTATTTAATAACAGTACGATTCTGCTGTGTTTTAGCAACTTGCCATACTGTGTGTAAACAAATGTAATCATCTACTTGTTTTTTCACTTACACTTTCTTTGTTTATGGGTATTTAAAATAAAATGGATTTTTTCAAACAAGAGTAAGGGCATATGTAATTAATCCTATGTGATATGGATACATTTGTGGCTCCAGGGAAGGGGTTATTTGATTTAAACCAAATGAAAGCTCAGTGGGGACTGGAAATCAGGGAAATAAGGAACTGGATATGATGCCTCCATCCCTGAATAGCACCTCTTTATTATGCATGTTTTCCCTGCAGGGTCTCAGAAATGTGTGTGGATATGCCTTTCAAGGTCCTAGGGATTGTATAAATGGCATCTGGATAATGCAGACTGAGAAGTGTAATTATAGTGAATAATGCCCTAATTTGAGAGATATATAACCTTACTCCTTTATTCTACAACATAAACTGATTGACTCCAGCAGTTCCAAAATACCTAACCAGAGATTAGATTACCATAAACAATAATATAAATGATTACATGTTAATCCTCTATAGCTGGTGAAATTCTGCATTGCTCTGTATAATGTACTATTGCTGGGATTTGTAGTCCTCTATAGTCGGTGCCATTCTGCATTCATTGCTGTATAATTTTACACTTTCCTTTTCACTATATTGCACACCACACATTTTTTTTCTTTTTTACTTCCACCGCTCCAAGCTTGCTCCTGTGATGGAGTGCAATCTCAATTCAAGCTAGTAGTCCATCACTGGAGCCATTTTATTTTATTATTTATCCGATTAACCGATTAATCGAACTTAATAATCGGCTAACTAATCGATTTTGAAAATAATCGTTAGCTGCAGCTCTAATTTCATGGTACCATTACGCTGTCCAGTTTTGTACTCATAGTGACAAAGATTTAAGTGTGTATAAAAGCAAAACTTATTTTTATTTAGTTTTGGTTTGCATAGGGATAGGTTAGGGATTTTAACCCTTACCTACTCTATTCAAATGAAAAAATAGCTTTACATACACTTGAATGTACATCTGTAATGAGCAGAAATTATATCAGTTGTATATGATCAATAATAGGTGTTTCACAAGGAAACATCAGTTGACTGAAAAACATGCTAGAATATGTCATTTAAGGGTAAAACTGGATTTCATTTATATTGTTTGCATAAACTATGTGCTTTCCCATCACATTCCAATCTGCCTGCCTTGACCAAGAAAACCGATTGTGCTGACATATGGGACTAGTAAGTCCCCTGTTGCAAAAATCCCCTTTCTGCCATTGGTTTTGTGCTAAAGGCTTATGGCATTTAAACATAAATAGTGCAATACAGTTAACAAGTTACTGCAGTTACTGCAATACTCACCTTCAATCTGGCACCATCACCAACAGAAAATATCTTCCCTTGCTAGATGGTGCTCCTCTTCTGAGTTTAATGACCAATAGGGTCATTTAATCTGCTTCCTGTGAGTTCTGACTGTCAAGGACACACCCATAGGGGTGCTTAATCACTCTGTCCTGGACTGATATGTTATTATAAGAATTCCATTCACTGCAGCAGTAAAGACAGCACATTGGATTTTGGGGGTTATGGGTCTTTCTAATAACTGGAGATTGACTTGAGGTTCTTTTTGTACTAGCTTTAGGCCCTTCATTCTGTTGTTCTGCTGCTACACACAGAACCTTGCTATAACCTTGTCACACAGTACTAAAGTTTAGCACATGGAGCCCCTACTCTACTACCAGTTTACCCTACTTAGACCTAGTTTGTCTAAGACATAGCAAAGCATAAGAGCAGAGATGTGACACTACAAGATATAAACTGTGTATTCACAGCCCCTACATCTTTTCTACAAAACCCTTTAAAGTGCCCCCTCCAATATTTTTGGGTAACTAGGGATTGTAGTAAATACAGATATGCATATTTCGCATAGAATACAGATACTGGTTGATAGAAAATACACATTTCCAACAGAGTTTAAATAGTTTTTGACTAAAACCAAAGGAATTCTTCAAATCCAGGTGGATCCAAATCCAGCAGGAACTTCATCATCTCGTTGTCACAATAGAGACACAATAGCACTAATGCTAATGGGGCAAAACACTTGTTATTAAATAGACAAAACTTCATCACAATCCAGTTGTAGTTTACCTTTGAAAACCTATTTAATGTCTACACTTCTTTTAAATATTTTTCAAGTTATGATAATTGAACATGGTGCTTCTGCAAACTTCTTCATATTCTGTGACCATCTTGCTTAGAATAGGTTGTGGAATCCTGGCAAAGAAGGGCACTTGTGTTTCTAATAAGGGGATGTATTTGTGCTTGTTCCTTAGGAGCTGATTTTTCTTCATATTCTGAAATAAAATGGAAAGAATTTCAGTTCTGTACTAAACAAACCAACAATACTAACAGAAGCGTATGTTAAGAATGTCAGTTCATGCTGACTCTGGAAAGGAAACCTCGCTAGCTAGCAAGCTGCCAGATAAAATAATGTACAGGACGCCTTCCTTTTACTGGCTCCCTTCCAGCTTAAGTAGCCGAGAGCTTTCCTGGTGGGCCTTATGTTTCACTATTTCAGTGGGGCTAGTGACACCCAGCAATGTGACAAAGTTGTTAAAGGAATGCCGTACATCTGTAAAGAATGGAATGATGCAATAGGAATGCATGATGAGAATTTACGACTAGAGAATCACATGTATTACTGAGAGCATCATATATGCCTTGTACCCATTTTGAGTGCATTAATAGCATGTGGCGTAAACATTTGACTTATATTTAACAATTCTATATCACTAATATTAGGGCATGCCCAAATCAATTTGTAGATCAAGTTCTCTAGTGTTTACATACCATACACCCCTACTCCAACATATTTATATGTATATGTCTGTGCACGTATATGTATATGTTAATACAGATAGTAGTAGTTATTCACGTTCAGCTGGACTTCTGGAATATTGAAGATGTTTCATAGCTTATCCAAGCCGCTTCTTCAGTTTTGATGAGTGTCATGAAGATACACCAGCATAACTGCATACACTACATCATAGCCATGGCATATAGTAAAGCTATAACACAAAATTGTTGTGACACTTGCCGAGCATCACTGTCACTAAAATGTTTTCCAAATATTGTGTTTATACTATAGAAAACTAAGAATGAAAGCTTAAAATGTATGTATACTCAAAACCTTTGTGTTTATTTTTGGATAGAATGGGGAAGGATTTGAACTCCTGTCAAGTTTTACTCCCATCTGAGGCTCCTTTGGGGAGATTCCTTCACTTCCTTTCTGGTAAAAGGTTGTCCCCAGGACAGGAAGTAAAAATGCCTTGGTAAAGTTAAGTAGGGGAGTTTTTGAACCTCTGTCAGCTTTTTATTGCTGTCTGTTTCCTTGTTGCATATTTTCTATTACTATATGTCTGGTAAAAAGTTTTCCCAAGAACAGAAAATTAGGCGAAATCTCCCTGAAGGCTTGTTCACGCCAGCAGCCACGCTCAACCACATGGCTGCTAGTGTGCGTTGCACTGTTTCTTTTTTTCTAGTTAAAACTTTATTGAAATAGCACAGGTTTCATTAAGTTCTGTGGGCTCGTCTCACCGTGTTGCGCTTAAAAAAAGTATAGCATGCAGTACTTTTTTTATTGCAGTGATGTGAACTGTCACCATCCATGACAAGGCAAATTGCCTTCTCTTGCATTCGGGCTACACTGGAAAAAAGAGCTGGCGCAGCCCAAACGCAGATAGTGAACAAGCACCTAATGGAGCTTCAGACTGAAGTAAAACCTGACAGGGATTATTACCTTTCTCCATTCTATTCTATACTAAAAAGGAATGCTTCCGGTGTATATACACTTTAAACAAGTGTAGTCTGAAAATAAACACCACTGTATTGCATTGCACAGTGTTGTAAATATGACAAACAGAGCTTATTAGTTGGAAGGGAGAACACAATGTTGATGTAATCAGTGAGATGCTGTTCCTTAACTATCCAGTCACAGCCTTGCCTAGACTGTGTTGGTTTGACTGGTGAGGTCAGGACCTAGTACAGTATTTGGAATTGGAAAGAGAGCGCTGGACCTATGTGATCACTCTGTTTTTCTCATTCAATAGTTGTTAAGTGATGTAAACATATGTAATCTGACCAACAGATATGCAGCTATCACTGGTCCAATGGTCTCCACAGTATCCTTGGCTCAACAGCGAACAGCTGCAGGAACTGAAGCGCCACACCAATAAAAATAGTCCAGACGCAATTCTGCTGCGCCAGGGCCAGGGGACAATCGAGCATAATAGCCAAGACATGTCAGGGGTCCAAAAGCACCCCCTTCATCAGGGCTTGGTGAGAGAAATCATGCATGTGGACTAAAATCTCTAGAGCCTAAAATTTGTTTTGAGCTGTGATAGGAAAGCTTCTGGCTTGTCAGAAGCTGGTTTGGCTGCCAAAGCAGCTGCTGACAAGCCAGAAGCTTTCCCATCACAGGACCCAGTACAGTGTCAGGCAGTAGTGTATAGGTTAGAAGGCTATCTCAAAATAATTACATCATTTTTGGCAGATAACAGCTCATAGATATTTTGTTTCAACTCTCTCTTCCACTGTTTGCTTAAACTATCACTCTAATAATAAAGTACAAAGAACAATGGAGCAAAACAGGCTATGGCATTGAGTGAAAAACTTGGTCTTGGTAGGCAGGGGAAAGTCGATTGCTTGGTTGTTATATGTACAACCCCAATTCCAAAAAAGTTGGGATGCTGTGTAAAATCTACATAAAAACAGAATGCAACGATTTGCAAATCTCATAAACCCATATTTTATTCACAATAGAAAAGTAAAAACTAAATCCAATATTTAAACTAAGAAAATATACCATTTTATTTTTAAATAAAGGTCATCTTGAACCATTCTGGGAGGGGGCGGGTACAGCTGGCTCTGCCTCTAGATAGGTAGAGCCAGCTGTCACTCATGCAGCTGGACGGATCCTGTCATCTACGTCGGGATTCGCTCCGGCTGTGGCGTCTCAGTATACCGCGAGCTGTAGCTCGCGGTATACTGAGCTTAGGGTAACGGGAGGACGCTTGTTTGTGTCCTCCCGTTACCCTAAGGAGAACTATGGGGAAAAACACTGACCCCATAGTTCTCCTTTAATCTACATTTCTAAAAGCTGTAATTAGAGATGAAAATAACTTTTGCCTCTGAAAAGAACAAAAGAACTGTTACACTCCTGTCTGGGCATGGCAGAGAGAAATACAGACATTTTCTTTAAAGGTCAAAATTGCCACCGCACATGCTTTGTGTCTCAGTCCGCTGGTGTTGGTGTTGGTGGTGGTGTGTATTAACATGATAACGACCCCAAACACACTTCCAAGACAACCACTGCCTTGCTAAAGAAGCTGAGGGTAAAGGTGATGGACTGGCCAAGCATGTCTCCAGACCTAAACCCTATTGAGCATCTGTGGTGCATCCTCAAACGGAAGGTGGAGGAGCGCAAGGTCTCTAACATCCACCAGCGCCGTGATGTCGTCATGGAGGAGTGGAAGAGGACTCCAGTGGCAACCTGTGAAGCTCTGGTGAACTCCATGCCCAAAAGGGTTAAGGCAGTCCTGGAAAAAAATGGTGGCCACACAAAATATTGACACTTTGGGTCCAATTTGGACATTTTCACTTAGGGGTGTACTCACTTTTGTTGCCAGCGGTTTAGACATTAATGACTGTGTATTGAGTTATTTTGAGGGGACAGCAAATGTACACTGATATACAAGCTGTACACTCACTACTTTACATTATAGCAACGTGTCATTTCTTCAGTGTCGTCACATGAAATGATATAATAAAATATTTACAAAAATGTGTGGGGTGTACTCACTTCTGTGAGATACTGTATATGGAGAGACATAAAGCAACAGTCCCCTCCCTATCCTTACATCATATCCCTATTTTTTAATCCTATCTTTTATTTTGCATTGAAGCCTGGTCTGGTGGGCTAGAGAATGAGCAAGAACGATCTGATGAATGTGTACCAAGCAAAGCAGATAGAAACACAAAGCAAATCAAAGGAGGACCTGATTCTTGATTTATATGAGGCAGATATCCAGGCACAGCAGACTCTGGAGAAGCCTGCAGGAGAAGGGGCTCCATCTGTCTCAGGTACAGTTGGTTCTGTAATCACCCTACTGGATGTGGGTACAGTCAACTGAACCTAAAGTGCAGATGAATGCAGCCTCCAGTCAACAGCTTGAGCACACCAGCACTACACTGTCTGTAACCAACATCGATTTTCTTTAGCTTGCAATGGTTAATGGCTATGGATCCTATGGTGTACCATCAGTTTTGCAAGTGTCAAGCTAACAGAGAGGCTGCAGACTGTCAGGCTACAGTTGAGAGAAAGCCTGCAGAGTGCAGGGTAGCTTAGCTGAGGGAAGCTGCCAACCAGCATGAACTGGAGATGGCTAAATTCCAGCAACAGTGATAGAAGCAGTCTTTTGGTTATTTTGAGCATAGGGAGGCATTCTCAGTCCTCCCTGAATGGAAATTTCTAGTCATGGAGGGCAGTCACATTGAAACTTCTTTGCTATGCTTTGAAAAAACAGTTTATTTGTACCACTTTCCACAGATGCAGTGGGCCCGATACACGTCACCTGGGGTGAGAGGCATGTGGAGTTGTAAACCAAGAAGAATGAATATTATGGGGCCATAAAGGATGCTTTAATTGTAATGTTCCAATTGGCCCCAGCAGTCTACAGCAAAAAAATCAGTTTGCTGCTGAAAGTACCTGCAGGCTCTTACACAGAGGTGTTAAGCCACCTACACCACATTCAGGTAGTAGACTAAAGGACTAAAAAAAAGATTCCTAAGAGTCCCTGGAGCCAATGAACCAAGATCAACTCCTACACATCTGTGCCACAGAAGTTCGACAGTTTGTGATGGAGCACATGCATTAGTCTGCCAAAGTGGCAGCAGCTACCAGACAGTGGCTGGAAAGGATGTAAATCACCATCAGTAACTCCTTCTACACTTGTGAACCAAGCCTTCTATTGCTACACTTGTGTCAAGCCTGAACATCTCAGAAGCACCCGTTCTAAGCAGAAGTTAACATGGCTTGGCCAGCAAGCCAGCACCCATTCCTCTGTGCTGCCAGTGTAAAAGCGAGGGGCAACAACACCAACTTACAGTCTGTCATTGTGTGCAACCAAACTGTTACTGGTTTCTGAGACACTGGTGACTCTGTGACAAGGAACGCAAATTTGGGTACTTGAGATTGTACTGTCATAAAGACACCAATAATTTACCAACCAGACCCACTGGACATACTAAGGAATTGTGTAAAAAATTTGTGAAATGCATGGAGGGAGGGAAATAGATTGGAGATGCACAATTCTCCTTGGGATGGAGGCAGGGGGCAGAGTAACCACCTCGCATGCACAGTTACTCAATACATACATGGAATTCTGCAGAGGGAGACAAACAAAATGTTTTCTGGGACAATGAGAAGCTGTAAAGGGTGGACCTGCCTCCCAAACACAGTGAAGCAAAAATTGTCATTAGGCAGCTCATTGTACCCGACAAATTTAGGAGGGCATATGTTAAAACTTGCACATTAAATTCATTGCAGGTCACTTGCAACATCAGAGCACAGATGGTGGCACCCAGCAGCAGTCTGAAGGCTTTTGGATGTCTACACAAGGGAGGCTTTTATGGGTAAATAACATTCCTAAAATATGTTAAAATTACACATAATGTTATAGGCAGGTTGTTGTTTAAATGAATGGTCTAGGTATCCCAATTGAAACCTCTCCTCCTGGTTCCAGGCAATCGGGGGATGACGCGGACACGATGACGTGGCGGAAGGGGAGGGGCTCTGGCGAACAGCTCGGCAGGATGACGGCCTGCTGAGCTGGGCGCACTACACCCAGGCACGGAGATCGGAGACCGCCGACTAGCGGAACCTGGCGATTGGCGATCGGAGGAGGTGACTAGCTGGGCTTGTGTCGGTGTCCCCGGGGGATACTCGCTAGCGGACGGCCCGAATGGGTAAGAATTCAGGGCCCCAGCCTCAACAGCCACGGGGAAATAAGATTAAGGGGACTGTGGCCGGGAGGTCAGCCACAAAGAACTTGGCTGTGGTGACTCCTGGGTCAAGAGCCACGCAGAGGCTGTCCCTGACCCCTCCACTACAGGACTCCCGGGTTGAGATGAAGAGATGAAGAGCTATTGGAGACATTTAAGATATTGTTACAAAAGGAACTGCAAGTGGCTGCAGATAAACTGGCTTCTCAATTAACTAGAGATATTAAAGAACTGGGAAGCAGTATAAATGATATAGAGACTAAAATGGATGATGCTATCACTGTGATTGAGGCACACGAGCAAGATCTTGATTTAGTGAAAAGTGACCTCTCTCAGGCTATATCAAAAATAGAGGACTTGGAAAATAAAAACCGGAGGGGTAATCTAAGGTTTCGTGGGGTCCCAGAAGGTGTAGATAACCTTGAGATAGATATTTCTGCTATACTCTCAGATTTTTCTTCCAGGGTACCCAGCAAGAAAATTGGAAATAGAACGAGTATATAGAACACTGGGGCCCAAAAGGACTGATGGAGCCCCAAGAGACGTCATTCTGAAGTTAACATCTTTTAAAACAAAGGAGGCTGTTGTTCAAGCAGCATTGAATAAGCGGCCCCTTAAATATCGAGACTATGAATTAATGCAAGATCTATACAGATCTTGCCCCCCAGACTCTACAACGCCGTAGGACCTTGAAACCATTTCTAGCGATACTACAACAACATGGCATTAAGTATAAATGGGGGTACCCGGTTAAAACCTTTTTTAGTTACAAGGATCGGACATATACTTTTTCCTCCCCGGATGAGGCTGGATATTTACTCAGACACTTAAAATTAATGACTCCAGATGCCCCAGATGCTAACCGACACTCCCACCCCCACAATTTTTGGAGGGAAAACGATTAGCCCCATTATGGGAGAAGTACACTAGGTACCGTCGATGGCAAACGGAGAGCTCCCTTCCCTCGCTGAGAACACAAGATGCCTCTGGAGCCCACTGTTAAAAAGTTGATAGCGATGGGATTATATCCCACAGACGAGCTATACTGATTACCTATAACTGAAGGAAGCATAGGACACAATTTAAACATATGAACATGTTTTACATATATGAAATGTGCTCTTCTTTCTCTCCTTTTTTTCTCTCTTCATTTTGAGGTTGCCAACTATGCCTGGGTGGGCAAGGTGCCCCCCCTAACAGAGAAATAACGATATATATTTCTTATTCCTGCTGGACAGGAGTTATGCGGTATAGCATAATTATGTGTAGTGTTCTTTGTTATGTTTAGTATATGTTTTTTGTTGTATTATGTGTATTTAGTTATTTTATGGGTTGGTTGGTTAAAACACTAAAATCTAGAGAAGAGAAGTTGGAGATATTGTTACACCATCTATCTCAAGAATTTAGGATATATAGATCTATCCCACCTCTGAAATGGCGACTACTGAATTTTGTATAATATCGCATAATGTACAGGGGTTAAACTCTCCACAGAAGCGAAGAATTGCATTTAACTATTTTTCATCACACCAGGCAAACGTGATATGTTTACAGGAAACAAGGTTCTCTAACTCCTTTGATCAAAAATATATGCACAAAAATTATCCACAAGTATTTAATGCTAATTTTACACAAAAAAAAGAGAGGAGTCTTAATAGCATTTCACAAAAATACACCTTTCTCTTGTTCAAAGGAGATAGTGGACCCAGCAGGGAGATATTTAATTCTAATATGGAATATTTTTTAAACAATAGTAACACTGGTCACATATTATGCTCCAAACACTAGACAAACATGTTTTTTTTTCTCACTTACTGGGAGTAATTGATAAACACAGGCAAGGCACATTATTGATGATGGGAGACTCCAACCTCGCCATAGATGTTAAATTGGACAGATTGGAAACTAAGGTCACGCTATCCTCTTCTCACACTTATTCTACACTATTTCGCACAATGTTAGCTGAATACAATTTGATTGATATTTGGAGGGGAAAAAAACCCACAACACATGAATATACCCACTATTCCTGCCCTCACAGAAGTTTTTACACACCCAAGTTTTCTCCCCTCAATTAAGAAAGCTCACATTCTTTCGACCTCTTGGTCAGATCACTCTCCGGTACTGATAAAATGTACATCTTTCTCTCCCATTACCCCAAATTTTAATTGGAGAATAAACGATTGCCTCCTTACATTTTCTAGATCAGCAGAACATATACAAACATCTATCTCTTCATTCTTTAAGGAAAATGAAGGTTCGGTCACATCTCCAATTTCATTATGGGAAGCTCATAAGACAGTTCTATGGGGGGAACTCATTAGTTTAGCATCTAGACGGAAGAAAGAGAGAAGTAAAAAATGATCAGATCTTACTTCCCAACTGGAAGGACTAGAATCCGAATGGAGAAATAGTCCTAAGGCGGCTATTTGAAGTAAAATTGACTCGGTTAAAACAGAAATGAATCTCCTATTAAATAACGAAGTGGAAAAACAGATTTGTTGGTCCAAACGCATGTTTTATGCATGTGCCAATAAACCTGGTCCAATGATGGCAAATATGCTGAAAGCAAAACCAAAGACGCCAAACCAAGTTAAGTTACGTCTAGCAGACGGTTCGATCACTGCTAACCCTGCAACAATTGTATCTAGATTTTCTGCTCTTCTCTCTCAGATATATGGTAAAACTTCTAAGTTTCAGCCTCATTTAGCCGATCAGCTAATATCAAGGATATCTCTGCCCCCAATGACTGAACACATGACAAAGACTATGGATGGAGACGTTTTTATACCGGAAGTAACACATGCTATTAAATCTTTAGAGATACACAAGGCACCAGGCCCAGATGGATTTTCAGCACTATACTATAAGAAGTTTTCAAGTAGCTTGGCACTGCACTTAGCAGCACTATTTAATCACTTAAAAGGAGGTCACACGGTCCACCCTTCAACTTTGTTAGCACACATAGTGATGATCCCCAAAGAAGGGAAAGATAACATGGACCCACACAATTATAGACCAATTTCTTTATTAAATGTAGACATAAAATTGTTTGTTAAGTTTTTATCTACTGCAGCGCTGAATACTGAAAAATGGCCTGGATGGGAAGGGGGTTTAACACCCCAGATGTCAACTGGTTAAATCAATTCTTGCCAACTCTTATTCACCGAGACCGGGTGGGATTTGTCCCACATAGACAAGCTTCAGATAATACGCAGAAAATTATACACCTTATACATCACATGCAAAGTGCGAACATTTCAGGCATGCTGCTGTCATTGGATCTTCATAAAGCATTCGACTTTGTCTCTTGGGATTATTTCTTTTATATCTTGGGGAAATGGGGATTTTCTAAAAACTTTGTAGTCTGGTTGCAGACACTATATCGAGGTTCCTCAGTCTCCGTACGATATCTCCAATATAACTCAGCTGCATTTCCAATATTGGGGGGTACTCGCCAAGGGTGCCCCCTCTCTCCACTCCTATTTGTTCTGGCTATAGAACCATTGGCCTGCCTGATACGAGCAGACAGGAGTGTGAGGGGTGTAGAGATGGGAGACACAGAGTATAAACTACATATGTTTGCAGATGACTTGATGGTCACACTGACCAATCCACATAAATCTCTACCTAATTTGTTTTGCAACTTAAATCTTTTTGCAAAAATCTCTAATTTGAAGGTCAATGAGACCAAGTCGTCCGCTCTCAATATTTCGTTGCAAAACTCTGAAACTGAGATACTACAACAAAATTTCCCTTTTGACTGGAGGTCTTCTCATTTATTATACCTTGGAATAAACATCCCAAAAAATTATCAACTTTTATATAAAGTTAACTATGTACCTATGTTTAACCAGATACAGGAATTGTTACTGACCTGGATGCAACATAAACTCTCATGGATAGGTAGAATCGACGCAGTTAAAATGTCAATCTTATCTAAAGTATTATATTTATTTCAAACTATCCCAGTCTGTATCCCAAAATATATAATTAATTAGTTCCAAAACAAAGTCTTCTCTTTTGTATGGAATAATAAACGCCCCAGAATTCCTAAAAGTACAATGCACATACATAGGTGACAGGGGGGGCTGGGCCTCCCAAATTTTTACAAATATTACCAAGCCGCACAATTGGTCAATCTAGTAAACTTGTATACGTCTCTATATCGCCCAATTTGGCTAGACTTAGAAGAAAACATCTGTTCTCCTGTTTCACTGAAGGCTATCCTCTGGTTACCGGCCTGATTACGACCAAAAAAAGTTATGAGCCCATTTATGAAACACATGCTTAAAATCTGGGATAATATAAAATATTGCAGTGAACTGCAATCATCTTATGCACCGCTACTTCCTATTATAGGTAACCCTTTGTTCCCACCTGGACTGGAAATGCCTACTGCATTCGGTTGGTGGATAACCCATGGGGTGACATGCCTACACCAGTAAATGGTAGACGGTATGATTAGCACATGGTCTTACTTCCAGAACAACATGCAAGCCACAGACATAGAATACTATATATATTTACAACTTAGGCACTGGGCTATATCAATGATTTCTGAAACCCCAGTTATAGCGTAATTAACGGTTTATGAAAACATCTGCCTGAAATGCCCCATGGCCCCTAAAATTATATTGATACTATACTCCCAGTTAAACAGGTTATTAAAGCCAAGTAACCATAAATATATACAGAAATGGGAACAAGAACTCGGAGTTGTTAAACAGCCGAAGGAATGGCAACAAATGTGGAAAACAACAGCTATGCGTTCTATGAATGTAAATTCTCTGGACACTGCATTTAAAACTTTAACTAGATGGTACCTAGTGCCCTCCAGGTCGGTCTACTCCCACTCGACACATTCAGATCTCTGTTTTCGAGGATGTGATTCTAAGGGAGATGTAGTTCATACTTGGTGGACATGTCCGAAACTGGATAGGTTCTGGTTGAAAGTATTTCAGATGATTAACGATCTATGGGTAGCTTTACTACACTATAAACCCCCACTCCTGTCTAACTCACAACATAAACTGGGGACCTATGTCATGTTGGCGGTGAAACAGACCATTGCACAAGCATGGAGGAAACCATATGTGTTTTTTGGGGAAGTTAAAAAGAGGATGGACTCATTTTTTTCTTAACGAAAAACTGACTAGCATCCTGTTGGATTCCAATAAAAAGTATATGAAGACTTTGCAACCCTGGATTAAGTACGCTCATCCAACACTCTCAGTAGAAAGTTTGATGCTTCTGTAGAAATGATTTGGGTGTCTTATCCCTCATTTTGTTAGCTTTGAGGTTTGGTTTGTTTTTTTTAATTTTTTTAAATGTGTTTATTTATTTATTTTTTGTGATTGTACTGTATTGTCTTGTTAAAATGTGGTTGGTGGGGAGGGTCAGCAGGGTGATACAGATTATGTCTATCCTTGCAGACTATGGATGTCAATGTATGTTTTGTGTATGGATGTTTATAAAACAAATACAATAGAGTATTGGAATATAAATGAATGGTCTAGCAGTGGGGGTCTCTTTACCGGGGTTGTAGAGAATCAGTACATAAGTTTGTAAGGTGTGCAATTTCATAGGAACAAAGTTCTACTGATGGGTGTGTGTTTATTTTTATAGCTATAGCCTTGTACATCTTTCCAGTTTCACAGATTACTGCCACTAATTTATGCTGCTGTCTTTGCTGAAACCACATGTGTTGGTACAAGTGAGCGTTCCTCCTCCTCCAGATCCTAACCCTTCTTAATGTATACACAGCACAATGCTTGTGTGGTCTGGAAGGAAATTAGCCAGCTCTGGAGAAACCTCCAAAAATACATTTTATTAATAAAACACTTGAATTGCATCAGCTGATGTCTGTGACCTCTTTTTGACTATACAGTGATGTTGTTTTAATTTTAGGAATGCCAAGAAAAAGCTCTTTTAATTAGTTTAAAAGAAAAGTTGAGAAAGATGTATCTTTAAGGCTTTTAAAAAGGTTTTATATCTGAAAAGGCTAACACCAGGTGCAGAGCACAGATTGTGATAGTTCTTCAGCTGCCAGGCCTTAAACATAGTGAAACGACATCTGAAAAACTATACATAGACTATGCATTTTAAAAATCAGTGTCACAAGTAAATACTCAGAAAGTAGATATGTAAAGGATAGATATACCTAAAATCAAACATTTTGTGAGAAAACCTGTCAGAGGTTGCCATCGCTAATCTCCTTCTGAAAATGCTAGTTACCTGCCTGTAATGCTGAGCCTCTAGTTTCAGCAATTTCCTAGTGATTAACTCTGGGCAAGTATGCAAATGAGGAATTATGTCTTTACCCTGACTTCTCTTGTTATCTGTTCTGGACCTATGGCTCACAAAGCACAAAGCTAGAGCAGCCAGGCAACGTGCCTATGTTTTTACAGGTGTCATTTAAATGTTACATTTTATATAGTGTTGGTGGCTGAATCATACATTGGTTTGGTTATATCTATCAGGAACTCCCATATCAAGATTTTTGCTATAGAGTTTTCTGGTTTGTCCACCTCCTGTAACCTTTACAGTATGGTCACTTACTCATTGCTGCATTTTTAATTTATTTTACATTATGGTGAATACAGTTGAAAAAGTGAGATGTAAATTGTAGCAGGAGAAGAATGCACATTGATGGTAGAAAAGGTGAGAAGATGTTAGTGTGCTGGCATTCAGATCATGTCAATAAAGCCTGCAAGAGATAGTAGAATGTAATACAGCTCACCAGAATCAACCCATAACTAAAATATAATTTTCAACTGTACTGATGCTTTAAAGAACCGTGTTTTTTGGGTTGATAAGTGGAGACTCCAAGTAATAATTACTTCTGCAGCCAGGATTAGACTGGCTTCTGGTGGACCTCGACCCTGTATGTCAGCCCCCATCTCTTGCCAGGGGTGTTGCAAGCTCCAGGTACCTGCTCCAGCTCTGCGACACCCACAGGTTTATAGTATAGTTCCAGCACCAAAGTAGCTCATCTGCAGAGCCAGCAACATGGGAAATAGAGCGGGCACTTTTTCACAAACCACAAATGTGAGGGGCAGGGTCAGACTGGTCCACTGGAGAATCAGAGGCTCTTCCAGCACTTCCTGATCTTGTAATTTTATTATTTATTTATTACAGGTATTTATATAGCACTGACAATTTACGCAGCACTTTACATAGTTGCACATTCACACAGTCCCTACCCTCAAGGAGCTTACAATCTAAGGTCCCTATCTCATATGCATACACACATGGCCAACTTAGAGAGGAGCCAATTAACATAGTGTGGGAGGAAACCAGAGTACCCGGAGGAAACCCACGCAGGCACAGGGAGGCACAAACTCCTTGCAGAGAGTGTCCTGGCTGGGATTCGAACTGGGAATTCCCAGTGCTGCAAGGCAGAAGTTCTGACCACTACGCCACTGTGCTGCCCCATGCCCCCATCCTGCCCCGGCGGTGTTGCAAGGCTCAGCCACTGTCCCAGGTTTGCTATGGTATACTCTAACCATATATTACATACCCCTGATCACTGTATTCTTTATATAATGTGAAAAAATACATTATTTTGACCTGTGCAATGTATATTTGTTGTTGTAAGTTAAAGTGTCACTAAACTCAGGAGTTAAATCTTAAAAAAGGATCCTAACTATTGTATCTTATTTGCTTATCACTCGGCTGTAGATCCTCAAATCATCTCTGAATTTGTGCTAGCACTGTCCTTTCTTCTGCAGGGTGGCTACCTTTGTTCCCCATGGACCCTGTGTTTGTTGTAAAATAGCCACCGCTTGCTCCTGTGGTGGACTACAATCTCAATACACATTATTAAACTAAACATGAGATTGTAGTCCATCACGGGAGGGAGCTTGGAGCAGTGGCTACTTTTACAACACACACAGGAACCTTGGGGAACAAAAGTAGCCACCCTCTAGAAGGAAGGGCAGTGTCAGCACCAAATTCAGAAATGATTTGAGGACCTACAGCTGTGTGATACACACATAAGCTCCATTTTTATAAATAGTTAGGGTACTTGAAAACATTTTTAGATTTGACTCCTGGGTTCAGTGTCACTTTAAATATTGCTTGCTACATACTTCTGATCACTGCACACTATACGCTATATACACTTACAAGCAAATATATACACTATACACTTGTAAAGGCCAGATTTACAGTTTGTGTACCCCTAGATATAGTGTCTTATTCTACTTTTTACCTAACCCTGTGGACTGGCAAGCCATAGCATCATACAAATAATGATAGCCTAAAAAGCCCGTTTTCCCACTCTGTCTCAGTACACCTAGGACTAACAACTAAAAGAGTAGGGCAAACACTAATTGCTTCTTACCTGCAGTTCAGTTTCAGGTTTACAGAGCCGGAGCAGGTAGACTGTAACTACACAGTACACTTTTCCACCTTTAAAATGCACAAACTGTAAGGTGATAGCATCAATGAGGACCATAGACAGTAACATGTTGTATGGATGTTGTCTGTCAGCCTTGCAGCCCTTGTCCATGGCACCTGTTGGTTAAGCAGGAATCCAACCCCATATCTTGTATAGTACATACACCTGACTGACATTATATACTGACTACTGCTGATGTTACACTATGTTCTGTATGTACGTACACTATTTCACAAACTATAGGTGATCACCCCTACCTCTATATGCCTTCTTTTCCTGAGGATGGAGTCTAGGGATAGCTGGTTTTGCACAAGGGAACCCATCACAGGAATTTGTACTTAGCTGCAAGCTACCTGTAGTTCATCAAACAGGTACTTACAGATGTAAAAGAGGTAAGAGGCAGCTGACCAAAGGCTGTATTTAAGTAGAAAGCAAGGTAGCACCGATGGCAAAGTTGCCCTGGAAGCGGACTGTACTGTTAACTTTGTGTTCAGAGCATGTTTGGAATAACTAACACAACTAAAAGGGTTATTCACAAAAGGGTGAAGAGTTTGGAGAAGGCAGGAGAAGTGAACAATCTAGGCTAAAATAGCTAATTTAGAAAAAAAATTCCATTTCAGCTCACTTTCCAATTCACCTATGTTATCCTAGATTCTTCACTTCTCCTGCCTCCTACAAACTCTTCATTCTTTTGTGAACCACCCTGTAAGTAATATAACTTGTATTTTCTGTAGAGATACAAATATCTCTGATATACTTAAATATAAAGATGTTTTATGGACTAGGACAGTTTCCTGGAAAACACAAAGTCAAGCTACATAAATAATTAACTCAGCAGTGCATACACCTCACATAGTCCCAGTAGCACTAAAGGTGCCCATACACCTGCCGATTATCGTACGATAATCGGCAGGTGTATGGAAGGCATGCAATCGTTTCTACTGTATGGTCGCACGTCTTTTGTCATCCGAACACGCTTGAAAATCTGCCGTGGTTACTGGCGTGCTTGTAAGACAAATGGCGAACGGGCTGGTGTGCGCAAGTGCACACTGCCCGCTCAGCATTGGAATCATCGGAAACCCTCCCCTCAGTGGGGCGGGCTTGCGATGATCGCAAGTACGATCTGCCTGTCCAAGATGGGCAGGTCGTACGAGATTTCAATTACCTTACAACCACCGCACAACGAAAGTCGTGCGATGGCTGTAAGGTGTATGGCCAGCTTTAGGCTACCTTCCCACCATGGGGTTGCAGTAGCATGTGCATTACCACAACACGTGATAATGTATATTCGTGCATTGCAGGTCTATTAGTTTGAGTGACGCCCCAACACACTTCCACAACATGTCCATTCTAGTGCGTTGGCAGCCAATTCAAACAATTGGGTTACCTTATCAGGAACAACTTTTTAAATGAGTTTGACAGGATGAAATAACTAAGTGTGATTGTCAGTGTTTATGAGCCCACAAATTGAGTAACTTCAATAGTTGAAAACCACTCACAGACAAGTTGTTGATTTGACTTTACCCCAGAGATGTACAGTATATAAAATTGTTAAATATGAACAATTTCAAGTGCCAAATTGAATGTATTTTTGTGCATGTGTCCTGTTTTCAGTGACATTGTTTTTGTTTGATGTGACAATATTTTCTATGATCTTATATACATTAATATTGCTCGAAAATTGCGTTATATGACTGGCATACCAATCATTCCAGTATGGCTGGTTCTAATAGGTTACTTTAACTGGCCACTGCACTCTGTACGCTGGGCTGTATATGACATACTGCTGACTCCTGCACTTTGTATGCTGGACTGTATATGACAAACGCCTGACTCTTGCACTTTGTGCGCTGGGCTGTATATGACATATTCCTTATCACTGCACTCAGGGTACTGGGGTGTGTATGACATACTCTTGACTCCTGCACTCTCTATACGTGGCTGTATATGACATACTCCTGCATTCTTTATGTTATATTGTGCAACAGTTGCTGGTTGCTAAGTAGACTATGCCAATGATGTTCTTCTTCAAGGTAGGCTGTGTGCACAAAAACATATGTGTTGCAAGAGTTTCATTTTTTACAAACGATTGTGCTGGAGTTTGTTGTGCATGCTAGAAATGTGCTCTTTGCACTGCAATTAAAGCATATTTTGTGGGTACAAGAACTGTGGCATATGTTACTGTGTATTCAGTGAGTAGGCTCAAGTTTTAAGCCCCTCACACTGTGCAATTTTGCTACAACCACAAATCGCCTAATTATTTCATTTTAATCTGAAGCCCCTGTAATTGTCTAAAACAGTCTGAAAAATGTAATGCAATATGGCAACCTGGAGGCATTCTGTACGCAGTTGGCATACAGAATGCCCTCAATGCCCATATCTTCCCAAAAGTCTGCACTAAGGTACAAGTCATATTTTAGGCATCCCCTGCAGTAGAAATACAATTTTTGCTGAGATGCTTCCTAATGGTTAACTACTTCCACAGTTATGCAGACACTGCAACTTTCCTCATTAGAACACTAAAAGTGCAACAGGTGGTTTTAACAAGCCCAATGCTCCCATTCAGGAATCAGACTGGAAAAGACAAACAGCTTTTTATTCAGAGCAGAAAAGGTAAGAACCTGCAACAGGTTTGTTAAAATCCTCACAATGTACATTGATCACCCAGAGGGGATTGTTTTAGACTGTATGCCTACTACTGCAGCTGCATCTAACACACACCATGAAGACACTTTAGTAGTAGTGGGATATGCACATGTATTCAGAATATGTTTTGACTGTTCATTTGTATCTAGAAAAATAAACTGCAAATAAATGAATATATGTAAATACAGAAATCCCTAAAATTTTGACATGCAGCTTTTTTAAAAATAATCTTATGAGAATTAGATGTTTATTAAGGATTTAGTGGGAATACTTTTTGTTGTTTGAAAAAAAGCCTTGGTCATGAAATTAACTATTAAGGTGCCCATACACCTTACGATTATCGGACGAAACTTTTCGTCCGATGATCGAATAGTCGTACGATTTTCGTACGGCAGCCCCATCCTGCCCTGATGATCGCAAGAATCATTTAGCCGTAATTAACCAAAAGCACCTGGACGAAATGCGGTAATTGATTTGCCGTATTTTCGTTAGCGCAAGCGCAGTGTACATCGTACGACTTTTGACGGACGGAAACGCCAGCAACCTTACGACAATCGTACGATCTAGCAAAGTTTTCAAACATGCTTGACCGTAAAAAGTCGTACGATTGTACAGCATTGTCGGTCGGACACTGCAATGCACACATACGATTATCGGACGAAAAGTCGATCGCATACGATTATCGTCCGATAATCGTAAGGTGTATGGGCACCTTAAGATTGAATGTGATTTCACTGTTAGAAGTTACTTCAATGACTGAGATGAAAAATGGGGAGAGGGAAACCTTTTGTGGTCTGGGGGCCATGGAATTTATTGTATTATGTGGAAGCTGAGGAAATTAAATGACAAAATAGAGTAGATTAATGAAGAGATGGGACTACACTGCCGTATCAAGAGGAAATTACAAGAAAAGACCAAAAGTAGCTGTGAGGAATAAGGATAATTATAAAAACAATAGGGTATGCATGTGGCAGAAAGCCTCCATTTCTACCATTATCTCTCCATCACAAAATGTTAGTTTTGGTCAGAACCGTATGAATGGTAATTCAACTCAAGGTTTGACACTATATCCCCCCGTTTCTTCAAACAATTTACCCAGAGATACTGATACTGGGGCTGGGGATGCCTTTTGTCTAATGCGAGTGTCATTAATTATATTCAAAGTTCATGTGGTAGAAGTTACTGATGCATTGGGCTGATTTCCTAAAAGAGTTGTGAATCTTCACACATTAAATCATGTTGAAGATTAACGTCAATTTTTTAAATCATGTAAAAAGCAAATTCCTGTTTACTTATTTCATCTGCTCATGGTTAAATCATTGAAGTGAATGTTAACGCAATGTATTGTGTGAAGATTCTCAATTCCTTTAGTAAATCAGTCCAATTGCATCAGGTATCTATATAATACCCCACAGCGAGCGGTATACTGAGACGCCACAGTATACCATGAGCTACTGTTCGCGGTATACTGAGACGCCGCAGCTGAAGCGGATCCCGACAATTATGTCTGGATCCGCCCAGCTGCGTGAGTAACAGCTGGCTCTGCCTATCTAGAGGCAGAGCCAGCTGTACCCACTCCCTCCCCCGTCCGCTCCGCCCGGCAGCGCCGGCAGATCGGAGCGGGGAGGAGGGAATCCAGCCCCTCCCCTGTCACGGCAGAGGGCTGTGACAGGATCGAGAGGGGAGCGAACGCCGGTATGTGTTCGCTCACCTCCCGATCTACTGAGCCGACCTGTGACAGACTCACCTCATAGTTCTCCTTTAAAGTTATTCAGTTATGTTATTGTTAATGTGATATGTTGCTTTTTGCATGAAAAGTACTTTTCATTGCTTGGCTGTTTGGGTCTAGTAACACCTATTCTTTGTTCTTTGTACCCTGTAACAGAATTGTGTTTACCTTTTTTGGATGTCATTGTGATATCTGTGAAACTGTAAAATTCACATCAAAACTATTTTTTTATGTCTTTGGCAATTAGATCATCTAAAGCCATAGTTTCATTTGGATTTCAAGTTTTCCACTGACATTTAATTCCCAAATTGACTTTATAGTTGCAAAGCATATTCAATTGAATAAACTCTGAAGAACACACTTATCCCACACATTCCCAAATGATTAGGAATAACAGGGTTACATTTTTGTGCTAAATCACTGTTAAAGTACAATTAAACCTTATTTTTTTTTTGCATATATCTACTGCTAGCAAGCGGTTTTTAAAAATTGTAAAAAAAAGTGACCAAATAGATAAAAACGTACCTGTGTCTCTGCTGTTCGCTCCCGTCCAAAGATCTGAAGATTCTTGAGTGGCTGTGAAGGGTCATCAGCTGGGAGAAGAGGAGAGACACAGGGTAAGTCAATGCAGGCAGCCTGGCAGCAAGCACTCGCACAGACACCGTGAGACCCGAGGAGTCTGCACAGGATCAGAGACTTGCACAAGTGCTGGAAGGACTCCTGAAAACTATTGGAAAGAAGAAGGTGATCGAATCAAGAGGCATCATTTAAGTCCTTAAAGCAGAATGGGGGGGGGGGGTAAATGTGACTTTAATGTCACTTTAAGTGATTATTTTTTGTTTACAATCATCATCTGAGCAGTACGATTAATGACTCATTAACCCTGTAACGGACGGTGAATAGTGTGACAGAAGGTCATATGTGTCGCCAAAATGATCCAGTTTTCCTTGAACTGTCAACTGTGTCCAATTGGGAATGTAACTTTGTTTAACCCCACTGGAGAATCTGTGAGTTTTTTTTTTATATACTGGTATGTAACAGTGAGATATTGCTGTTTCGGCAAGATTAAACCTGTATATATGAAGGGGAAAAAAAGCACATCTAATATTATCATTATAGATTATCTTTGAATTTATGATTCTGGCATAGTGGAGCAGCTGAGTTAAAGACCAGCTTATTGTTTGCTTATTATTAATTAAATTATTTGCATGGAGATGGGCCAGAACAATGTGAGACTGAGGCAGCAGTTGTTTCAACTTTTCTGCGACTTGTGGAGCTCCTGCAGTACAGAACTCAGTTCAGCTTTTTAGAGATTAGCATGTTTTGAAAGACTTAAAGTAAACTTGTCATCTCCTTAAAAGTACTAAACTATCCAATTGAATGAAAATTAGGCACCTAGAGGGCTTTTAGAGTCCTACAAGAGCACAGTGGGTGACTAAGTTTGGAAATGCCAACTTAGCTGGCCATACACCTATAGATTTTCTGCTGATTTTCCATGGTCAGATGTAAAAGTGCAGAGTCCGCCATATACGCTAAACGCTAAATTGTGTGAATGGAGGAATCTATCGCTAGGCCAAGCTTTAGTATCTTGCAAGTCGGCCCTGCTCGCTGTCAAAAATACCTGAACATTCTGATTGGATGTAGGCATTGTTCAGGTATTCTGAGAGCCAGCGTGGCCGACTAGCAAGATACTGAAGCCTGGCCAGTGGGAGATTCCTCCATCCACACAGTTTACTGTAGATGGAGGAATCTGTTGCACTTTTTCCATCTGACCATAGATAATCTGCAGAAAATCTATAGGTGTATGGCCAGCTTTACACAGATAAAGACCTAAAACATAATGATGACAACAATGATAGCTTACCTTGGTGACAAAATGTGGAGTAAGAGAGGGTATAGCAGAGCACAACTTTACCACCATTTGAACATCCCTAAAGGTATAAGCTATAGTCATAATGTTTAATTATTTTTCTTAAACATAAGTGCGAAAGAAATGAGCTTCTCGTTATTAATCTTGTCAGTCTGTGTTCAGATTTTGTTTCTATAAATAGTTAGAAATTGTATATGTATACAGGGAAGCAGTGGTGTAACAGTAGCCATAGTAGCCCAAAAGGCTGCAAAGTGGCCTGGGGTAGGAGAGGGCCCCATTGGGGGCTGGTTAGGAAAACTAAACTGTGAAGTTTCCAGTATAGAAGGGATGAAGTCAGTTTCCCTAGTCACATATCCTACGTGTCCGTTTACATCAGATTCTCCATAGACTAACATGGGGTCCGGCAGTTTCAGTTTTTTCCTCCATCGCAAGGTGGAGGAAAAAACTGTACGGACACGGATGGAGGGGGGCGGGCTCCTGATCAGCCCATGGCAAAGGAGCCTTACATAGGAAAGGAATCAGAATACTTAAAAAATATTTGAAAATCTTTTACCTGGGATTCAGTTATGGGCTGCCTTGTATCTTTTAAAAGTCAATTCCTTCCTACTATCTGAAGAGGGAAAAGTCAGCAGATACAATTTTCAACCTACTGGTATTGCACTGGAATGTAGCCAGATCTCTATAGCTCCCCAACCATCTCCATTCTACTAAAATAAACTGTAACACTTAAATAACTTTCTATTTTATTGGTAAATGTGAATAATAATTATTTTCCTGATCATAATGTCCACACCCAAACTCAAGCAATAAATCAGCATTTCTGGTCTCTACACCATTTCAATAGCTTTAGAATGGCTCAGTTAAAGAGGTAGCTAGCATAAAGGATTAAATAACAATAGCAAATTGGTTTACAGTTCAAAAAGTATTTTATATTTCCTCTTGGGTTCTTTTGGTTAACTTATGCAGTACATTAGAAAGTGGTGGTTTTGGCAGGTGTATTGTTTGAAAATATGATATACAGTAGGTGGAATTTTTTCTTTTTGAATGGAAAAACTAATTGTGATGAATTGTCAGTAAGATTCATTCAAGGACGTCATGGTGTTTGGCATGATGAAGTAATAATGTCCATTACTGGCCTAGCTTTTGTTTTGTATAAAGAACTTGTAGCTTCACGAAACAGAGCTATTAGAAAGATATGTGTTAGAGACCTGTCAGTAAAGGTTTTTCCCATCTGAGCAGTTGCTCTGTTGGGTGTGAGAAAGCAGATTTCTGGGGCTTGGTCTTCTTCTGTGCCTGCTTTCTCTGCAAGCCCTTGTTTTTTCTTCTTCTGCTGCTCTTCATTCAGTATCTACTTGGTGCTCTTGCACACTTGCAACTGACTTTTCTGTTTCAGGTTATCGTTTGCCTCTTATCAAAATGTAGCTGCTATGGGTTAAGTCAAGTGTGCTGCAGCAATGGCTGTAGTGTATCATGTGGCCAATGGCAGTCAGCACTTACAGTATGGCATAGGGCATGTTATATTTTAATTGCAAAAAAATGTGGGGATATCGGATAAGCATTTGATTTTAAAATTACTTACGATGATTATGCTAAATATTTATGTTTCTTTAGACTTAAACATTTTTAAGGCTATAACAACAGAATATGTAAATGTAATGCAATATCATTATTGGTTTACCTACCTTAAATATTACAGTGCTAATGAAACATTAGCAATGAGCACCTTAACCAAAATCATATACGTACAGGTACCCCTTCCTTTTTCCTGTTTGGGCCAAGGTCATAACACTTATGTTCTTCTACTGTGTTCTGGACTTTCCAAATGTTTCCACTTACGTCTGAGTTCAAACCTAGACGGCACCGTTTTTGCGTGTTTATATGCATGTTAACAGCATGTGGTTATTTGCGCGTTTATGGGTGTTGTGCACATTTGTATATGTGCGTTTTGATTGGCAGCTCATAAACCATTGTGGACAATGGAACAACGCGTGTATAAAGCGCAAAAACTTCACGGAAATGTGCAACATGCCTCTGTTGTGCGGTGTTGGCCATTTCCAATTAAGTCTATGGGGCAAATAAGCACTTTTAACTACCCAAAGAAGCTCCTGTATCTTTTCGTGCATTTTGGCGTTTTTCTGCTCAGGTGTGAACCAGAGCCATTGAAAATCATGGGATTTCTTGTGTTGGGCATTTAAAAGTGCTTTTCGAACCGCTCAAAAACTCCTGGGTGTGAACCAGGGCTTTACTGTCAGTCAGCTTAAGTATGACGTACACACTTTAACATTGTTAAGGATATGTTATCGGCTAAATAACAACAGGATATGTACGTGTAAAACAATATAATTATTGATTTATCTACCCTAAATATCTATGGTGCTAAGTAAACATTAACAATGAGCATCTTGACTAAAACCATACATACTGTGACCCTTCCTGTTTCCTGCTTGGGCCAAGGTCATAACTCTTATGTTTATCAAGCATGCTTCTGTGATTGCAAAAATGGCCTACAGGTATGTTAGCAGAAGAGAGGCATATTTTTACAATCCTATTAGCTTAGGGTGATGCTATTGTTTTAGATTTATAGTGATTGCATAAAGTGCTTTATTGAAGGTGAACAAACAATCAAGTGTTAACTATAACACTTTAACAGACTTTTTTACTGAACTTCTGGAAAGTCACATGCATAATTTTTGTGGTGCACAGAACTATGAAGTCCTTAAAAGAAGAAATGCTTATCAGTGAGTATGCCAGGCCAGCTGAGTAATTAAAGTGGAAAATGGAGTAAAAGTGCCCCTCCCCAGGTCCCCAACCCTATATATAACTTTGTCCTGCATCCATCTAGCAGATCTGGTGACATCACAAGAGCTTTTTCTTTCTTTCTTTGTAGCGGCTCCTGGACTGAGCGGTGCTCACGTAATGATCAGTCCTGAAGTACTGTGAGCCGAAGCTGCATGATGACGCACCCCAAGGGGGTGTGTCAGTGGCAGGCTACACTCACAGGAAATAGGCAGAATGACATGACTGTTTTTCTTGTTGAAGAGCATGAACCTTGGTAGACTGCTGGAAAGTAGAGGGGAAAAGAAAACCTTGGGCAATTTTTCTTAACACAGAAAAGGGCAGGTACTCCACAAATTCATAAAAAATTTTACTTGGAGTTCCACTTTAATTTTTATAATAAGTTCACTTCAATGTGCACTACTAAAATTTACCAGAGACATTTAGAGAAGAGTTTTTGCTGGATTACACTTGCCATCAGATTGGCTGAGAGAGATGAACAGGTTAATGGCAGCAGCTGCATGCAAGCAAGCCTTTTTTGTGGTTTACTTTAGCTGACAAAAAAAGAAAGATCTCATCAGTGCTGGATCTTCACTACAATAGTATTGTTTGAATAGTTATTTGAGATCGAAGAGCACACATGTATTGGAGTAGAGTTCTGTCTTCTGCAACTACTGCTTCTGAAGCAACACACGCCTGCCAATTTCATTTTCACTTTATGCTGTTCCAGCAAAATCAGAACACCAAGAGCTTAGTAACAGAACTCCATGCACTTTCCCAGTTTATATACCCATATTAAAACTAATTACTTGGGATGTCTGATGCAGGTAAATGGGGACTGTCTCATGCTGATGATTTGAAAACATTTGATTGTGGATGACATCTTCTGGCTTCTACTGTTTATGGCTTTAAAATAGCAACCTATTCCATAGTGTCTTTAATGTGTTTCTGAAACCTATCTACAACTATGAAACACAAACTGCAGAAACAATTACAAGGCTGAATGTTTTGCAGTATGAAGTTTAACATTTTGATTGATTCTTACAGCAAGGATTACTATATCTTGCCTTATGGCACATTAGACAACTATTTCTTGCAGTTTTCCAAGCATTGGCTGATTTTTATGGTGCCAAGTCACCCTGTGTCACCGAACCCTTTTATTTATCAACCCCAGATTGTAATTAGACGTGACAGAGATATAAATTCTAAAAATAAACAGTTTCATAATCTAGCAGAATATTTTGCCAGCTAGTGGGGAACCTATTCAATGAGTGCTGTTTTTAGTGTGGTTTTGAGATTCCAGGCTTTTGATGATATCCCAAAGCCCAAATACATAAGTATACCCCCCTAAGGACATTGCCATTTTTGGAGAGCTGTAAAGAATGGGTGACTTTATCTCTCTGGTTAGCGATTATCCTTCTGATCAACAGCCCATTGTGCAGCATGCACTAGTAAACTCCATACATTTTTCTATTAAAGACCCAAGAGAGACACAAGCAGCACCAATCATGAGTTAAATATCTAGAAGCATTGTATGTTAATCAGCAGATGCTCAGTCTGTCCCTGTTCTTTCTATTAGGACAGTCAGACTTTCTTGTTACTGAAATTGAGAGAGAAGCCTGCTAAATAGATCTATCTAAAAGGTAAGAAATATTTCTTAGAAATTATTTTTAGATATGCTGTGTGAATGGGAACACATATCAAACATATAGTGGGGGTTTCCTCAATTTTGACTGTGAAAGTGGAAATACACTACAGTTCTGTTTATGGTCCTCGAGCCTGGAAGCTTTGTAGAGCTTTGAATGGGATAAACTTCCATTTCTAGTTCCACATCTTACCTGTTAGCCTGTCTCAGCTGTCTTTAGACTAAAAATTGACACGAGTTTAGTTAGTGGCTTGGATGAGCAGATGATTTGTTAGTGTTATGCTATGGGCTTGCTATACAAAGCCCTGTTGCAGGTAATGAGGTAATCACATGCGTCTTGCCTTGATGTACGAATGTTACTTCAAAGAAGAAGCCCTATCGGTATTACGTTTGGTTGGATTGTAGGATCGAAAGGAAAGGTTGTACCTCTCTGGTGAGAGGTCAGAGAACAGCTGGTATAAATTACCCATATTTTAAATTGCCTAACACATTTACAAAGGTTAGTATACAATAAGAACATTTACTATTAGGACATTGAGGAAATGGATACTGAACCAAAACCTCCTGAGTATCACCTTTTTTAACAACTACAATGCAATGACAGCAATCATAAAAACCTGAAAGGTCTTCCAATTCCTTTCCACTCTAGCCATAACTAAAGTAAAAAAGTTTTGGCTTCAGTTGCACTTTAACTAGACCCAAAAACAACAATGTAATATCTTGTGGCTTAGCAGTCCTTTGCAGATGTGGTGGTTTTCTTGTTTCATGCTAAATACATTATCTGCAAGTACAGAAAAATACCTGTTGATCTTGCCAGCAATGTAGTGTTCTTGTCAATTACTGTGATCTTAACAGAAAGCACAAACAATCTGAACTTCTGTAAACTACTAATCCCATGAGCCCCAATGTAATAGACAGCACCATCCCTATAATGAGGTGGCATCCCTACCAACCCTTTTCCGGCCAGAGCATCCCAGATTGCTAAGAGCTCTTAGCAACCTGTGATGCTCTAGCCGTCGTGCCACCCAGCTCCTGGCAAACAGTGATGTCAGTGAGCTGAGTGGAACACTGTACAGACCCTGTGCCCCCATCGTTTCCCCCCGTGGTAACGTGCACCACTGGCACCAGCCCTCTCCCCTGCACCAGCAGAACCTTCCCTGGCCTTAGGCAGCAAATAGTCTAGGGACACCCCTGGTAATGGAGATAGGCAAAGACAGACGTGTAAATTCCAGCCTGGGTGACAAGCCTGGGTGACAAACAGGGGAGGAGTGAATGTAGCCACACAAGGACAGGAGGCATGCGAATCACAGGATTCAGGGGCAAAAATAAAGGAGAAAAGCCTCAAAAAGGAAAACGAATGTAGCCACAACATTTAAGTACTGGAAAGAGTACTTAAAATACATCTTTTAATTTTTTGGTTTAGCTACGCTTTAAGATGCATTTGATTCACTGTTTATCAGAATGACCCTACAAAGCAGTGGCACTGTTTTCTTCAGAAATGGAGCTGGATGTCTGTTCTGTACTGCTCATGTGTGGTGTCTGGATCACTGAATGAATTGAAGGGCAGTCTATGACACACCGCCTGACACTTCACAGGACTCTCTGCAAAACTGTTACACATTTACATAAAAATGCTCTGACACATTTATTTTCAGCTCTTGAGCGCTCTGTAACATAAAAAAAGTGATTTCTTCAAGGAATCTGCCTTATATGAGGCAGATTCACTTTACCACAAACCCGAATAACTCAGCATTTATCCCAGTGAATAAATTAACATATGTGGTTTTATCTTACAATCAGTAATAACCGGAATATTTTGTGGTATTTTTGCTATATAACATTATAGTTGAGCAATTTGCTAGATGTAGCATGCTTCAACTTTCATTGTTTAAAAACTTGGGCGAGATTTTACATTTGAAATGTTGGCTAATTGATTTACCACTACTGGCAATAAAAAGGCCATTTAACGACACATTAATATTTAAATAACACATTTACAGCCAGGGCAATAGAACCATAAATGAGGAAAGTAATTAGTCTGCTACCATTACTGGCAGCAAAACTACTGTTTGGCTTTTTGTTCCTGCTACAGCAATAACAGTAATAAACCTGCAATTACTAATGGTGTAGGTTATGGAGAAGGCCACCTATTCCATGTCTCCACAGCCTCAGAAAGCCTCAGGCACTAACAAAATGAATTTTTATGAGCTCTGTAACAAACCAATGACAATAAGCCCTTTATCCCAAATAAAGCCATTAACAGCTTCCATGCAACATAACTTTATAGAAGCCAGAGCTAGACTCCTTTATGAATGGGATATTCAAACAGTACCACTTTTGTTTTACCTTTTTTGTAGCATTTTCATATATTTTTTCTTTCTGCAAGACTCTTTGGACTTTGGCCATTCAGTTTGAGATGATTATAATAGATATTGCTAAAATTCATTATATGAAAACAAATACTGAAAGAACAAATATTGTGAAGCTCTGCTATGAAAGAAAAAATAATACCTTAAAATATGTACATCTCTCTCCGCCTATTGTTATATATTTTCGGGCTTTACCTATACATATCCCTAGATCTGAATTGGTTTCCTTCCAGTCTACTTTGGTTAAATTTATTTGGGGGTAAAGGCCATCACTTGCAAATCACCACTTTGTATAGTTCCAGGGACTTGGTGGACTTGGCGTTCCTAATATTATTCATTATTATCATGCCTCACGCATTCTGTCTATTCTACTGGGGATCCACCTGATTGGAATGGAATCATTTGCAGCAAATGATTTGCCTGTGGATCTTTTGAAATGGCTACCTCCTATGCAGGGTCCAGCTATTATCAGGGATCAGCAAGGTGTCCGTGACTGCTCCTTGCGGGGTCCGCCGCCGCTGTACGAAAAAGTTGGTATGTCCCGACCCCCCTGTCCATATGCTATGTTTTGGTACCTTCCTGCAACATGTGCAGTAAGTGTTTTTTTTCTTGGGGGTGGCCGCTGAGCTTTCTTTTGAGCGGGCATCCAGTAGAGAAGAAATCAGTGGGGGAGGCTGAGTGGCAGAGCCTGAGGCTGTAACATTGTGGCTCTGTGTCACTACACTGGTAAGCCAGCAAAGTTCTTGGGACGGAGGGAACACGGGGATAGCAGCAGCTGAGACTTGGTGTCTGGCCTGGGGCTTGGGGGGACAGAGATCACCACAGTAAAATCAAGCAGCTGGCCTGGTGCCCAAGACTGAATAGGGGCCTGACCCTGGGGTGGGGGTGGGGCAAGCCTTTGCAGAGGACAGGAGCTGTTCTCTGCAAAGGCTTGGCCCACCCCCACCGCAGCGTCGGGCCCTTATTCAGCCTTTGGCACCAGCTGCTTGCTGCTACTGTACTGATCTCTGCAAATGCTTCCCCCACCCCAGCGTCGGACCCCTATTCAGCCTTTGCCATCAGCTGCTTGCTGCTACTGTACTGATCTCTGCAAATGCTTCCCCCACCCTAGCATCGGACCCCTATTCAGCCTTTGCCACCAGCTGCTTGCTGCTACTGTCCTGTTTCTGCATCAGCACAGTAGCAGCAAGCAGCTGAATAATAGGGGCCCGACGCTGAGGTGAGGGGGAGGGGAAGCCTTAGCAGAGATCAGTACAGTAGCAGCAATTCGCTGGCCTGATGCCAAAGGCTGAATAGGGGTCCTTCACTAAGGACATTTTCCTCTACATTGGAAAATGTCCGCCACAGCCTTGGTCCGTGCCAATCCCTGTCGATGACATTTAGTTCCGTTGTCTTCGGCAGCTTCCTCCGCCCAGCTCAGCTGCCATAGGCTGGGAGGAAGACTGCAGAGATAGTGAGACACCTGGCCAGAACGTTATGCAGGGGGAAAAGAGGATACATGGTGGCTGTTAAAGGGAAGCAAGGGATTTGAAAACTGCTCTGTTGCATAGTTCCTCTCTTGGACCCTTTGGAACTCTACAAAGAAAATGGATACCATGGACGAATGCCGCTCGCCACACAGATCTGCATCTGTGGAGCTAAGGCTGAGAATAATAAAAAAAAAAGTGAATTTTTTATTCTGACAAACGGTTTCATTTTTAGCCCTGCAGAAATAGAATCTTCTGCCTCCTCTGGTAAAAAGAAGGAAAAGTCCGCAAGATGTCAAGCTTGTGATAGCAAAGCCCTGACGGGGGAAAAAATGATGTGGGAAATGCTTTAAAGAGGCTGCGTCCACTTCTAAATCTCCTGACATATTGGATCTCATCCAACGGGCAGTAGCCAAAAGAGGGAGACAGGCTGGTCATTCTCATAAAAGGAGCAGTTCTCGGTTTGATTCCTCAGAATATTCGGAGGAAGAAATGTTGCTTTCGGAAGGGGAGTATGCTTCTTCATCAGACAAAGAAGATTCGACAACGCATGGTTCTCTAGAACCCAAAAGAGTGGATGCACTCATCTCCATGGTGCGGAAAACCTTGAGCATGAAGGAGCAGGAGGAAATTCTGGCACCCTCCAGCAAACACTTTGCAGGACAAAGACGGATGAGGCCATCCTTCCCAGTAAGCAGAATTACCAAGAAGCTTATTAAGGAGGAATGTGATAAACCTGAAAAAAGGACGGCTCTATCCTACCAGTGACGTAGACGCTAAGAATTGGAACGCAGCTCCTAAAATCGATGCGGCAGTGGTTAGATCAGAGAAACATACTGCCTTGCCTATGGATGATGCAGGGTTCCTCAAAGATCCAATGGACCGTAAGATGGAACATAATTTGGTGAAGGCCTATACTGCCTTGGGCATTGGCCTCCAGCCTGCAGTGGCCTTGTCCTCGGTATTGAGAACCTCCAAGTTGTGGATTGAGGAAATAGAGGAGGATTTGAAGAGGGGAGTGAATAGACACAGACTTCTGGATAAGTACGAGTACTCCCCCAAATACACGGCATCGGCACCGATACTAGTTTAAAAGGGACTTCTCCAGAGTGTCCCCCATCCTCTGGAACTCCTTACCCCAATCTGTCCGCCTATCTCCTACGCTGCCCACCTTTAGGCGATCCTTTAAAATCCATCTCTTCAGGGAAGCCTACCTCATCTCAACATAACTGCCTTTCCTTCCTCCAATAACTCAATCCAAACACTTATTACCTTTTGTATCAACTGCCCCTCCTACTAGATTGTAAGCTCTCACGAGCAGGGCCCCTCCAACCCTATTCTGAAACTGTATTGTACTGTAAATTGTATTGTAACTGTACTGTCTCCACTATTTTGTAAAGCGCTGAGCAAATTGTTGGCGCTATATAAATCCTTTATAATAATAATAATAATAATAATAGTAATGTTCATACAAAATGAAACACTGTGGTCATTAAGGAGAGTGCAAATGAAAAAGCAGGTCCATGTGGCTGTGTGCCAATATTGGAAGGTTTATTGCAATTTAATTACTATAGTATAGATAGATAGATAGATTATTGATTTTTATTCAATTTAAATAAAGATTCAATTTAAACAATATCGATCTTTATTAAGAAAGAGACATGCTTTAGGACAATCACAAGTGAATAGAAGTTTAATGCAAGCTAATATTTCTTGACATTATCACATCTGCAGTGCTTCCTGACACTAATTGATTCCACTTGTTTTTTGGAGATACTTTGTATCACTCTCACACTCAGGTTAAAGAAAAACTTTAGAGAAATCTAAAAACATTCCCTTGCAATGGGACTACCCCCACATTGCTAGGATTAAGTGCTTGTTTTGTCTAAGGGGGGTGTCAAATAAAGCCGACTTACTTACACGACCCTTGGTCTTGCGGTGGTCAGCACTCACCTCTCTCCCCCTCCATTCTGGCTATGGAGAGTTCCTTGAAATCCTCACATCTATTGCAATTCAATAGATGTGCATTAGACCTTTTGACACCAGTGGTCCTTAGACTGATGATGCCCATAGATGAAGAGGCTGTGAAAACCAGTTTAGCAGCCCGGGGGGACCAAAGATCAGGTGCAAAGGTAAGTTTTTAAAATTCTTGGAGCTCTCATTTAAGGGCCCTCTCACACCGGTCCGATTCTGGCCGGAACGCACTGCATCGCATTGCGGCCGGCTCACTTTTTTGCTGGGCAAAAGGGGGCATGGCAGACCATTGAAGTGAATGGCAACGTAGCCACGCCCTCCGGCCGCAATGCAATCGCCCGCATGGGATCGCAAGGCACATTGTGCCTGCAGTCCGGTGCGGTGCGATCAAAATAGTGCTTGCAGCATTTTGATCGCACCGGACCACAGACACAATCGGCCTTGCGATGCAGTGCGTTCTGGCCAGAATCGGACCGGAACCTACTGGATCTGGTGTGAATGGGCCCTGATACCATCAGCTGCAATCAACTACTCCCCCTTGCGAGCTACAACGAACACAACAGCGCGATAATCTATGAGATCGCTCACATTGCATCTCCTCTGCACTGCACAGTAATAAATCACTAACCCCAGCTTACCGAGGGCATTCTTCACAAAGTCCTCATTGTATTTCAAATGATGGAACCATTTCCCCCCAACAGTCATGTAAGTTACATTTAATGACCCAATAAGTATCAGTTGGCCTTTGGGTTTCAGCAGCTTTATCATCTTTTCCAGATTTTTTCATGTATTCAACTTTATTTTTATTGATAACATCCAGTATCCATGCGCTAACAATGCAGTCAGCAAGCGTTAACACCACCGGGGAGGTTATGTTTTCCTGTTCAAAATCACATTTCAAAATCTGCTTGATGGACGACTTTAGTTGCATTTCTTTCCTCTGAAGTTGATCCCTGAAAAAAAAACATTAAATGGGCATTACAGGCAGAGCTTCCAGTAAGCTGCAAGTGATGGGCATACTTTGGTTTATAATTACATTAATCTACAAAGTCTACAGGTTATATTCAAACTTACAGACAGAAAAACTAGAAGTAAATTGCTAGATGTCGCTGCTCCGATATACTCAGTTCTGAATATAAATGACTGCTTGAGCTATTGAGCTCTGTAGTCAGCAAGCTTCTTTTTTTCCCCAGCAAAGCAGGTATAGAAAATGTGGAAATGAGCTCCATCTGCTGGCTAGCAATGCAAATATCATGTATCCGTATGCGATATTTCATAGTTACCTAAATTAAATGTTTACAAATGATATGTTAACTATTAAAATATCTAAAACCTCCTGACATTGCTTTTAAGGACACATTACTCTTCAACCTAAATTTTGAAAGCATAATAAGGCAAGAGCTGAAGAGTAAAGCCAAAAAGTGTGCAGCCATCAAGGGACAACTCACTTCGTTCCTTCCAGCTCAGCCACGACAGCTAATGTGTGTCTCCAGTCATAAGCTCCAGTGAGGTCGTGTAGCCATCTGCTCAGTTCCATGATACATTGTTCATTGAGATTTAGGACAACCATATCTTTGAAGGCATTGCAGGGGGAATAGAGATGGGGGGATTAGGGAACCCATGCTGATGTCAATCAAAAATTTACCAGCAATTTGACCAGAAGGGATATTACAGAATCAGGTGTTATGTTCATTATAATCCGGTGCAGCAAGCAGAATTCATTCATTAAAGGATGTTTTTTAATTATATTGTTTCATGTTATGTAAAACAATTATGGCATACTCTACTGACGTAATGTATACACCACAAACTATCTGCACTTACCAGTCATGAGGGTCATTTCAGATTTAAAACCATTTAAACCCTGTCTCTGTGTTACATGGCTGTGTTTATTAACATGTGAGTTCTGTCCTGGTGATTGATGGCTTTATTGACTAAAGAGCCGAAGGATTTAGCCGAATGTTCGGTTAATCCTTCGGCTCACTTCGGCTGCAGAAACCCTTCGGTTCAGCCAAACCGAAGGGCTGTTGTATGCACTAATGTACAGCTAGATTGGTGGAAACGGTCCGCCGAAGCGGACTGATTCCTTGCAAATTGGTAAAAAACTGAATAATAAAAAAAAACCAGCATGCGGTTCCCCTCCCCAATTGGTACCAGACCCTTTAGGTCTGGTAGGAATGTTAGGTGGGACCCCCGATGTTAAAAAACAAAACAAAATGCGTGGGGTTCCCCTACAAATTCAGGAATTTTAAGGGGGACACCAATGCCCAAAGACCGCAAGCATGTGCCCCCACCCTGCACCATACCAGGCCCCATGCCCTCGACATTGGGAGGTGCTGAGGGTCTTTGGCCAAACCAAAGGCAGGTGAAGCGGGCCGAATGCAGCCGATGCATGGCTAAAAACAGCCGTACAGGGCTGCTGTGAATAGCTGAAGAGGCTTCAGCGCCCTTCACTTCGGATCAGTTATTCATTTGGCAGATTAGTGAATAACCCCTATAGAAAAAAAAAACAACATCACTCCTCCACATTCACAGTAAACAGTACTCTGACTTCACCTTTCTGCCCCACATCCAATTACTGTCCAAATCCTGCCACCTTCACCTTTGTAACATCTACAAATTACACCCCTTCCTCACCAATGGAAGCACAAAGCTTCTCATCCACTCATTTGTTATCTCTCATCTGGACTCCCTACTCCAACCTGTCCAGCTATCTCCCACTCTGTCTGCCTTTAGGTAATTATTTAAGAATCATCTCTTCAGGGAAACCTATCCCACCTCATCCTAACTACTGAATTATCACTCAAACAGTTCATCCCCACACAGCTACCACCTTTTGTATCACTTGCCCCTCCCTTTTAGATTGTAAGCCCTCAGGGGCAGGATCCTCCTTACCATCTTGTCTTGAATTGTATTGTGATTGTAATGTCTTCCTTATATTGTAAGGCACTGAACAAACTGTTGGTGCTCTATAAATCCTGTATAATAATAACAAAAAATAATAATAATAACCTTCCTAAGCCCTTTCTCATGTGAATGTGCTGTCACATCGCCCTCCTTAGCACCTCTTCTGGTAGTGAAATCCAGAGATCCACCACTGCAGTCAAGGCCAACTGTGGATTGGTCTTGTTGCCTCCCCTCATTGTGACATCACCACATCACCACTGGAGTCCTCAGGGCCTCACCAATAGACCTACTCGGAAATGTCCACATCACCAGTGGACACGCAAAGGAGGACCTTCTCACTCTGCAGTCCAGAAGAGAGAAGACTCAGGACCTTGTGGGTCACGTGAGCACAGAATTAAGAAAAGTATTTGGGCCATTAAGTTTTTTTTCCTACATTGTACTGGGGCATGAAAACATGAGCATGAGGTTCATTCCTAAATCAAATGTAATGCTTGCCGTCTGAGTGTGTCAGGTACAAGCCCATCCAGGCTGCACTCAATTTTTTATAATTAATTGTTACTGGACTGGCTTGCCGTATTTCAGATTCAACAGTGTTTTATGGATTACTAGGATTTTCCTCTTTAAAAAACCCTTAAGTTTTTTTCCAGATTCATGTGGCACTTCACTAAAGTCCAAAACTGGACCTCAATCAACCAATTATGTGCCTTCAAAAAATGTATTTACCCTTTTTAATTATTTTTAAGTATTAATCATTTGGTTAACAATGGAGATATTTCCTTTTACTTTAGTATTACATGTTACTTTGTGTAGACCAGTGGTTTAAAATCCCAATCAAATCCATTTTAATTGCAGGCTGTAATAATAAAAAAGCAGAAAAGCCCAAGGGGTTGAAAAGTAAAATCTACAGACACAACCTGATTACCAGGTGAGAAATAACACATTCCCCGACCACCAATAGTGTAATAGGAAACTGTGATAATGGAGCTCTAGGGGCTCCCACTACGACTGGCTCCTTTTGGTTGCTCCAATACCAGACAGGTGTTGGTGGAGGCTTTACTTATATGAGTGGTACACTCAGCTTCTTCAGTATTAATGTGTCTTGTATGTTAGTTCTACCAATATATAATGTACTTACGACTGCTGAACTGGTAGTGAAGATTCATCATTGGAAATTTAAAAGAATTGTCTGCAAAGACCATCTCCTCCTTGCCAGAGAAATATAAATCCAGATGATCTCTGGAATCCATTCCATGTATGTGATAGAGTTTATGTGTTGTGGGATCCATCAGTCTTTAAGGCTGTACAGGTTTCACTTCACCTCTTTGGATTTCCACTATCATTTACTATTGATGAGATTCCAAAAAACGGCCGGCTGGGAGCTCTCTAGATCTGAGCGTGCGTGTCACGTACCTTAGGGGAGTCTGAGTTGACGAGGGCGGCCTCTCTCACAGATCCGGTCCCGGAGCACCTGGATTGGTTACAGGGGCGCCGGGGCACAGAGGGGCAAGGGTGCCAGAGGCTGGTTAGCCTGTTGTGCCTGTGAGATGAGATGACGTGCGTAGATCCGGGCAGGAAGCAGGATGCGGATGCACCGAAGAGGATCCAGAAGGCTTTAGATCTGATGAGCTGAGGAAGCTGGAAGCAGAACACACAAGGCAGAAGGATAGTCAAGCAGGCCGAGGTCGTCAACGAGCTAGCAATGCAGTACAAGGGATGAGGCAGAATCAAGGTCAAAACAAGCCGGGGTCTTCAGGGAGCAAGCAACAACAGAGAGTAGTCCAAGCCGGGTCAGTAACGGGTAATCAGGATACAGAAAACACAGGAACACAGAACACAGGAAGCTGACGATCTGACAGCATAGGAGGATAGCTGAACACAGCCTTTATAGCCCAGTTGGCACCAATTGTTCAAATGACACGTCGGCGCGTGCCCGTGCACACGTGCGCGCATGACGCGCACGAACGTGAGCGTGACGCGCATGTGCGTGTGCACGTCCATGCAAAGACGCCGCTCCTATTATGGCTCTATGGCCCACAACAGGCGCCTGCGCATGCGCAGACGGCGACACTCGAACTAGGGCTCTGGCTTTCTGACAGTGCGTCTTTAGACGTCCGCTCAGCCACGCGCGCGAGTGGGAAAGACCCAAAATTTAAAAAACAGGCAGTGATGCCTGTTAACATACAAGCGATCTGCCGGCTTTGGAGCCGGCGGATCGCTTGTATAAGTTGCCGACCCCTGATGTCTCCATAAAGAGGACCTGTCACATCTCTTTGCTATCACATAGGGGGGTTTCTTAGCCCCCTATGTCAGGCCTCAAAATTTCCACTCTCCCCCTCGCAATTGGCGAGTGAAAATTGCGTGGGGGCGAATGGAATGTCATCGAGGGGGTGCGCCGCCGGCGGGACCAGGGATGGGACACTTCCGCCGCGTCGATTGCTCGCTTCTTTTCTCTCTTCTCCTCAGCCGCTGCAGCTACAGAGCGGCCGAGAAGGAGAAGAGAGAACAGAAGCAAACGATCGCTGCATCGGTAGTGTCCCATCCCTGGTCGCGCCGGCGGCGCACCCCCTCGATTATGGCCCCTGCCCTTTCTAATTATTTGGCCCTATGAGACAGAATATGATCCTCTAGTAAAATATGCTCACATCATACCTCCCCAGCTCCTTTATTTAGGAATCCAGCTTTTCTACCCGGTATTCAGCCTTAAGTGTTTCAATGGTGGCAAAATAAGGGACTATATAGAATTGGTCAATATCTCAAGGTGGGGAAACCTACAACTCTAGACTACTGCAGTAGGCATGCCCCCTTCTGAATTATTTAGATACCATCAAATATCTCATTTTTTGCATGCCGTTTGCACGCTGGGATATGCGCCTCACTCTTACATCGTATGAACGCTGGTGCCCTCAGTCTACCAATCAAAGGGGGGCTATTTCACTGCTCTACGCCACACTGACTCCCCCACTAAACAACCATATATATTGTCTTGGGAACATGAGCTGGATGATGTTGTCTCTGAAGAAACGTGGAGTTGTCGCTCATCAGTTGCATCCGGGGGTTTGCTTAATGTCTCCCTACTGGAAGCTAATTATAAGATATTTTCTAGGTGGTACCTAGTCCCCATTAGAATCGCCCTCATGTATCTGAGCTCATCCCCTCTATGTTTACGAGGATGTGAACGTCTGGGAACCATGCACCATGTGCAGTGGTCGTGACCTAGAATACGTAGCTTTTGGAGAAAAATGTTTAACCTCATATTCCGGGTCACGGGTCTTCATGTCCCCAGGGATCCCAGGTTTGCTCTTCTCAATAATGTGGCACCCGGCATTCATAAACACTGCAAGTGATTAATTTTTTTAATGTTTTAAAATTACAACTGCTAGAGCCTGAAAAACACCTGGGGTCTCCTCGAGGATGGTGATGGCTAAATTGTCATGGATAATGACCCATGAGAAGTTGGCAAGTACAATCCTTGACAAGCAATCACAGTTTGAGGTTATATGGGACCCTTGGGTGACGTATGTCAACCTGGAACTTCTGACATAGCCTCTGATACACACCATGACTCAGCCCATTCCCTTAACCGACCATTTTTCTCTCTCTTTGACCTTCTCTGATTTTTTCTCCCCTTTTTCTTTCTTCTTGTCAAATGTCCTGTGCATTTTGTTTGTATATTAGCCCATTCTGTCTACACACACATGGTCCTTCATAACTACTGTGGCCTCTTACTCGCCTCCATGTACATTTGCTTCCAAATTGCTATACTGTAGTCTTATGAACCACCTATGATTTTGTTTATGCATACTTTAAGGGTAAAAAAGGGGATTTTCCCCTTAATTTTTCCTTTTTTATTTCCTTTTATTTTTCCTTTTCTTATCCCTTTAACATTAGGGTTTAAAACCTTCAATATGCATAGATGTGATACAGTTTCCAGGTACTACCTGTTATTCAGATTGCATGTTGTTAACGGGGGCTACTCACTATATTATACTGTTGTTATTGTCGCTTTGTTGTTTTTTTGTATTTCTTGAAAATAATACAAAAAATTGAAATTAAAAAAAAATTACATTTCTTAAAGAAAAAAAACTATTTTAAAGAACCAGTGTAGTACCTAGCATATTTAAGACCGAAATAAATGATTTTTTTAAACACCTTCTACATCTAGATAATAAAATGGTTTTCAGTAATAATTATGAAATTTAACAAATAATAATATTGTCTAGAAAGCCCCAACTTACTTTGATGGTCAGTGGATTAGTGCCCCCTTACATTGGTGATCAGTAATGACATGACCCATGCAATGGTGGTTCAGCTAAATAGATTATTGGTGTTAGCTGGCCCTAGTTCTAATGACACCTGGGCTGGAACTATGCTGGCACTGTTGGACGGGCAGTCAATCCACCGAGAATTGCCTGCAAACCAACTTGGTGTCACTAAACCTAGAACACTATGTCCCATTTATTGGGGTCTATCTTTGTCTCTGATTTATTTGCCTGCACCTGGGGCAGATTCCCATTTCCGTTCTCTTGGTACACCACTGCACAGAACTCTGATTCTTAAAGACAGATAACCACACTTCTATAGTTACCCAAAACTTCCTATTCCATGTATATTGTTTTGAACTTGGAAGATAAATGAAATAAGCACTTAATATAACAAATAATGATCACATTTAGCTTTAATATTTTATTGCAATAGAAAAGCTGTTAATATGCATTCCAGGAAATTACATGTTCAAATATACTGTAGGTTTGCCCAGCCATTTATTACATCATGGGCATTAAATGTATAGTTTACATAGAGCTTGCTATGAAAAGGGTCAATTGCATTATGGGATCTGAGAATTTTCTCCAAGTGTCTGGACCATCACAGCTTTGGCATGCAAAAAGAGGACTGTACAGAAATGCTTGAATGATAATGGTGTTATTTTATGTGACAGAAAGTTCTTTTACTTCTCTTTTGGGTCACAGGAGTACATTTACTAATGTATTCCTGTGATCCAAAGTCAGCATATAAGGAGCTAATGCCCGCTTCATGCAGCGCACAGCTGCGCTGCATCCGGGAATAAGCGTTTCTGCCTTGCAGCACTAGGGGTCCCCGGTTCAAATCCCGGCCAGGTCACCATTTGCAAGGAGTTTGCATGTTCTCCCTGTGATTGTGTAGGTTTCCTCCGGGTACTCCAGTTTCTTCCCACACTCCAAAAACAGGCTGGTAGGTTAATTGGCTCCTCTCTAAGTTGGCCCTCTATGTATGCATGTGAGATAGGGACCTTAGATTGTAAGCTCCTTGAGGGTAGGGACTGATGTTACTGTGCAACTATGTAAAGTGTTGCGTAAATTGTCGACGCTATATAAATACCATTTAAATAAATAAATTTAATAATCCCAACAATATTGTGAGGACTGCCTGACTGACAACTGGCTCTGCTTTGCCCACCAACTCCCCTGTCTGTCCCACCAGGAACAGGGAGGAAAGGGGAGAGTTCCCTGCAGAAGTGGTGACTGAGAGACTGTGAGCTGAGCGATCAGCAGTTACATGATCACTCAGCTCTCAGTATATCGAACCGAAGTGTAACAGCTGCAGTGTGTGTTTGCACATAAATGTAAATGCACTTAAATCCCCCAAACAATATAGAGGATCCATAAAATAAATGATTATAGTTGCAATTTTAGTTAAATAGAAAGAAAATGCAGGGAAATCTAAAGATTCTAAACATATTATTTTTAGCCTTACCAACATAACTGTAGAATCAAAGAAAATTAAAGATGCAGGTGTACATCTGAATGAATATATTAATATATGGGATATGATAATAACCATCTTTATTATTATTACAATTTGTTTACGAACAGAAACCAAAAACAAGCTCAGTCATGAAGGGGTTAAACACAATCCGCTGACTTTTATAATATACTTGGGTAAAGCGCAAGTTTGCTCATGAATATGTATCACATAATAAAAAGGCTTAGATGCTGGTTTACCAACTTAATATCAGTAAACTATTTGCTTCTCGTGTTTTGCATTTCCAGTGACCTTATCTGAATCTCAAAATGTTGCCAGAAAGCTCACCAAACATTTAAATGAAATTCTCGAACATGAAGTGGAAAAGCAATCTTTGATGTTCTTTTCTCATTACAATGAAAAGCATGAACAGTTTTCTAGATTATGTAAATAACACAGATTGTGGTGTGACTGCAAAGACTCTTAGACAAGATAAAAGAATTACAAGGATAGATTTGCTGCATATATTTTCCTTCTGAAAAGGGATTACATGTAAAATATGCAAAGAATGGTTTTGCTAAGAACACAGCGGGTTTTAAGAATCATAAAAGTAACATTGCCAGAGGAGGGCAAGGAGCAACCCACAAATTGTCAAGCAAGTGATTTGACATAAGCTTGTAAAATCAATGCTAAAAATTGAAATACATAAACTTATACGCTGATTTATAAATGTATATTTTAAATATACTAAATCTTGCTGCTGAACCTGTTATATGCAGACAGATCTGAGGCAGCAAGCCTACAGCCTGTATATACAGTATATCCACAGACAACTATTGTCAAAGCAGACCTGGGCTTTTTACAGCCCCTAGGCCACATCCGGACCTTTGGCTGTGCCTGTCCGGCCCATGGTCCGGACACGGACCAAGTGGCGGTTCTGCCTGGCCCACGATTGCCGACCTGTGCTGAGTTATCGCTGGCTAACGGAGGATGCACCAGCCTCCGAGCCAGCCATAGCCCAGTGCAGGCCCTCTCCTCTTCAGTTGTCCAATGGCGTCCTAGCAACCAATGACATCAGGTGTCCATCTCCCCTGCAGTCATTGGTTGCTGGTCCTAGCAACCAGTGATGATATGTACCCCGCCCTCAGCATTACAGGAGGACCAAAGTGTTTCTTCTTCTGTCCTTTCCTGCAGCCTGCTCCACCTTTCCAGCTCTGGCCTACTAATGTGGGGACATTACTATAAAGAGGCACACTAAAGGGGACAAACAAAGTAAGAGGGCACTCTAATGGGACATTATCAAAACCATAACATGTACTGCTTTTAATAAAGTCATACAATGAATATTGGGAAGAATTAGGTTCAGCCTATTTGTTTGGCTTTCCACATCAGTACCCTTTTCTCATGTGGCCCCTTGAAAAAATCAATTGCCCATCCCTGACCTAGGGGCTTCTTCTATTTTCATCACACTCCTTGCTGGGAAGGGCCTGTAGCTAAAGGGTGCTATAGCAACTGCCGATTGGTTAACCGTTACAAAACATAAAGGGAATATGCCGCCAGCACACCAAGGATCTCTGTCATAAAGTCCATAAAGAGAGATCATATCAAAGTGCAGATAATGCAACATTTTGGGGCTTTGCAGAACCCGTTTGATGGGTATGTGATAAGTACAGCGTGCATGAAAACAGCTATTTAAAGACAATATCTACCAATCAGAATCCACAGAAAAAAGCTTGCCCATGACATCTGACATCACAAACTCACCAAAATTACATATACACCCAGATAGCAAGAAATTGTGCTGCAAGTTTGAAAATGACTTGTTAAACTATTACAGACTTGCCAAGCTTCACAATTTTGTTGCACAATTACATCAAGTCTGCATTGCAAGTCTCCAGACCAGCGAGCTTGCAGAGCTCTTGCTAAGACCTGCAGGACTCTTGCTGTAGACTTGCCAAGCAAATTTGCTACAAATTCAAAAAGTGTCAACTAGAACTTGTGCTGCGAGTGTTCTGCAAGTCTACAACTTGCCAGGAATATGTGCAGCAAGTTAACAAAATTACAATTTCACCCCGCCACAAGTTTGTAGCAAGTTATCCTTGCTATCTGGGCAGTGACATCACTATAAAATGAGTATAAAGTATTATGAGTATCTCTTGCCTAAGCTTCCGCCACTGTATACGAATTTGCCTAATGATCTGACACATCTGCTTGGCCAGAGTACTGCCACAAAATGTCTTTTCTTATATCTATAAAATAGTTTTTCTTTCTGTATGTGCATGTTGTGATCTTATATAGAATATTTTATTTATATGTGTCTTCTGTATGTGGATTAAATAGTTAAAAGATGTCATTTAAGCTATGCCATTTTTACATTTCCTTGCTATGACTAAGGCACAGTTTGGGGTTGAAACATGTAAACATTTGTTTGTTTGCTGCTTTTATGCCTTTTTGCAAAACAAGGATTGGATGGACGGATCCCCTTGCGTGTGCCGGTTTTTTACCTACTGCCACAAGAAGCCCGCAGCAGAATGAACCTCCATGTTGCTGGGCTAACATGCTTTCCAAGTGCAGCGGCGGGCCTGCCAGGAGGGCAAAGTCCTCAGTCACAGCAAGTGCATGTACAGTGTGGTTGCCTGGTCCAGTATCGCCTGTTGCATTGTTACAGACAGCCACACTGCACATGCTCACTGCTCCCACCTTTCCTGACCAGCCAGGCTAGTATTACAAACAGAAGTAGAATGCAGAAGAACATGTCGTTTAGCAACATTATTTTTATTTTTTTATTTTGAAATGTCGCTTTTGCAGGAGTACATTGTGATAGAGTGCAACTAGGTTTAAGGCGTTACCCAAGTAAGTTATTGAAAGGATTTTTTTTTAATGTTTCCCTTTAAGCCGCAGTTAAAACACCCTCTCCACGCTAAATGGTATTTTAAAAATATATATATTTTTTTTGCATTGGTGCATGTCCCCCATGGCAGTGCCCAGCTACCCATCTCTTTTTTTTTTTAAACAAAACCTTGCAAATTGACCTTGAAAAAAATTGCAGAACTCTGTTCCATAGACGTCATTGGGGTAAGTTTGACTTTGCAGATTTCCCGCTGGGTTCGGTGAACATCTAGCAGACTGAACTTTGGCTGATTCGCTCATTCCTAATTTGCACAGTGATAAAAACGTAAACTCTATGATAAAGTTCTTTGGTGTGATAATGACATATTTCCTTTATTTCCTTCAAGAAGAACACAGACAAAAAAAGACAGAAACCTATCAGCTCCTAACATTTCTGAGTATTTTTTGCACTTATCAAACAGATATAAAAAAAACATTTTCTTTTTTTTTTAGCATATAAATCTTTATTAAGTTTTCTCACAACCAATAATGGTGCAATTCATATACGGTAAAAAGCAGCAACATACATGTCATAATGCGTGGAGGGTATGCCAGCAAACACTAATACAAAGACCACTGACGGTACAGAACTGGGGATAAACATTTTCAGTTGTATATTTAACAATAAGCAAATAAGAGAGATTCATTGTTAGGGTTTGCATACATTTAATATGTAAAAGCTTGTACAAGATTAGGTATACATGTATTTTAACATTCGTACAGTTTTATCTAGTGCACCAGGGATATAGAAAAGGAGTGAATACGGGGGTCTGTAGTGTAGGTAGTAGTAGCAGCTAGGATAGGGAGTCAGGAAACAGCTTTGCACTGAAGTCGGCTGTCTCAATAAAGTACCTATTGGAAGCTTAGCTTGTATATTATGAACTAGCTCATAAGTAAAGTATGAATCACATTCATAGAAGAAGAAAAAAAAACAAATTGTAATATATGTAATGACCTTAAACTGTTTAAGGATCTAAAAAACTGAAGGACTGAAAAATAAAATAGCAGATAAGCTATCAGGAAGACACAGCTCATGAGTCACAGAATCCTTCTGGCTTTTCCTTGTCTGGAAAATTTCTACACTGACATTTATGCATTTGCAGCCATCACCTCTTAAAGGGAATGTCAGTGCACAGCCAAGTACCCCAGCCCCTAGAAATGTGATATTTTAATATATAACATTCTGCAGCTCTCTTTAGCATAGTTTATCTCTTTAAAGTGTCTACATTTGATTTAACAGACCTTGGCAGTCATGCAAGGGTACTCTTTAATTAAAGGTTAATGCCCAACCTCAGGCTCATCTCTTCCTCCCCGCAGTGCTCCCTTTCTTCCTCTGAAGGCCCTCCCAGCAGTATTTAATGCTACTTTTGTATATATTTATTTTTACTGCAGTCTTTAGGCCAATCACATGATGCTACAGAGTCCCCTTCCTCGTTAGCTTTTACCTACTGATGAGCAGTTCTCAATTATGCAGTGGTACTGGCATAATAACATCAGCACCATTTTCGGCACTGTTACACAGTGAATACAGGGCAATACTGTGACGCCCCTTCAGGAGCCAGGTCCATGATGCCCTGCACTCACAGTCTGTCTTCAGTTCTCCAGGTTGAATTACATTGGACATCATTCATCCCAACTGAGGACATATTGTGGCGAAAAGAGAGTACCATGGGGGACAGTTCCAGATTGTTGGGAAGTATTGCCTGAGCTTCTTTTTCTAATTTTGGGAGAGTAGTTGAGCTCTTAGGGAAACCTGAACTAGAGGTTACAATTGCAGAGGTGTTCTAAAAATTTTAGTTACCTTATGCTGATCTATCGTTATTGGCTTTTATTTTCGTGCGGCTGTAAGCTGGTAAACCTTGGTGTGAGCATATATTTGTGTACAGTTATGAATGTATGTCCCTGGACATGTCTGCATCCCCTTTTGGGGAATCTTTTGTGCAAATATTCAATACGTGAAATGCGCAGAGGCTCTTTGATAAATGCACCATTAGATGTTGTAAATTTTTAAGCATAAATTTTGAGCATTTAGATTCGGTAAAAAAACATTTTCTGCACTCCTTTGATTCTGAAGCCTCCTGCTTCTACTTTTTCCTTCATCGTCTGGATCATTCCAATGCTCCCAGAGGGACCATACTTTGGGAACCACTGATCTAGACAGTTTGAAAGAAACTTGTTGAGTGAGAAATATATGTAGGCTGCCTCCTCTTGATGATAGTTGCCTGGCTGACATGCTGATCTATTTGTTAAGAGACCCTGACCTGCTACAAGTAAAAAGATTACAAGTTCTGACTTCACTTTCTGCATACTTTTTTGGTATCTGAACGTGCTAAGTCCACACACAGCATGGCAAACTGAAGGTTCAGAAGAAAGTCAGCAATGACAGGACACCAATTTCTTTTATTACAGTTATTCTTTAAACCTTTCACTGGCATGGTCTGCCTCCCATTTTGCAGTTCAGATGGCCAAACCAATTTTTACCTTTGTATGGCCTGTGACAGTTGTGGACATTTTTTTTTAAACAAGCACTAGAATTGCCATTAGTGCATAAAAACACATTATAACCTTCAAATACCCTGCAAATTCAAAATACTGTTAATAAATAAAAAAGGCCTAAATTTAAAGCCAGTATATGGCTGCCAAACCAGCTGCTGACAGGCCTAAAGTACACCCATCACAACTCAAAACTTTAAAGCTGCAAGGATTGTAGTTCACATTCATGATATCTCTCATTAATCTTTTATGAAGGGGTATGTTTTGGCCCTCCAAAACATGTTGGCTACTCCATTTGAATGTCCCCTGACCCTAATAGAAACAAATTGTATCTGCACTTTTTTAATTGGTGTGGCTCTTTAGTTCCTACATCTACTGTGCTCACTGTCAAGCCAGGATACTGTGGAGATCCTTCGGATTGTGGAAGCTGCCAGATCCATTAGCCAGATCACACATATTCACACCACTTAACTACTGTTGGATGAGAAACACCAAGAGAATAACCACTCCAGGCAGGTCCAGCACTTTCTTTCCACACTTCCAAATATCTGTACCTAAATTTAAAACCATTGTAATACTATGGTCACTATGTCGCCCAGAAGAAGGGACCCTGCGTGGCCCCGAAACGTTGGCTGTTTGACGCATGTGACGGTTTAAAAAAAGGTCCTTACTTCTTGCACATATTTTTGAGTGCTGGTGACTTCTATTATGGACTGTATCTGACACGGCGCCATCCGTTCTGTCACTTCAAGCACCAACCTCTCATCCAAGGTCTGTACGCTGTATGGAGTGCAGGTGATTTCCTATTATCGATTGCAGGCTTGATGTGTATGTGGAGTGGGTACCTTGATTAACATATTTTTTTTCTTCCTTTGACTTGTTTTTAATTTACCTTTGTTACTGCTACAAAGGGGTTATTGCAGCCATTACACGTTTTTACCCTTTTAATTGTCATGGCATATTCTAAACCTCATGTGTTAACTATAAAAGGGATAGCCATGGTATATTCAATGTATTATTCGCAGTCAAGCATTATGGCCTGTACTGAAAGACAAATGTGCCTTTCATTGCAGACCTCCTTCTGGAAATTCTAGTTGCCTAGCTGTGTCTAGCTTCAAGGCTTTCTGACTTGCAGTAAGAATGCAAGCTAGGAGAAGCAGAGTGAAATCTAAACTCCTAATATGCATACGACGTTCCAGATCACTGATTTAGAAAGTACTGAAGCCACTGGATCATCATGACAGCCAAAGCAGAAGGAATGGTCAGCAATGACAGTATCACTGATTACTCAGTACAGGTTTCCTTTGATCTTAGCTGTAGTGATTGTGGTTATTACATGACATTTTTAATAGCATGGTTGAGCTATAACAACACATATAAAGTCTTCCTAAGACAGGAATAACATCATTTAAATTAAAATTTTGTGAAATTCTTAACTGTAAAATATTGAGTCATTCAGAAGCATTCAGTTACTACAGATATTAACCATAATCAGGGTAAAATTGAAACTAACCCCGCCGCCCTGCCATCTGTTTGCCGTTCACAATTGATGGTGACGGGGGGTTGGCGGCGCGCGGGGGGGGAGTCGTATTGTGGAACCTAGCCTTGGGGCGGCAAGGAGAGTAAATCCGGCCCTGACCATAATTACAGATTAGCGTTCTGTCACTGTGTAAAGTTAACCATATACTGCTCCTACTTACTCGGTCAAAATTCAACCAGTGTGTGTGGCCCCATCAGTATCTCTCCTTTCAACATGAGTCAATTTTTCAATCAACCTTTGCCAGAGGAGCGGATCTAAAATTTCTCAGCTGAACAGTGACTGCAGCCAATTAACTGCAGTCTAAGATTGGGTATTCCGACAGTGTTATTCTCCCCACCCACTGTTAGACTATAATATCCCAGCAGAGGGAATGGAGTGAGAAAAAGCAACCAGTGTATGGCCAGCATAAGGGTGCAGGGTAGGCATAGTTCAGTCCATGAGCAAATGGGAAACTGATTTGGTGGGTGTAGCCCCAGAAAAGGCCATCATTCTAGCCAGCCAGTGCTCCCCCTCTTTAGGAGACAGTTGTTCTGCAGAGAGAAGTCTCTGTGTACAAGTATACCAGGAGACCATGTGTTGTAAGCTTGGAAGTAGGTACTTTGACCATACATCTAATGGAAAGTGAGTGGGTCAATGTCTTGTGTAGGGAAGGAGATAGTGCTTGCAGAGGCAAAGAGCCTTTAAAACCCAAGATGGGCAACTCAATAGCCAAGCAGCTGAATTTATGTAGTTCTTTGCAATGTGCTGAGAACGCCAGTGAGGGAAGCCCTTGTTTAAACCAACTCTATTTAGTTTAAACTCTATCAACTCTATAAGTGGGCAGTAACCCTCAAATGTTCATTTCAGAATGGAATTTAAACAGAGTGAAAATGCATTTGTAGGCTAAATTCCCATACCGTGCAATATTTACAATTATTACATTATACCATTCCAAGCGGTACAAAATATAGCCAATGTGCCAATCATCTCCTAAATGTTGCAGAATTTTCATGCACAGCATAGCCATAGTGGATATAGAAACAGTTACAGCCTTTAAAGCGCTGCTTGCCAACTTCAGAATTTTTTGTTCTGTTTTTGATAGGTTGCAAAAGGGTTAGAAATGATATCAGGTTTTTATTGTTACCCATTGGGGGGATTTCCCCTAACTTACGATCTATCACCCTGTCATTATGACAGAAAATGAGAGGAAATCTCTCAAATAGAGACACAAATAGCAATAAAACTCATGACTAGTAGAGTGGAGAAGAAATACTGGGATAAGAAGTGAGGGAACCTTGCTGCTTTAGACACTTGTGAATGATTGCATTCCTTTGCACGGGGTCCACCTTTTCTATAACATGATTACTTATGTGTTAAATAAATCAAGACTATGCTATCAATGGCAGCATGGTGTTTGATTTATATTCAGTACTATTTAACAAGCCACAAACATGAGAGGTAGCATCCATGTGGCTTGATCTTAAGTGATTGATTTACTAAAGCCAAATAGGCTCTTCACGTTGCAAGGGAATTTGCACTTTGCATGGAAAGTTTCCCTTAGCTTGGTGAATGTGATGACATTTTACTTTGCAAAGAATACACAGTCATGTGCAATGGAAATTTTTTAAAAAACAATATTTTTTATTGCACATGTTTGCACAAGTCAGCAGAACTTCACGCCATTCTCTATTCCATTCGCCATTCTTCCTGTCCCATGCAGACACCATGGGACAGGAAGTGCCAGCAAGGACAGAGGAGTCAGTGCTGGATGAGAGAGCCGCCGCACCGCTGGAGGGACAGATGAAAACATCAGGAATGAAGAAGAAGATTAAACCCCTTCTTTCTATATTTTCTATTGCATATTGGCAGCTGTCAGGTCTGCGTTTGTGCCTGAAGACTCTGGCTAACATTGCCGTGGCACTATGCTAAACCTATAAGTGCCAGGACTGCAATGCATAGTGCTTTCTAGCACCTGGTGTAATACATTTTAGTGCAATGGGCAGCCATACTAAGGCTGAGTTTTTCTCTAGTATGGCCATTCTGGCTATAACTATTTAACAATCCCAATAGAAACATGCCACTAAGCGCTAGCAATTGTAAGTAGGTAGGAAGTAGGTAGAAGTAGAAAGTAGCTGAATATGCATTTTGATACAACCTAAAGCCCGTTGACACATGCCCTTAACTTTGGGGGCCCTCCGCTGTGCAGTCTCCTAAGCATGCACAATCTTTTCGGTGAAATCTACCTAGTCAGACAGTGCGGGACATTCATGATCACAGTGGTGCTATTTTGCAGCATGCTAATATTTGCAAAACATTTGCAGTACATAATCTTCTTATTGCAGCTGAATGGCATGCCAACTCTGTGACAAATTGACACGAATGTCAGCCTGCTTTCACAAATTTGCTGCAAGTACCCTAAACTAGTTTGCAGCAGAATATAGATTCTTATCTGTTGCTAAATTAAGAAGTGATGTGATCAACTTCTTAAACAGGCACAGAGGGCTGATTTTAGGGCAAATTGCCACAAGTAGTTACAACTATTACGTGGCAAATATGTGGCAGTTCTGCCACACTTCAGCATAATGTGATAAGCAAAAGTATAATGTGATAGCAAATGGAGACAAATCAGTGGGTGCAAAGCATTGCAACATGTTTATTACTGTGACATTATGATAAATCTGGTTCAGTCTGGTGATACTTTGATCTGGCAAGGCAGCCAGTAAGGATGCAGTGTTGCTGATTACCCACCTAAGGATTATTGATTTGTGTGTGTTTATATATATGTTTCAACATTGTTGTGGTTTATTTGTCTTTGTTTGTTACCTTGATAAAGAAGGCATTCACGCCATTGAATATATGGAATGATATGGAATTTCAGTAAATTGTGGATTTGGATTTCAAGTTGGCATGGTGACATTTCCTTGGATACTTGTGTTGCGCTATTGGTAACCACGCAGACATAACTTGAAGGGATATTGCTCTTTAACTAACTAACAGCTACATTAACGAATGGTCTAAGTACATTTACTTACAATAAAGTCCCAGACATGTTCAACTCAGATGTAGTTTCTTTTCTCTGGTTGGCTGAAATAGTAGGCGGCAATTACTTTGCTTAGATTTTTAAGAAATGATTTAATGTCACATGCATGAAGATAGATGGAATAGAGGGAAGGAGGGTGAAGGGAGCACAGGATATTTGGAGATTCACATTAAATATAGTTCTTTAGTCTTCTGGATACCTTCATACTTTCTGGGTCCCTCCCTCACAGGGCTTTAGTGGCTGGACACTTTAATTTAAAGGTTGGCTTCTTGACAATGGAAGTTCCTGTGCATGCTCAGTCTTAGAATTCAAGGCAGGACAGCAATTGGAAGGTTCCTGTGGTGCTTCCCAACTCAGTAGTCACTCACCACCTCCCTGTGGGGGACATCTGAAGCTCTGCTTCCTCAAGGCCTCATAGCACTCCATGGCAACTAGTAACTTCAGGGATGCCTCCCAAGAGGGGATATCCCTGCAGCTTTCCACATCCCTAAGCCCAGAAGTTAGGCAAGATAGATGGTCACAGATGCATCATCTTAGGGTGAAACCCTGGAGGGATGAGCCTTGTACCAGGAAGTGCCTCAAATATTCAATAACACTCCCTGCATGCACAGCAGGCCCCCCAAGCCTGCTGATTGGCCAGGTATTAAACATCATTAATATGGAATATTATCTCTAGCACACCCTGCTGGAGCAAGCTCTACACAGCATGAGATAATTACTCCACACTTAGAGAACAAAAGCCAGCACACAGCTAAGCTGCCAGACACATCCCTATTAGATCACAAAAAGGAATTTTTAAAAATACAACATCCCCACACTTGGATTTACACAGGACCAATGTACACCCACCCTAATACATGGGCCCACATGAAGTTTTGGATGTATGCAGGGGCGTAACTAGCAAAATTCTGTATGGGGCCCCCCAAACCGCCTCCGAACCCCTGCTCCGCAACCTACCCTCAACCAACCGTCTCCTTCTCTTCAGTTCTGCTCCTGCTGGCTCTGACCTCAGTGTTAAAGAAGAAATCATTCTGTCGCTGATTTGCTCTGGCAGGCAGGGCCGGATTAAGCGCATCATGGGCCTGGTGTTGAGGATTTTGGTGGTCCTCTTTATGGAAATGTCAGCACTCACTGGGACCCTCTTCCTCCTGTCTAGGCTGTGATTTGTAGTCTCTTTACAGCTTGGAGTTAGTGGTGGAGTGCCAGGGCACAGTTGCAGCTGTGACCCAGGTAATTCTGCCACTGACTCCAAGCTGTAGAGGAGCTACAAATCTCAGCATACATGATACAGCAATGCAGAGATCAGCGGTGTAAAGCAGGGTGCAAAGGTCAGTAGCGTAACATAGAGGTCAGTGACCTCTGCACTCTGCGTTATCCTACCCTACGCTAGTGCTGCACATCTCCCAAACCCTGCCAGGCATACCACGAATGCTGAGTGTACTAACAAGTAGGGATACCCCGATATATCGGCCGAAAATTGCATTTTTGGCATAATGCCGAAAGGGCCATTTTGTGCCGATACATCGGCGCATCCCTGCTTTCTTTCCTCCCTGCTGGTCACTGCTCTGTGTCCCAGCAGGGAGGAGAGAAACTGTGACAGCTGGCCGAGCGCTGCGGGAGGAGAGCACTGTGAGCGGCCGGCGTCTCTCCTCCCACACCGCTCAGCCTCCTGTCACAGTCCGGCAGAGCGGCGTGGGGGCAGAGGCAGCTAGCGCTGTCAAAGGAGGCTGGGCTCTCCTCTCTGCTCCGCTCGCTCAACCTCCTGTGAAAGCTGTCAGAGAGGAGAGTGAGTGCAAACACTCAGCGATCAGTGATCGCTGAGTGTTTGTAAATAATTGAGGACAGAGTATGTTTACTGTATCCTCAATTATGAATGAATGGGAGTAATCTACATCACCTCCTGTTCATTCACGGTTGTGGTTATAGTAAACATACTAGGTCTTCATGTTATCAATGAACAGGAACACTCATAGAGGATTCCTGTTCATTGATAACTGGAGCTGCAGAAAAAGAGATTGAGGACTCTGTGTCCTCAATCTCTTTTTCCATTTTACCATTTTAAAAGAGAAATATCAGGGGTCTGTTTAGACCCCCGATATTTCCCCGAAGCCCCTAAAAGTAAAGTAAAAAAAATATTTAATAAAAAATTAATAAATAAAAATAAATATAAAAACATTAAAAAGTTTATAAAAAATAAATAAAAAATGGATGGAAATTGACAACATGGGACAGGGAGAATACTAGGGGGCAATGAAAATGACCTGAAACCACTGAGGGGGTTCAGGGGAAAGGACAGCAGCCTGGCCAGCATAGCACACATACATGTGGTGTAAACATACATACACATAAATAAACAAACATACTGTATATATACAGGGCTGAGCTGTTGGCAAGCCTCATTCAGTACATATACAGTACATAACATACAGTGAAAGGTTCAATTACCTGGTTCTCTGTCCCCAGAGATCTCAGGCCTCCTAACAGCAGGAAGAGACAGCAAAGCAGCTCCGTCCGATGAGAAGAGAGCTGCCAGACGCTGGGGCTGGGAGAACCACACACAGTTCATATGGCCTCGGGCACTGCCTGGGCTTGGTGCCTCACAGACAGTCTGCACAGTGTAAGGACGATGTGAGACTCCTTGGCGGGTGGCCCTCAACGGACAGCACACAAATGTCTCTGTGAGTGGAGACAGCGGCAGCATGTGACTCCTTCCCCGTGAGCGCGCTTAGAGCCGGTCCTGCCCGTGAGTGACCGCCGGTGCGGCGGCAGCCTTTTTTTTAGGGGACACTTGCTTCTGTAATTGCCTGCTTATAACCGGGCCCCACACTGCCCAGGGCCCCATAGCAACCGCATGGGTCGCTATGGCGGTAGTTACTGGATGTATGGGTTGATGTGCTGTAAATGATGATAAATTGGTTGTTTTCAATGACAGATAAGCAACATGTGGCACATTTGCAGATGCAACAGCTGTGACTTTATTGATAACTGTCTTTTACTGTGTCTATGTCATTCCAGCATTTCCCTCCATTTCAACACAAAGCTCTTCTACAAATATTGACAGGCTTTTCACTGAAATAAATGGAATCTTTGGTGAACATATCATTTAATGAAGAAAGCCCGGGTATTAAATAAAAAGGACATCACGTTTTGAAGTTGTCCAGCTATTTTTTTTCTTTCACTACTAAGGCAATGTAGTGAACTAGTAAGCACTTCTAATAGCCATTTAAAAGCTTACATTCTCAGTGAGCCATATAATATATATTACAGTAAAATACATATTAAACACATGCTTTTGTTTAATAAATGTGTTCCATGTAAAAGTATTTATCTTTAGTTGCTGAGAAATAGTAGGGAAAATACAGAGGTGAAAAAAAAGATATGATATAGTGCACTTCAGTGTGTTACAAACAGTGCTGAGGAAAAAAACTGCTCATATTATTGTCACAGCTAGCAATGAGGGTAAAATACCTCTTTACAAATATAGCGATGGGAGCATGTAGAACAGGAATAAAACCACATAAATCAGTTTATAGTTTATGGAGTCCCCATTATTGTTTATATAGCCATATACATGTAGAAGAATTGTTTAACAAATAGGGGTGTTTATACCCCTTGAGTGCGCAGACCACCATTCTTCTTTAAATAAAGCAAAAAAACAATATGCCCTTTCTTTAACAACAAAACAGGAAGCATTTTATGGTCTCAATTCAATAAGTTACTGAAATGTGATAAGTTTATATAAATATTTACATAGACCTTTGTACAGAGTTCTTAAATACATTATTTTGTGAATGTGACATTTGGAACATTTAATATTCTTCAGTCTCTTAAAACAAAGTGGTACAAAGCAGTAGTAAGTTTTGGCATTAACTAAATCTTTTTTATATGTAAAGGGGTGGATGGTTGGATTTAGTGGGTAACCAAAGTCTGGCTGCTACGTAAATTTTCATTTCACATTTATGTTTTTTTAAAGCACATTTTCCCAATGCCTGCTGTTTCATTAGGTTAAAAAAATGAAAGCTCATCTGTTCTACAGATAGAGTTGAATGTAGCAAGCCAATGAAAAAGTATTCAAATATGTGTTGATGGTTTCGAAAGAAAAAGGCTCAAGTAATGAATGCAAAGTGTTAAGCTTTACAAACATCCACCAACACTCTCTTCTTCTGTAAAAAAGGCCTTGTCAAACACTTCACAATCATTGGCAGAAGTCCTAGTAAGTTGTGTGCGCCTATGGTGGACCTTGACACAGTAAGATCCTCTATTCGGCTTTATGTACAATGTAATGTTGAACCCAGCTGCTCATTCTTACATGACAATGCCATTAGAATGTTAATGGTGTTGTACATTTTATAATTTGTCTCTTGAAACCTGCAATCTAGGGATGTTCAGATACCAGTGCAGATACCAGTGCCGATACTTGGCATTTTAACGAGAACTACCAGTGTGGCTGCTGTTGCAACTGGGACATAGCTCTGGCGCTCCATCACTGTCCGGAAAGCATAAGTAGGTATTGTTTTAGAAAAACTGTCTCATGACAATAAACAAAAATGTATCAGTACTTGTATCCGTGAGTACTTGGACAAGTATCAGTACGAGTACTTGGACAAGTATCAGTACTTGTACTTGAAAAAATTGTATCGGTGCATCCCTTATATATATTTATTTTAAACAAATCATACATTAAAACTGGGATGCAGAAATCCCAGGAGCTCCGTATGGTCCTTAAAAATGACAGCTTCCTCCTAAATTTTGAATATTTCTGTAGTGTAATCTTGAAAACTATCCATCCATGTACTTGTACCAAGTACGGTACTTGGTATCTGAACATCCCTACTGCAAACAGTAATAATGTAATATAAACACTGTTTAAACAAAATTCTAAGTACAGGCTTTGGAATTGAAACTTCCAGTTTTCTAGAATTGAACTTCCAGTTGTTTCAATACCTACTGCATTGACTGCATGTTAGATTCACATTTAGTTTAGTTTTGTTATCAATGTATCTCTGAAAGTCATGTAAGAAGTTCACCATCTTGTTTAAGTGTGCAGAAGCTATACAAAGACTATGGGGTTGATTTACTAACCTTATAAACACGCCACAAACAAGTATACACCTCAGTAGTGATCTATTGGTGGATAGCATGATCTATTGGTGGAATCTAGACACCTTTGCAGTGTGTACACACCCAGCAGGTGTGTTGTGCAAAGCCCTACATGAATTGCAAGGTGATGTTGTGTAAATTAGCTCTACATTGTGTTGCTTGTGTTGATGAATGCAGGAATGTAAATGCATGAGCTAACCATTTTTGTCTAAACTGTGAAGCAGCATTATATATGCATCATGTGCATGATTTTTCCATATATGGCATTAGTGGAAATATGCTTTTAGAGACTTTTTGGTTGATAAATACGTTTTGCTGTGTAAAAATCACACGCACCTAGTGCATGCGTGTGTTTAGGTTAGTAAATTACCCCCTAAATGGCCACTGTCAAATCCTTGAACCCAGGCACAATGTTGTATGTATCCCTCAACTTCTTCTCCTGGTCAGTGATAAACCCCTCACCAAACAAAGAGAAATTAAATATCAGAGTTCGCCTTAGGAAGGGTTCACATGGAAAACAAATTGGGGACCTTCCAAGGTAGTTGGAGGCAGCTTTTGGGAACTGCTTTTCTGCCATCTTGTTTAGTTGTATACATTTAATATATGTCACATGAAATGAATGCACTTTAAAACATAGAATTACAAAATGATAAATATTTTCCCTTTATGCATTATGCCTACTTATGAAGAGTGTACCTTCATCAAATGTCAATTTCTGAATTCACTCTGAAATATATACAACAGTTCAAATTACCCATGTGCATCATAAAATATTAATATTACCATTTTGATATAAACATATTGTTTTTAAAATTACCATTGTATTATGCTTGGCAATGAGACGTAAGGCGAAGGGTATAGGTATAATCCAAGAAATCACTGTTCAGTATACAGTAAAATAAAATATTATTCTAAGGTACATACTTGGCTATTTAAATAGTGATGTATCCAGATTCCAAATGAAAAATAAAAATAAAACAACTTAGAGGACAAGTACATAAAGTAATAAAACACACACACCTCAGTCCTTGCTCTCCCAAGGCAGAAGAACTTCAAAGATAATTTGAATGGGGGGCGAGGTTCTGCCACCGCTCTGAAAAATAGATTGTCTCTGCCTCTGAATAAATTCCTATTTAACTTTAAATTGCACATCAAATACAATAAAATAGACAAGGATGAGTAAACCTTCTTGCCGGGTTAAAGCACTGTTAGAACCTTTTTCTGTGATCCATATCTCATATTACTGAAAAAAATTGTAAGCCTGAGATTCATTATCCAATTTTTGCTGTCTAAAAACATTCATATGTGTTAGCAGCAGTTCTTTCCTTCCACCTGGTCTGCCACTGACAGCAAATTTTCTGTGTGACAAAAGACATTCTGAATGGTTGGACCCTATCCTGACAAATTTATTGGCATGGAGTATTTTTTTCCTGCCGTGATGGCAACCTGATTGGGCAGTTAAGGATTACCCACAGAGGATTTCCAAACTTTGGGAGTATTCCTTAGTAATTATAATTTCCTAATATTAGAAAATCTCAGGGATTTCTCCCTCCGTTCTCTTATTGACACACACAAGATCCAATAAAATTGGGTATCAGTAAACCTGAGGATGGTCCGTAGCCATCCTTACATCTATGCGGTTGATCATTAAATTGGATCAGTTTCCCTATATTTTGTGTTTTAACTGGTTTATTTTATTTTTTACTAAATAGTTTAAATACTAGATTTGGGCCACATAGTTTATTCTTAAATGTGTTATTCATGAATTTTAGAAGTATATTTATGAATTACAGCTTTGATTTGCATCTGAGACATATTATAATTCTGCTTTTCAAAGCTAAAATAGGTTCAGTATATATTAGCATTTGTCTTGATTCTCTGGTATGTTAGGAATGTTAGAACATTCTTACATGTGTGCACATATGTTTGCATGTGTAATGTTTCCTGCAGTTAACACATTTATATTTAAGTACAAAGGTTCTAATTTTTAAGAAAATGTTGAAGGGATGCCTAAAAGCTGCACATGCTGTGTGGTGTTCATTGCTGCAGCGGATGAGAACACAGGTAGGAGGGTGAGGGACAGCTGTTGTTGCCACCCAGCTCCTAGGTTTGGGTGAGTATAACTTTGTTATTTTTGAACCCAGGCAAAAACGAGCACTTAACCCTACCAGTGCAGGGGTAGTCCACTGCAAAAGTTAAGACACATCGGCGTTTTTTTTTAAACCTTATTGTATATATTATTGTATATATTAATCATGACCAACGAGAGTTACTCCTAGGATCTTGTGTCTGGGAGTCCCCAAAGGACCGCTGATAGCATGGTCATGTTGTTAGAACATATGTCCTTAATCTCAAAAAGTTAGCCTTAACATTTATCCCTGAGGAACAGGCAGCATATGTTGTTGTTTACAGTTATCATCCAGGAATCTCAAAGGCGCTTATAAATGAGACAAGGGAATGTCCAAACATAACAGCTGTAGCACCCTGTATGAAGTCGGATTTGTAGTCTGGGTTCATTTGGTTCCCCTAATCAGTGTGTCATCATTTGCATCTGTCTGCTGCTGGGTGCACCCTGGGCACAGAGCAGAGCAACCAATGAGAGATTGCTATGAGTAGGATGAGAACACAGGTAGGAGGGTGAGGGACAGTTTTCAGCATCATATCTATAGTCTGGACATCGCTTCACTATCAACATAGAGGGCAGTAAGTGTTGATGGGCAAAGTGAGTGAACTTACCCCTAGACAAGATTACTGAATTGTGATAAATCATAGCAACCCACCCTAGGATCTCGGTGTGCTGGTGTGCTGTGGATCCATCCTAGAGGTTTCTTAGAGAGCAAACACAGGGATCACAGTAGATCACCCTTTGGAGCCAACGGTAGTGTTATCCTGCATTGGATTTCACTGACCGACATAAGGGGGATGCTACACAACTTACTCATTCGAGTTATCCTTGAAGCAGACCTTCATCCTCCCCACCCATCCTAGCCCCCTCCTCTCTTACCATCGGACATTTTTTTTTCCCAAATACCTTTTTATTGGGACCTCTGTTGACATTTTCAGGATTGTTGCCTAAACTAGAATGGCGTCTCAGGCCGCGGCAGCCTCCTGGGACAATGATCTCATGCATTCGAGGAGGCCTTAGGGTGCTCTACAGCACATGCACTATGGTATGTCATTGGGGATGGGCAGCTGCGAGATCCTGGAGAAGACACCTGGCCTCCTACAGAGAAAAGTAAAGAAAGTGTTGCAGGACCCAGTGATCAGCGGATTGCAACAGGAAAATGCTGGATTTGCGAGAATGTATTTTGAGGATAACCCAACGAACAAGGTAAGAGGAGATTTAAGAAAAAAATAACACAAGGGGTGATGATCCTCTTTAAAGAGAAATTCCACCTTTTTTTGATAAATAAATTATTAAATATACATTTATTAATAAAAGAAAAAATGTGCATCAGTGGATCTTGGGTGCAATGCTCTGGCTCTTGCAGACTATTCCTCCTGTCTATGTCCTTACCGAGGTATGGACATTCAGTAATGTGAATGGAAGAAAGTGTCATTGGACGAGTGCGGTAACGTCAAATCCATTGAGAACTGCAGATCTCTCTGCTGCGGTGGCTGATGGGAATTGCAGCTTCTCCATTCACAGATACTGTCAAAGGATTTGTGAATGGATGATGCAGCTATGTGTGTGCACCGAATTCAAACCTGTAAACAAGTCTGAGGGGAGAAGAACTCAGCGATTCAGGTAAGTGGGGAGCAGAAGGGGGGTGGATGTGTTACAATTTGACCATGTTTCATGCTAATCTCTAAATATGGGTGTAACATGGGTGAAACATGGTCAAAAAGGTGAACTAAAAATTAGCCTTTACGTAGCAATGACCAAAGTAACAATTCAAGTGTAGCCATTTTAAATGTACAATATTAGGAAATGGTAACAAGACATCCAATGATGCAGTAAACTTTATAAGCAGGCAATCCAAAAACACAATAAAAATGCTACTTGGCTGACCGGAGGATAAATGAACCAGTAGATGAGGAAGAAGGCACCACCTCCTGTATGAAAAATGTATTAAAGGAGAACTATGGGGTCAGGGCTTTTCCCCATAGTTCTCCTGAGGGTAACGGGAGGACACAAACTAGCGTCCTCCGGTCACCCTAAGCTTCCACCAGTCAGCGCTGGAGGATCGGACAGGGGGGGGGGATCCCTGCAGGGAGCCTTGACTGACAGTTAGGGCTCTCTGCAGGGATAGATCGAGAAGTGAGCGAGCGACGCTATGTGTTCGCTCACTTCCCGATCTATTGAGCCGACCTGTGACAGTTTCATTGTCACTGGGCGCCTAGAACTATTAGGCTGAGTGACTTGCCTCATAGTTCTCCTTTAATCCACCAACACTGGAATGGACGTCGAGGTATTAAGAGATAAAATGTGGTCTAATAATTGTTTTACAGTCTCTGATAAAGCAAGGACTGAAAAATGGTTGTTAGGAGGGGTTTTATCTCCCGATACCTTGATGTCCTTTCTGGTTTTGGTAGATTAGTAATAATGGTACTTGCTGCTTCATGTACTGTTATGGGTTACATTGAGCAAGGTACTGAGTCATGGGATTTGACAGCTATAAGAAGTATTTTTTTCTTTCCTTAGCACAGCCTGAACATGAAGGAACTCCTGTGAATGTTAAACATTACCTGTAAAGCCCTGAGGAAAAAAAGTGTCAGCACTATATAAACTGGCTAAATGACATTAAATAAGCTATCATTCATAAAAGGAGCAATGCTGGACATATTTTTAAAGGGTAAACCAACATTTGATATATTGCAGCTCACCAGTCCTTAGATGTGGGGCTGCACTAGTTGTCTTTTTTCCTTTATTTTCACCAAGTAATCTTGCAAAAGACACATTTTCTATTTATGGGTGGCTATGTGTACTCACTCCACTCTATGGAGGTACCTGTATCTATCTATGTATCTATCCACTCTATGGAGGTACCTGTAGTTGTCACACAGGCTGGACTTCTAACATGTCTGACTTTGTTCATCTCCATTACATTGGGATGGAAAGATTTAGTGCCGTCCGTCCGTTTTTTTACTACGGGCGGACGGCAAGAGGTTAAAAAGAATAAAGATTGTTTTTCTTCTAGTTCAGCTAATAAGAAGTGACAAGAACAATGCATTTTGGTAATAGCAATGACTATTTGCTGAAAATATGTTTTAAACATTCAAACTATTGCAGTCACAACATCTAAGGACTATGAAAAAAAAATTGAATCCTAATATACTCCCAGACATAACACCCTGGAACTAAAGTTCTTTAATTAGAGAGACAACACATTGAACAGAACATATGATGCACTATACGTTGTAAGGGGAATTTCAAGTGGACTCTTTGACTAAAAATCACAACAGCATACAGCTCTGCATGCTGATATGAAATCATCTTACATTCACTAGCAAAACAAACTTTTCTATTTTACTTAGAATTCCTTTTTTTTCACTTCTAGGTCCACTTTGGCAAAAATAGACAGGTGGCCGACAATGTATTTGTGGCCACTTACATGGGATTGCGGCCGTCCCCACTTCTCCTTTTTCTCCTCATCTCCTTGTTTAGGTTATTGCCCCTTTAAGAACGTGGCCCCTTTAAGAGTTCTTACCTGTTTGGGCGGGAAAATGCTCGTCCAGCTCCTAGAATGTTCTGGGGGCTCAGTCTCTCCCTATAAAAGGTTGGCTCCTGAGGATCAGAAGTCACTCGGCTGGACTCCCCTCCCCTTTTTTTCATTTATATATGTTGCAGCTTTGTATGTGGTTTGTCACCCTCAACATGAGGGAGGATTAAGTTGGTGTACAGTCCTTCATCATGGTATTGCTTGACTCGTAATGGCTAAGCAATTTTTGGTTGATTAATTGTTTTGAGACTGATGATTTGGTTATTTAAATAAAGTTGATATATTGTAAACCAATAAAAGTGTCACGGCCAATTTCAATCCAGATGGTGTCTCCTGTGTATTTATTTATGTATGTTTTATTAATGTATTGTACCGCCTGCAATCCCATGTAATGTGCCCAAGCGTTGCATTCTGGGAAGGTTACATCAGCAGAGCATTGCTGGGAAATCTCATCTATAATCTCAGGAAAAGGCATTTTCCTCCCCTAAGATGATGTGCATGGTTACATGTCCTAGTCACATGTGCCAGAGTTCCAGGAAGTAAAGGGAGATCTAGTAACCTGCCTTTAGTTAACATGGTCACTGCCAGAAGACTGGGGAAGAAATACAAATAAGGTATGCAAAGAATACAAATCCTGCAACTATCTAGAAGTATGTGTTTATAGATTGTCATTACTAAACATTTCTAAAAGTGCCTTTGTTGTTATTTTGAAGATATGGGTAAAGGTCCTCTTGAATTACTCCCTTTGAGTGATGTGTGTCCCCCAATTTATTGCAGGTAAGGGGGGTCATTCTATGAGCCATAATTCACATTAAGTGAGATTGAAATAATCTATGTTTCTGTGATAAATGACAAATCAAATCAGGAAGATTTTCTTGGCACACAGAGCAGATGGGGGTCTATACTCTGTCGTTTTGATGTTATTCAGAATAATTCTGCATTGTACCTACACAGTTTACATTTATGTTTTATATACTATATTATTGTTTTGTCAGTTACACCCCTGTTCCCTCAGACTGATGAGTGTCCTCCATTTCACTGCAGCTAATCCTCATTATTAAGGCACCCTTATTTCACCCACCCATATTGCACTATTCATCATATGTGCAACATAAGCTAAAATATGTTACATTTTGTTCTTGTATTTAACTATCCTTTAACCTTTTCGCTGCCATACACGTATGTGATACATCAATGGCAGTGTCAGCAGCTCTAAAGCCACTCGGTAATTTCCACATTCTCAGAAATATGACAACCCGCGTCTCCCTGCTATGTGTCCCAAGTTCACCTGTCCCTTCTGGATGCCCGGGACATCCATTATTGGGTGTCAGGATGGAGAACAGGGGGACATGAGCGAACATCTCTGATCTTCCTAGTGATCACTTCCAGGTTCAGGACTGTCTTTCCCTAGCCATTGTGGCTGGGGATGAAGCTGATCAAGCCCCATCTGTACTTTGTCAGCACATATCACAACAGATACTACAGTTGATTTTAGTCAAAAAGTCAAAAAGCGATCCTGCATTGTACTTGATGACATCAGCAGTTCTTGGACCACCATAGTGAAGGGGAGAAGAGGCCATGGGGACTGCTCTAGCAGCCCAGAGGGAGCTATTGGGAACGGTATCAGGTAAGTAAAACTGTTTAGTAAGTTTGTGGAATTGTTCAAGAAACCTTTGGACGATTTCTTAAGGGACCGTAATATACAGGGGTACAGGTACTCCTAGAATGAGATCCTAATAGGTTGGACTTGATGGACTAATGTCTTTATTCAACCTCAAATACTATGTAACTATGTAACTATGTTTTTTTTGTGTCCCCTAGGTATAAATGAGCAATTAACCCTTGCAGTGCGTGGGTGGTCCCACTGCAAGGGAAAACTTTTTACTTCCCTTGAGTTGGGCTTTAAATTGTATAATAGGTTAACAATATGTCTCTGGTAGGACCACACCGATTTTAAATGAATGCCTCGCCCTAATTAAAGTACATTCTCAGCCTACAATGGCTTGCTAGGCACAGAGCGAAAAAGTAGTGCCCCTTGAAATTTTCTGGAAATGTTGGCCTATGAATGTAGTGAATAGACACTAGGGCAGACACACACAGTTATGGCAGACACAAACACAGTTAAGGCAGGCACATACAGTCAAGACACACACACAGTCAGGAAACACACACACACACAGTCAGGGGAGACACATACAGATAGAGCCAGGGAAGGGACGCACAAATACAGCTAGGGCAAAAACACACACAGTCAGGGCTGACATTCAGTCAGAGTAGGCACAGACAAATCACACTTCACAGCACACAGGCTACACACATGTGCACAACACACACGCAGAGGAGACATACAACACTTGTTAGAGCACCTAGCATGGAGCACATAAGGCGTTCACAATCAGTGCAAACAAATACTTTACAATGTACCAATAATAAAATGTTGTGGTAAGCATAGTTAGTAGATTAATGGCTATATTTAACAAAAGCACAAAACCAAAACACTTTTCACCCTTTTTTCGTGACTGCCATAATTACGTCACTGGTTGCCAGGAGTGGTCCCCACAGCCTGTCTCCTCCTCTGCTCCAATGATATGTCCCTCAGTGTCCTCACGTCCTATACACTGTATTGGACGTGATGCCTCACAGGACTTTAGACCGCTGGAGCAGAGGGGGAGTGAAGCTGCAGGGACCAGTCTAACAGCCAGCAAGCTACAAGGTTCAGGTGGGTATATCTTTGTTATTTAACCTAGATAAAAACAAACAATTAGCCCTTGCAGTATGGGGGTAGCCCCACTGCAAGGGTTAAGATGATTTATTCCCGGAGTTCTTCTTTAAACTATATCTATTTTCAAAATCTTTGTATGTTAGTTTTTGGGTGAGCAGGGAAAAATTAAAACCCTATCAGCTTTCTAGTTCTGCTGCTGTGTCTCCTTGGGTAGCTTTCCCTTCACTTTCTGCCCTGGAGACACAACAGAATATGAGTGGAAATCTTTTCAAAGGGAGAGGATTGATGGAAATCTCACCTCCTGTTCCGGTGGCAGTGGTGGTAACATTTTGGATTTCCTATCACTTTGTGTCCTAGTGACAGTGGTCACTTGTGAAAATAGAGAACTGACAGGATGCAATAAAAAAACCTGTTCAAATCCTTCTCTACGTTGTCCTAGACTTTAAGTAGCCCTGTTAATGCCATAATATATGTTGCACAGAACAAACACTGTACAATATTGAAAAAAGTTGATAAAATAATTTGGAGTAGGCTAGGCACAGGGTAAGAGAAGCTATGTCAAAGTTCACAGCCATGTGTGCACGCACGGACAAAGGAAAATACAGCGTCATTGAAATAGCTGGGTAAAAATATTCCCTAACATAGGGAAATAACATATTGAATAGCGGTCACAGTTAACTTCCTTTATAAATTTTTATCTTCATGTCTCCACCTTTTTCCTGTACTACTAAATAGCTTCTGGCATAGCTTCAAGATGTGACTAGATGGTCTATTTAAAACAGGCAATAAAAGTGCTGCACATTTACAACATCATCTTGGAGGCTAGAATCTAAAAGGTTCAGCTAATGAGGTGTTTAACGCCAACACATTTATTTAGAAGGCCTTGGAGCTAACTGGGAGATTATTGAAATGCACTGCCTGGCATAAAAAAAAAAAGTCACACACTCTAATATTTAGTTGGACCGCCTTTTGCTTTGATTACGGCAGGCATTCGCCATGACATCGCTTTGCTAAGCCTATGCAATGTCGCAACATTTATTTCTATCCACAGTTGCATTAATTTTTCATCAAGATCTCATAGTGATGAAATGTGTAAAGTCTTTTTCAGCACATCCCAAATATTCTCAATAGGGTTAAGGTCTGGACTCTGTGGTGGCCAATCCATGTGTGAAAATGATGTCTCGTGCTCCATGAACCACTCACAATTTAAACCCGGTGAATCCTGGCATTGTCATTCTTGAATATAACCGTGTCATTAGGGAAGAAAAAAAAAAAACATTGATGGAAAAACCTGGTCATTCAGTATATTCAGGTAGGCAGGTGACCTCATTTTTTTGAGACATAACTTTGCTGAACCTGTAGAAATTATCCAATGGAGGGCTGTTTCCTAATTGCTTAGCTAAATCTAGGTGGTGACTTTTTTTTTTTGCCAGGCAGAGGATTTTTATTAATAGAGTTTACAAACTCTTATGAACTAGTAAGCAGCACATACACAAACCATGATTTTTCCGCTCTGGGTCTGTTTAAAACAATTTTAGATTGTATTTTTTTATTTTATTTATTATTTATTTATTACAGATATGTATATAGTGCTGACAATTTAAATATTTTAAATAGTGCTTTACATACTGTACATTCACATCAATCCATACTAGGGTCAATTTAGACCAGAGACAATAAATCTATCAGTGTGTCTTTGAAGTGTGGGAGGTAATAGGAGTACCCACGGAGGAAACCCACGCAAGCATAGGGAGAACATACAAATTCAATGCAGATAGTATCCTACCTGAATTCAAACCAATGACACCAGTGATGCATAGCAGAAGTACTACGCAAGCCACTGTGCTTCCCAATTAAATTGCTTCATATATCACCACTTCAGTAATACAGTGTGTTGCAAAGTAGTGATGAGCAAACTAAATCTGGAAAGATTAGTTTAACCTGGAAGAATCCCATACATTTGTGAATCTGCCCTTTTTCTCTGCCCAGTTTTATCATCCTAGCATTGTATGCACACAGGCTGGTATGACTGTAAACATGGAGCTACTGCATGCTCCATGCAGTAGCCTCAGGCAAGATCAGTCTATTATTTTTTGAGAAGGAGAGTGCCAAATAAAAATGCCAAAGGGGTGGGTTCCAGGAGGCATGCCGTGTAAGTGAAACCCTGCCTACAGAGGACAGGTACATTTCAACCCCTACTTTGTCAGTTGCCAACTTTATATATGTGGGTGGGCAATGTTGCAGCAACCAAATCACATTGTGGCAAAACAAATATGCATGACTTCTCAAAAGTGTTCATTTGCCATAATTGACATGGTTTTTAGCATTTAGCTAAATATTTTTCTTATTCTGTGTCATGTACCAAATGGAAGCTCAGTGATGTGAGGGCTTCCCTTACACCTCCTGTCCAGCAAACCCTGGAGATGAGACAAGGAATGCATTAAACTAGGTAAGCATGGGTACTTGTAGGTCCTTGGTTCTCAACTGGTGGGTCGTGAACCAAAAGTGGGTTGCGACCCCGTGTTCAGTGGGTTGTCGCCTTCCACTTTTCTAGATGAGAGGCTCCTCTGCCTCCCCCTAGCGCAGCACTGTCTGTTCTCACGCCAAGCAGCCTTTAAAAATATACTGCATATTGCCGGGTGTCAGCTTGAGATGAGATGGGGCTGTGGCCGCAAAGGGAGCTCCATCCATATATGCATTGCTTACAGCTCCCTCACTCCGGGACCCGAGTGACATCACATTCTGGCTCCCGACACCTCTAAAGGGTGCACAAGGGAGCTGTACAAGCAATGCACATGCACATATGGATGGAGCTCTGTCACAGCACAGCAGCCCACACTAGACTCCAGGCTGAGGATCCACTCCAGTTCTTGTAAGGTAGGGAGACTGGGTGGGCCTTAAAAAAAAAAAAGTTTGGAGTGTGTGTGTCAGAGATTGTGTCTGTGGTTGTGTATGTATGCCAGTGTTTTTGAGGGCCTATTCACACTAGTACAGTGTGTTAATCACATAGTACCATGTGATTACCGCTCTGTACCACGCAATCGCACCCACCGTGCATTCTGGTGTGGGAGGTGTGTTGCATTGCCATTCATTTGAATGGTACCCCAAATGCACCTCCCACCCACAGTTTGTACGCCTGCACTGGTGCGGCGGTACCCTAATGCCGTGGGTTCCATTGCAGTGCGACCTGGGTCCCGACTTAATGACCAAGGACAAATGTGGGCCCTGAGGTTACACAGGTTGAGAACCACTGCTTTAGATTATTCAGATGTAGCAGGGTCAAAGGCAAGCCAAAGGTCATACACAGCTCAGGAACGCATGGCGTAAGCCAGAAGCAAATTTTTGAAGCAAGCCAAAGTCAGATGCAGGCAGTGGAAGTGCAAAGCAGCAGCTAGAAAGTGTAGTCGGGAGACAACGCCGGCATCAGGAACCAGGGGATAGAGATAAATCACAGGAGTAAGCATACCTAGTGTCTTATTTCGTGCAAAAAAAAAAATAAGACACTGTCTTATTTTCGGGGAAACACGGTAGGTCAATGTTAGGGAACCAAGAAAACAGACAGAAATTTAAGGTGCATGTTTAAAGAATAAAAGGAGTTTACTGAAAACAACAATAAACATAAATGGCAAAAAACACTGGAGAAAGTCCAGGACGTCATCAGTGCCAAGCCGCCAAGCCAGAGGTGAGATGCCAAAGCGGGTAGTCAGCCTAACCAGGTCAGGGAACACTGAGAGCAGGAGGAAGGTTAACAATAGCCAAAGTCAGGAACTAGGAGATCAGTCAGCCAGAGCCAGGGTCATACACAGAACAGGGTCATACACAGAACAGGAACAACTACAGAGCACTTGGTAGAGCCCATTCCAGGTCAGAGACTGAATGGACAAGCTGATTGTTAAATAGTGCACTGGTGTTTGCATCATCACTCTGAGACAGGAATTTTTTAATAGTTTTGTTAGTAGTTGCAGAATGATGATGTTAATGGGTTTGGTCAAAAAATGGCGCCAAAGAGGAACAAACAGTGTCAGAGACACTGCAAACAAGCCATCCTTGCCATCCAAACAAGAACAAGGAAGGGTAACAAACCCTGACAGTCAGGTAACAGGAAGCAGAAGATGACGACTACTCAGGAACTGCCCTTGATGATACTTTGGTTTAATAAGGCAGTCCACGCTCAATTACGATCATGCTCATGCTCATTAGTCATGTCATTCCAGGGCCAAAGATATTAGCCAATGTATGTCTATCAAGGTGAGCAATGTCTATGCACATAGGTGTGCGCTTGACCGTGTGCACACTCAGGTCCTTCACCATTACTGCACACACAATTACCCCTACAGCTTGTCCGTCGACTGTGCATATGCACAGGTCTTTGAGCGCGGCCACATACCCAAGTAAGTCAGTGATTACCTAAATTACATCTATGATATCTCTTGTTACTTTTATTTGGTGGAATGTACAGGTGAAACGTTGTCCTGCATATAAGGCAGAGAGCATGCTACCTCCAATAGATCATTTTAGCTGTAGTATTCAGTAAAATAATAACATGACATAAGGACCGATTTTGTACAGAAGGGTGCATGATGTCTAAATACAGCCCTGTGCACAGATTAGCACTGGAACACAATTATAGGAGCCAGGGCCGGCCTTAGGGGTGTGCGAGCTGTGCAGCCGCACCGGGCGCCATGGCAACAAGGCGTCGTGCGGCCGACACAGCTCGTCCTGGGGGCGGCTTCTCTCCCCTTAAACCGCTGACCATCTGATATGACAGCGCTCCCTCGTCCGCCCCCCCCCTCACTTAAGGGGGAGGGCGCAGGAGGGAGTGCTGCCTGCTGTCAGGATGGCGGAACGGTGAGAGAAGCCGTGCCCGCAGCTGTCAGGATGGCTGAACGGGTAGGAGATTGGGGCCGCTGTCATACTGTCGGTTTCAGAATGACAGCGGCTCTGTGCGTGGCAGAGCGGGTGATCAGTAAATATCATTGATATTTACCGGTCCTCCGTGTGAGAAGGACAAACACTGGAGCGATCGTCTGATCACTCCAGTGTTTGTATATAACTGGGGACACATAGTACTATGTGTCCCCCCGTTATGAATGAACAGGCTGTGATTTAC
>NW_017306368.1:877815-883390 GCF_000935625.1 Nanorana parkeri | reverse complement strand
AAAAAAGTGAAAACTGCCCCCCCCCACACATATTATTAGACAAGTGTGAAGACTAAAAATTAATTTCAGATGAAATGAACGAAAACTAAAAAAGACACTTTTTGTATGCTATTTTGTATTCAGCCATTGGCGTGTTCTGGAGGCAGGGCGCATGACGTCATATAACATTGCACGCGTTGGGTGCCGCCATCTTGGTGTATATCTAAGTATACACCAAGATGGTGGGGCCAATATCGGCATGTGACGTCACCTGACGCCACGCATGCATGCCATCATGTAATGTCATGCTCCCTGCCTCCAAGATGGTGGCACGCATTCACCAGATTCTCACCAGAACACGCCGGTGGCCAAAATGGCCGCCGCACTTTCTCAAACAAATTAATTTGTGCCTGAATATATTTTTCGTATATTCGGACATATAGTAATTCATTCATTTACATGTAGTCTAGGTTTTGTGTTCTGTTTTCTATTTTTACTTTTCTAGATGCACTTACTTGAAAAAAGGATGTCGGCATGACAACCTGACACTTTATTTTTATAGACTCTATTGTAGTTTGACATTTATTGTTTACCTTGTTTTATTTGATAAGAATACTTATCAAGTATTTAATACCTTTGAATAAAAGTTTTATTTTTATCATACTTTTTAATATGTTTATTTGCGGCTTAACAAAATAGGAGTCTTTAAATGGTGCGGATATTGGGGGAAATGGGTGTGGTTATGGGGGTGTGGTCACTAAAGGGTGTGGCCCCTGATGGGTGTGGTCACTGAAGGGCGCCGTAAAGCTTTTTCGCACAGGGCGCCTAAAGGCCTAAGGCCGGCCCTGATAGGAGCAATGAAGCACTCAACATTTGTCTAGATTGTGCCTGTATGTATACTATAGTCTGTCTTCACTACAGTGGGGAATGAGCCTCTTGCACACCTGGAATATGTACTTTAGAAGTTCTTTGTGCAGAAGCTATTTTAACAGTTCAATCATACTACTAAAATCACTAACAATTAATTGCTAATAGTAGAGATTTACTGCACTGTTGCAATATATGCCTTCCTATGTTGTAGCACATAGTAGTGAGTAATCACACACATTGGGAACATTGTGCAATCATGTGCACTCATTACTACATGCTACTTGTGTGACTTACCCAATTAGGAGCCTTTTGATCCATCGCTGCTCTTAGTTAACTAATGCCAGCAATTTTAGTAGTGTGACTGAAATACTATAAATCGCAAAAAAATGCTATAGATACTTGAGAATTAAAAGATAACTAAAAAAAGGCCTCAGTCATGAAGGGGTTAATACTGATATAATTTAAAGGTAGCTTTCCTAAATCTTACATATTCCTGCTTCCCTGAGATCTTCTCTGTGTGGCCTGCTGGGAGCTGCTCAATTGCCACTTTAAATGTCTTCCAGCTTTGCTTCTTCTGTGCATGCACATTGCAATCTCTTTTTAGTTGAATGGAAATGATGCTCACTGTTGGCATAATTAATGGACAAACTTTTGACAGAAATGGATGGGAATGCAGTTGCATATGCGCGGTAGAAAAGTCTGGCTGGAAGACTTTTGAAGCTGCAGTTGGGCTGCTTGCAGCGGGTTTTACAGCAAAGGTATCAGTGGAGTGGATACTGGTATTAGACTTGAAAAGGATGCTGGGGAAGGGGTTCTTTTAAAGGATAACTGTATCCTTTAAAGGAAACCTGTCATACTTTATCATTATTTTACATTATTATCAGGGCCGTCTTTAATATTAACTGGACCCTGGGCAAACATTTTCTTGGGCCCACCCGCCCCCCTTCAATCTGTGAAACATCATATGGTCACAATATGCACTGTACAGCAGGGCCAGTGCAAGGATTTTGGCCTACACAGTTGACAAAAAAACATCTTTACTTGTTGCACTCCTTACCGAAAGTCCCTTGTAATGGGGTGGGTGCCCGCAGTGACTGCGGATGTCGCCACAAACATCAGCAATATATAGAAATGTCACCAGAACATCCTTTTAGGATAGCCAAATGTTTGTTTATTTACAGTTCCTTGTCAGAAAAACAAGCGCTTTCGGGACCGTGCAGGGTCCCTTCATCAGGCAAATAAATGAACATTTTGCTCTCCTAAAAGGATTTGATGTGCTGGTGACATTTCTATATAGTGCATTTTCTGCCCCCTACTATATGTTACATGTTCCCATTCATATAGCACACCCAATTCACATTTACAAAGTATTTGTTACTTTTCTATTTGTTTTTTAGCAGATTACACACAGGACTCTACAGGCAGCTTCCATCACATCAAAGGGCTTGTTTACACTTAAGCCAGTGTGTTCCAGCACGGTTGGTAGCTGGAATGCACTGTATTGCATAATAAAATGTTACCTGTGTTCTGGGGCAGAAGGGAGCCTGGAGATACATTCAAGTCAATGGCACCACAGCCACGTCTCCTGCCTTGCAGTGCATTTAACTGCACCAGAACACATGGCACAACAATGCCCATGGTGCAGTGCAGTCACAAAAAATAGATCATGCCTGCACGCAGGGAGAATTTTATTATGCGATCTAGTGCATTCCAGCTACTAACCGTGCAAAGTGAGAGACAGTAATATGCAATGCACCAGCCAAACCTGAGATCACTAACCCTTTGTTAGTACAGACAGTCCTGTACATCTGATCATGAGCCAGTACACACAGGGTTAATTATAGTGACCATTACTTCCAGCCCCGTCCTTAACATTACATTCAATTGTCAAAATATAAGAATATCCAGCAAGTAAAAAGGTGAACAGCAATGTTTGTTTAAACGGTTATGTTGTGTTAGGAACATTTAACACATATAAAATAGGATTCTATTCCAATCTGGCTGCAAAAAAAGTGCAAATTAACTTTAGTCTTTGCCCCATGAATATTCACAGACTATGTGACAGAGCTGGAAGAAAGTGATGACAGGGGGGGACGTGGAACGCAGCTCCATGCTGGGACTGTCACCCTCTGTCTGCAGCAACAAAGCTCCTAGCTGGCTCCGGGCAAAAGCTGAGGCTCTTCTTATCATCAGCACTAACTTCCTGTCAGAGGCATACGGAGAACACACAGCCCAAGACGTCTGAAGAGCTGAGTACATCGTTCCTGTGACAGTATCCAATCCACTGGCTACACTGTCACAGCTTATTAACACTTTGCTGCCGAGCTCTGCTCCTGCTCCCCCACACCTCCTGAGTTACAGTCAGAGCTGGGTTTGAGGTCTGACACTACAAGTGGTCAAGGGGCAGCTGCTTTGGGCCCCACAGCAATGACTGGGCCCTGGGCAAATTCCCCTTTTGCCCTGCCTTAAAGACGGCCCTGATTATTATATAGGATTTATAAAGCGCCAACAGTGTGTGTACCTCTTTACAAAATAAAGGAAGACAGTACAGTTTCAATACAATTCAATACAAGTGGGTTAGGAGGGCCCTACTCCTGTGAACTTACAATCTAAAGAGAGGGGCAAGTGATACAAAAGGCATAAATGTGAGGGGTGAGGTATTCCAGAAAGTGAAATGACGGTTTTTAGGTGGAGGCGGAATAGGCTTCCCTGAAGAGGTGGACAGAGCAGGAAATTTCCAGAGATATTGGGGTAGGGAGTTCCAGATGATGGGGAGGCTCTGGAAAAATCCTGGAGTAAATTATTAGGGGGCTAGAAAGAAGGGGATCTTTAGAGGAGTGAAGAGGATGATTTGGGTGATATTTTAAAACAAGGTTGGTAATGTAACTTGGGGTAGAGATATGGATGGCTTTGTATGTAACTGTTAGTATTTTTAATTGTATTCATTGGTTGAGTGGACTTCAGTTGGGTTATTTACAGAGAGGGGTTGCAGACCTTGAGCGGTTGGTAAGCTGAAAACTTCTGGCAGCAACATTCATGACAGACTGAAGGGAGGATAGCCTGTGTAAAGGTAGATGATTCAGGAGAGAGTTGCAAAAGCTGAGGCAAGAGATAACAAGAGTATATAAGAATAAGAAGAAATATGATCATATTTGAGTAAATGCAGAATAAAGAACAAAATAAATGTTCTTTGCAGCAACACTATGGACTGAGAACCAGTCTTTTCTCAAGCCGGAATGGAGTGATGGTAATTTTGTTCTGCTGATATTCAATAAAAGAGTAATTGTAAACTTAGAAGAGTCCCACAGAGCAGATTACTTTCTGTGAGAGAGGACGGATTTCCCTTTGAATCCTTGTTACAGAATGGAGTGACATTTATTTTGTCCTGCTGCTGATATGCAATATATGAGCTATTTTAAACCTGAAAGAGTCCCATGATGCAGGTTACTTTCTGTGATATCTGAAGGACATCTCTTGTTTATGCCAGCAAGGTTTTGTAACAATAGCGCTGAGCAGATGTGTTAATCTACTTTTTCACTAGGTATGAGAGAAATATAGAGGCTGCCATTGCTGATCTCCTTTGTAAAGCCCTAGCTTTTTTGGGGCTTAAAGCTGAAGTTTAGTAGGGGGTGTAAGGGGGGGGGGGATACAGCAGCAAGCACATTAGATATGTGTAATGGTATGTATACCCTTAGATTCAGCTGTTTCTTCTTATAAAAATAATTTATTAAAGCCATTGTATCAACATGACAGCCAGGCAGCAAGAAGGGGAGGTCTGCAGCAGCATCTGTATTTCTCTTATAACAGGTGACTTTTAAATTATCTAACAATATCTTAATTATCTGAAGCATTAAACTGGGGATATCTCTAAACTTAAGCTCTTAAGTCAATATGCCTATCTGGTAGGGATCCCAATCTTTGTTCCTGATTTTAGTTTATCACATATGATCCAATTGGAAGACTATGAACACTGCTTCTATAGTAAATTAATTTTGGCTGGTTCTCGATGAACTGACCGAATTTTACTCAGTGGGTGCCCCTGTCAGCACCCTTCCGTCTGGCATCTTTCAATCAGAATGACAAAGAGCCAGATGGAAATCTTCGGGCTAACAGGGATGACAGTCAATCAGCTGCCAACACTATTTGAACATTCTGAGATCGGAAAACCCATCGTTTTCAGACTACAAAGGACACAGTGGGAGATTTGTCCATCCATGCTGAATGAAGGAACTTGTTTTTTTTTGGTGTTTTTTTCAGCTTGTAAGCTGAGCAAAAAAAAATATATATATAACATATAACAGCGTATGGCCAGCTTTACACTCCAAAGTGGGCAACAATTGAACCAAGAAGCATAGCTGGAAAATCCAATCACCAGGATCTTCAAGAGATATCAGAAGGTGACACAGAACATATGACATAAGTAAGGCTGACATTTCTCTTTTGGGTGGACAGATCTTTACATTATATCTGTGAACATGCAGTTATATTACCCAGTCATGTGTTGATATAGTATACATTGTTTTTTCTGATTGTTTTGGTAAGATTATCATCTGTGTATATTATACATTCTTGTAAAGGTGGGCCAAGTAATAACCGTGTCAACAATAGAAACAGAGTTATATTTACCAGAGGATTTACCCAAGAACTGGAGGGAAGTATAGTTAATGGAAAGAAAAGTTCATCACACAAGGAAACTGGGAGGGGGGGAGGGGGGGGGGGGGGGCAC
>NW_017306368.1:863913-877120 GCF_000935625.1 Nanorana parkeri | reverse complement strand
ATAAGAGGAAATAAAACCAAGAACAGGCTTTGTAAATTCCCAGAATAAAAGGTCAACATAAACAGTAAATAAGTAAGTAAGTAAATATTGTAAAACCCGGGTGTATTTATACATCATCACATAAATAAGTAAACTGATAAAATCCAAGCATGGTGTCCAGGTAACAATGTAGCCTTATATCTTCTTTAATGGTCAATATAAACCATAAATAAGTTATTGTAAAACCTGGGTGTATTTGTAAATATCATCACATAAATAAATATACCAATAAAATCCAAGCATGGTATCCAATCAACAATTTAGCCTTATATCTTCTTTAATGTAAAGAAGTTGCAATATATTTGTAACTTTGTAATTGTAATCAACAAGTGCTTTGCTGAAGGGGGGTTAAATGCCATGACTAAATCAAATGTAGGTAAACATGCCTTACTATCCTGCCTTGAATCGGACCTTCACCCAAAAACAAAACATCCTCTCACCTGCCTTCTCCCCCCTCACTCTCACACAATAATAATAATAATAATACAAAAAAAAATCAACAGAAAATAACTTTTTTTTTTTACATTTACTTCCTGTATGCTCACCTAGGCGAAGGTGTGACATATTCAGCCACCCACTGCCTCCTGGGATGCTTACATCACACAAGGTCATATGCGAGGTCCCATAATCCTGGAAGAGGTCAACGGTATTTCTGAACTTACGCGGGGAGATTCAGCACATGCGCAGGTACGCCATTGGTGTCTCTGCACGCACAGATTCTGCTTGTGTGTAGACAAGCTGCAGGTCTCTGCCAGGTCTATAGGCATAGAAGTGGTCTGCACATGCACAGGAGATCCTGGGACCTGGCAGATACCCAAGGCGTCTCTGTGCATGTGCCAGATCTCATTAGGTTCAGCTTTAACATTTTTTTTTTACTATACAGCATGTCCAATTGTCTGTCCTATGTCATATAGTATTAAGGGAAGTGATACTTTCATTTTTCACTGGGAGATTCAGCCTCCAATCCTGACATTCCATTCCCAACACACACATTAGTCTTTCTTATGTATTCCACCCTCAGTACACACCCCACCTCCCAGTATCAATGCAAGCAAGGAAATGGCCCTTCCTGTTTATAGATCTTTCCTTCTGTCAGGTATTGGGTCCTTCTTGCAGCCATTTAGGTTTGTGCCTTCAGTGAACATTCTGCATGCTATCCACATACAAGATCACCCAGACAGACTGCGCACAGACAGCATCCTCAGTCACACACATTAAAGCATTTAGGGGTTCATTCATGAAGCTGCCATAGGCAGCCGAATGAATAACTGAGCCGATGAGCCGAAGCCTGTTCGGCTATTCACTGCAGCTCTGTACGGCTATTTTGAGCCATACATCTGCTGCATTTGGCTCACTTTACCTCCCTTCAGTTCGGCAGAACAGCCTCAGCACGTTCCGCTGAAGAACCTGTTCACCTCAGCCGATGCAACATCTGGATCGGCTGAGGCGAACATTTGTCAGTTTGTTCCCTGTTGTTCATTCCAATTCTCATAGGGGCCGAACTGCAGAGAGTGAATTGTCAAATGCTGCCAAGCAGCATTCGACTCGGTCATTCTGTTCGCTACCTCAGGAGGTAGAGAACAAAATTAAAATGTCAGTGTAAAAATAAAAAACCCCGGCATGGGTACCCCTTACTCATTCGCATGGGGGACTCCACATCTGGGTGCCCACTAAACTGCTCATCAGTTTAGTGTTATCATGGGGAACTTTAAAAAAAATTGTTTTCTTTTTTAATTTTTTTATGCTTTATTTTTTTTTTACGATTCTTTAATTTTTGTATTATTATTATTTTGTTTACACACAACTTTATTGCTATTACATGGTGGGCTAAGAAGCCCCCTATGTGATAGCCAATTTGCATGTCAGGTCTCTTTATGGAGAGATCAGGGGTCTCCAAGAACCCTAATGTCACCTAGGGACCCCCAGAGATGCTGATGAAGCAGAGATTGGCTTCATCAGCTTCTGTAGCTGGAGAGTGACACTGAATGCAGGAAGTGATGTAATATACATCACTTCCTGCATTCGGGGACTGAGAGAAGATCAAAGGGAGACCGTATACAGATGTCCCTTTGATCTCCTGTCAGTTTGTCGCGCGTTTCTTTTACCGCAAATCGCTGTAAAAACACGCATCACGAAACGCGCGGCAAACGTGCATATTCCGAACGCCCAGGTGTGAACCCAGAGCTAGGGCTGCACCGATAAAGTTTTTTTGGTATCAAGTACGAGTCCTGATATTTACCAATACAGGTACTTACTCACTGCCCGGCTTCTTGATTGCCCGGGAAGCCGACTCCATGCTGTTTGGTCGGCTCGATGCTGATTGGCCGGGAAGCCAGCCTCCCAGCCAATCAGTATCGAGCCGGCCAAACAGATCTGATAATATGGTAACACAATCTCCACCCTGCAAACACCCCATTCCCCTCACATTACACCCATATTCATCTGCGTGATCGGCCCTCAGCCTGCTAATGCGCATGCGCAGCCTGCCCAGTGCTCAGAAATGTTCTAACAGTATTATGATTACTACTGTACCGCCAATCATGCAGGCGGTGCGGCTGCTGTACACAGACTGGAGTCAGGCAGCATTTCTACATCTCGTGAGACTGAGATGTGGGTAGAGAGAGGTAAAGCGTCTTTGAGAGTGGTGCCTGCAAGGCTGGCCGGGGGACATCCGCGGTACGGTGTAATGTGAAGGGAATGGGGTGTCTGCAGGGTAGTTAGTTAGGCAGGAACGGTCTTTCCTGAACCCATGCTGATTGTCATTAACTATCCCGTTTTCCTGAACAGGTTGTGTCACCATATTATCAGATCTGTTTGGCCCGACTCGATGCTGATTTGCTGGGAAGCCGGCTTCCTGGCCAATCGTCATCGAACTGGCAAAACAGCATGGAACCTGCTTCCCGGCAAACTGCTCCATGTTCTCTCGCGGCACTGCTGGTCAGAGGAAATATCCTCTGACCGGAAGTTCCGATATCGGGCCAGGTATAGGAGCATTCGGGCGAGTATGAGTACTCGCCCAAATACTCGGTATCGGCACTGCATACTAGTATCGGTATCGGTGCATCCCTAATTTTAATGTTGTGATTGTATAAAGCAGAAATTTTAATGCGTTTACACTGGATGTGCTGATCAATTTATTACTTGGAGCACATGTTTTTTTCATTAACTGTCTGGGCAGACCTTCAAGCAGTAGAATGGAAGGCTTTGTTTAGACTACTACATGAGGTATGAAAGGCTTAGTGGTGTTAAACATTGAGGGGGGGATTTATCAAAACTAAAGCAGACAAAATCCGGAGCCAATCAGCTTTCTCTCTTTCATTTCAAATATTAACTGAACAAACTGAACAAAAGAAGTTAAGAATGCTCACAAACTAAATTGTGTTAACACTCACTTCAATTAGTTACATAGTTAGTCAGGCTGAAAAAAGACAACTCCATAGAGTTCAACCTATAGCAAACCAATTAGCAAATCGAGAAATCAATTAGCCAATCATGTTTACTTATTTCATCTGCGAATGATTGGAAAATTGAAGTGACTGTTCACACAATTTATTATGTGAACATTCTCTCCCCCTTTTAGTAAATCAGCCTCTATATCTTACTCTGTCTCTGCATAGGTTATGAGATGATAACAGGTGGAAATATCTGAAAATTGTGATACCTGGAGATGACTCGAGGATCCTTAGGCCTCTGCAGTGGAGGTGGAGAGACACTACAAGGACCAGTCTAAGAGCTGGCAGGCTCCGAGGATTTGTGTCTAGGTTAAAAAAAGTATACGTTTTTTTTAACCTAGACACAAACGGGTAGCCCTATTGCAAGGGTAATAAAATGTGTGCCCAAAGTTCTGCCTTATGTGACGAACGCGGCAAAAAAGCTCATGTAGCAGGTTGAGCTGTGAGCTTCACAGGTTTGTGATCACGTGATTTTGCATGTTTGTTGAGTATTAATGCATGGGCAAAAATGCATTTTGCCTGCCACATTTGGGTACCATTAACAAGTAATTAACAGTTAACAAGTTTTTCTTACGTTTGGTGCGTGTTCACTCGCACAGCAAATGTGAACGGGGTGTAAAACATCCTTGTGGATTATGGTTTTTGTTGGTTATAATGTGTCTCCCTATATAACCAGTGATGATATTATACACTTAAAATACAGCCATGGTAGATATATAGAGGCTGCCAATATCCTCGTTCTGAACATTACGAATGTCAGAGACAAGTCAGAAGCTCCATTGTGGGTCAGTAATTCAGAACAGGGGTAGGCAACCTTGGCAATGATTCTGGGAGTGATACTTGTGGCTGTTAGTCTTGCAAAATGTCATAGGACTTGTAGTTCCACAACAGCTGCAGTGCTGTGGTTGCCTACCCTTGAATTAGAATCTCTAAAAAACAAAATGTAAACAAACATTTTGTAGCTAAGCAAGTAGCATTTTTAGCAATGGAAGCCTACATATTTCCTTTTCCCTAACTTTTTTCTATACACATAAAATTATATGATTTGCAATACAGAATGCGTGTAACATTGCATGCTGTTATTATGCATATGTAATACAGTCCATAAAAAAAAGTACGTTATATATTGTTTGTAGAGCTTACAGAATCATATTTCTAAAGCCCCGCAGGAAATGTGAATTACACTAATAAATTTTTCAGCCATTCTATGAGTAAAATATATGACTCCCTTGGGCATGCCACTGTACACTGTGTGTGCTCTCATTATTCTGCATAGAGATTCTGCATTTATTGCTTAATCTTTTGCACCAGGAAGGGCAATATATAAAATCTGTATCGACATGGCCGTTGTTTCCAGCTTGTATACATTACAGTGAGGAGCGCTGTATCGACATTTCAATATTTGATTTTAAACAGAGCATCTGCTCTTTTCTTTTTTGTGGTCGGGTACCAAAAAGGGAACAAAGGTGAAACAGCTCAAGATCAATAAATGGCAGAAGACAGAAGGAGAAATGCAATGATCTAATTTCATAGATAGCAAGCTAGGCTCTGGCTATTTTTAGCTGTCTTATATTATCACGCCGAAGGGATTCGGCCCGCATACCAATGATCCAATCTGTTTGACACTCTGGATGCTGTGCTTCACACCTGTCACTGGACCAGGATCTAAGCTCAGAACATTGATTATTATCCAGGAATCATTGTGCAATATCAACGCTCTACTATAACATTTCTCTTTATTTTCTTTTTATAATGCATACATATACATATATATTGTATATACAAAATATTTCTATTAAGCGTACTTTGCCAGAGATTGCTAGCTCCTTCTGAACTTGCTTACATATTACTTGTACCTGGTTAACAATATGGGGGGTGGGTAGCAGAACAATCTGTGTTGATAGCGTAGTGTTGGTTGTGATGGCAGTAGTGATGGTGGGAAATGAGAGACCTGCTTCTAGACAATGAGGAAGGAGGGGCCTTCCGGGCTCCAAAATGTTGCGGGATTGCAAGTTAAAATAAAACACAACTAAATCCACTTAACTGAAAATCAGGTATACAGCTGATATATGCATTTGCTATGTAACAACTGCTTCATTCTAGGTGCATTTTGCAGAAAGAAAAGCTTGTGTATGCAGTAGTCAACCCTTGTGTACATTCTCTGCACCATTGCAAACTTTACTTATCGTTATCTTCACCTCTAGCATGTCCAATGATGTAGGTACAGCTCTTTTCTCAAGATATTTCATCACATTTTCCTCTTCATTTCATTCCTCCTCAAGAGAAAAAAAATTAGCATTATTATTTGTGTCAGTGCTCATACAAATAAACCATATTTGCCAATATTTTAAGAGAATAAGGAGCGGCACCTAGAAAAATTGAGAGGTGAAAATGCAGTGTGCTACTTGGGTCACCTGCTGCCCTTAAATGTATTAAGAAGAAAATTGCAGACTTGTAGGCGTGGACAAAAAGTTGGCATAAACAATAAAGGGGGTGTTGTTTAAGGTGTATGGCTTGCGGTGTGCCATCTTTCCCTCTTTGCTATGGGTAAGACAAAATAGGGCCCGGGGTACACTAAAAAAGTGAGTATATCTTTGTTAGTTTAGACCCTGGAAAAAAAGGAGCACTTAACCCTTGCAGTGCGAGGGCAGCCCCACTGCAAAGGTTAAATCTTATTCTGCTCACAGTTTTTCTTTAACAACTCATAATGACATACATACAAAAACACACACAAATATATTTGATGGACATTTTTCAATCTTTTCAATTATGCCTTTTCAATCTTATCCTCTATGTAACTAAAAAATACACATGGGACAAGCAAACAGAACACACTATTCACTTGTTGTCTTCCTTTCCCTTCACAGCACCCCAGGTCTCCTATTCTATTTATATAGCTTGTAGCAGTATAAACTTAGTAAAACAATTAAACCGCAGGTGAAAATAAGATGTGCAGCTTTAGAATGGCAATACCCGTGATCTTTGGTAATCATATAACACATTTCCCATTTCAATCAACTTCATTACTCTATCATATTTATAGTTCTTTTCCCTTGTGCTAGATTATATGTCCTCTGTGTGTCTGTGAAGGTGTTACTGCTTTTATTACATTAGTAACTTGCATGATTAATGGCAGCCAGTTTACCAAGAACCATCTGTCATATCCACCCCATGCTAGGCTGGAAGGGCATTTTGCAGTGTCTTCCATATTTGTCATTCTTTCCACATGACTTAAATTGGAATTCTAACACTTGCTCTTAACATCAGTTTGATAGATACATGTGCAGTGACATGAACAATTATCCTAAATACAACGCTAAAAAACACAAAAACCGTTTATAACCCTGAAAAGTAGCTTATCACTTAAATGCAAGTGAGCAATAAATACAGTAAACTCCTCTTTATCCGGCATCCACGGGGATTGGTAGGTGCCGGTTAACTGTAGTTTCTGGTTGCTTGAGAGTTAATAGTACTCTCAAGTGGTCAGTGGGAGGGTGCAATACAGGGGGCAGACCTACAGGGCCTGCGGCTGGGGCAGGGGCCAGTAAGACCTGGCCCCAGGCACCCCGGGACAGTGCTACCATAAGGCTGAATAGACAGACTCCTGAGGAGGCTGAGGAAGGGGGGGCCCATATAGCAGACAAGACCTGGAAGGATAAAGTAGAGAGAAGTTCATTCAGCGCTGCAGAAGAACCCCCCCCTCCTTTCTTCTCCATGCACAGTGAGCTAGCCCAAATCTCAATAGACAGTGGTAGAAAATCTCCCATCCATTCAACAGCCGGCATTGGTCAGAGGGAGAATCGGTTGTCAAATAATCCATCAGCGGGACGATCAGATCTGCGGGGAGTTGCCCAGACATCACTGGAGAGATAAGAGAGTATTCTTCAGAGAGCACACCAGCAGCAGTTAGAACAGACATGATGTATGGCCTCCGGTCATAAATGAAGGCATGTGAAGCGGTGATAATTAACCCCCTCTATCCTTGTCTGCACTGACACTAGTCACCAGAAATTAACCTGGGCCAACAAAGATGCACACAGTTCACATTTCCTTTGTGACTCCAGCAATGAAAAAGTCCCCCCACCTCCAAAGTGTGTCTGGGACTTATAGCCAGTAGATTGTGGCGGCTGTCAGGGAATCTCAAAGGAAAAATTAAAGTAGTGAGTGAACCAGCACCCCTGCCTTATCTCTCTGCTTATCCCAGGGATACTGCAGTTTAGAGATGCTTTCCATTTAGGAAAAGGAAGGAGCTGTCATCCAGGTGTTTAGACAGGAGAAACAAAAGTCTCAGATCAAGTGGGGTAATAGGCAAGTCTGATCTGCATATCTCCTCCTGCCCAAGTGACTTGAAGAAAGCATGACTTTCCAGCAGCGATGAGGTTAAAGTCTGTCAAAAGGAAAAACTTTTTTGTTTTATTTTGATGCGTTAGAACCCCTGATAGTTGTTTTTAGTCGCCCTGTTTCCAAAATTGTTGTCCCAAAAACAGAAAGAAAATCTTCTAATGTAGTCACTTGTTCCAGTAACAGCTGGAGGGGTTTTCCCTTTTGAGAGATGTGCTCCCACTCTCTGTTGTATCTACGGGTGTAGAATTGAAGTAGTGATGCACTGATACCAATACCATCTTTCAATTTGTCTAACATGCATTGATAGTACAGGTTTGAAAATGAAATGGAAACACTGACTCAAGTTGAATTCATGAAAGGAGTGAAAAAAACAATTCTTCACCTATGCCACTTTAGAGGATATTGAGGAGATGTGTGAGAGTTGTAGGGTTGTAGGGCTCCACTGATCCATGGTGTGGGAAGAAGGGGACTTACACATTTTTGAGAGTAGTTTAGGTTTGGAGTCAATAAGGTTGTGGTGAAAGAAAAGAGGTTTTGTTTAAAAATCAGGGAGGGCAAGGCCTTCATTAGGTTTGTTGGTGATTACAGCAATGGTGAGAAACTTTGGTTATAAATGAATATAAGCCTGTTAACCTGTGCGTGTGGTAGATTGAAGGATTTGAAGAGATCCCCATGGGGATCATTTGGAATGGAAACAATCATTCTGAGAAGGATGTTAATTTTGATAATATTTATATTCCCCAACCAAGAACAGTGGGGGAGGAACCAACATTAGAGATCACTATGAATAGTATTTAAAAAGGGCAAGTAGTTAGTTTGAAAAAGCTTGGATACAGTATATGAAGCATAAGGTACAGTATATCCCAAGGTACTTATATTTTTGGGTTTGCCATGTCAATGAGAAATGTGGTTTAATGATCAGGAGAGATCCAACACAGAAAAGGGGGCAGGAGTCATGTTGCTAGGACTTAATTAGATGCTTCTCTGATTTTTTTGCCCCATTCATACATTTTCTGAGAGACTATGTTAAAAGTGTGATTTGTTTTTTGTTTTAGGAGTACTTTTAGTTCCCATCTTTTTAGAGTAAGTTGGTACAAGGGAGCTCTAAGAAGGGAGTATGGGAGTTTGTGTGGTTGTTCTACTGATTTATTTTGTTCAAGTAGTTGTTCCATCTTTTGGATTCTTTCTTTGTTTTTCCTTGTACCCAGTTGATTTAATTTACCGCTGATAGTAACTTTATGCACCCCCCATAGAAGCGCAGGAGTTGTCTCTATAGTTTTGTTAACTAGGAAGAATATTTTTTAATGAATAGCTGATAATGAATGAGGTGATTCTAGGATCCTTGATAGGGTAACTGTTAAGTTTCAAAGCATAGGTATGAGTGGGTAGAGTATGTATGTAGATGGTGGTGGTAACTGGAGGTGAGTACAGTAGGTAAGTAATTTCAATACAGCAGACGAGTCTGTACATCTGTGCAGGACTGATCTGTGCACACGTAAGGCTTGGCACGGTAAGGCTTGAGTTCAGCTTTCATTTTTTTTAATAGCCTGTAAATTGTAATGACCAAACGATGCTAAGGATTGGAGTATTCCAGCTTTCAAAGCTATAGCCATATTTCGTAGCTTTCCCTCCTACAATTCTTAAAAACAAAACAATTAGCTTAAAGTAACATATATCTTTTAAATATATGCTGATCAAAATTTTAAGTAATTACATTTCACAGATTATTTGTGTTTACTTGTTTTGTTTACCATAAAACACTTAATTGAGGATGTGCAATAATTTATTTTGTGTACAACATACATTGGATAGATTACATAAAACAAAAAAGAAGAAAAAAAATCATAGAAAAACCTTTTGTTTTCCTATTATTTTGATAACACATACAGACCATGTTGTGCTTTACAATTGAATGATAACATCTTTACATCTATGTTCTTAAAAAAAATGCCATTAACATTTGTATCAGGTAGTGTAAAAAACAAAGTGTGTATAGTGCTGACTGGCTTGACATAAGAATTAATATCCTAGCAAGGCAGATTCAGTTTCTTATTAGTTGAGATGTTCTAAAGCTATAAAATTGATTGCCACATCTAAACTTGTTTATTTCCAACACTTACATTCATCAAAATCAAGGGAACTATCTATAATAGAAACCTTCTTCCCAGATCTGCTAACAGGAAACAAAATCTCACATTTTAAAACATAACTGTAGGGTACAATAATCATTGTGTGCTCTGTATATACTGCATGTGACCCACATAAATTGCTTCACCTGGAATAAAAAGTGACTTTGAACATGGCGGGGTTGTTGGTGCCAGATGGGCTGGTCTGAGTATTTAAAAAGCTGCTGATCTACTGGGATTTTCATGCTCAACGGCCCGCATCCAGGTAACACCATTGGAAGGGTAACACCAAAATGACTGACAGTCATTTGGTGTCACCCCTTCTAAAAAGTCGGGCACTACATCCCGCCAGGTTAACGTCCCCTCCTCTCTCTCTGCATGTGCGATGACATCACGGGGGGGGGGGGGGCTCGCCCCCGGGGGACACCCCGGGGGGGGGGGGGTCTCCGCTCCGGGTGACAACCGGCCTCGGGATGCCCCTGGTGTGGGGGATATTTTCTTGGCACACTTTGGGACCGTGATGCTATCATGTCAATATGGACAAAAATCTCTGAGGAATGTTTCAAACACCTTGTTGAATCTATGCCATGATGAATTAAGGCAGTTCTGTAGGAAAAAGGTGTCCAACCTGGTACTAGCAAGGTGTACCTAATAAAGTGGCCGGTGAGTGTATATTTAATAAACATTTGTGAAAATAACATGTGACATAAAAAAATGTGATTACCATGCTTTTATTTCTCAAGTCCTATGATTTAAAAAAATATATGTTTGGGGATTCTTTAGTAAATATTGAAGTCGGTAATGCATACTTTAGCATCTGTGTGAAAAATGGGAAAACTGGTCCAGCAGGGAAAGAATTCATGGCCCTGCAGTTACTCCGGCAGTAAGAAACTAGGACATTTCATCAAATAATACCCATGCCTTTTGCAATGATTGTTCCCACTGTTCAAAGTATAGAAAGAATGTTATGTCCTTACAGACAGGATATTATTGCCTTACCTACCTGCCATCTCAAATTCAACCTCAAGATGGTGCTGTGGAGAATATATCTCTATTTACAACAGAGCAGACACTTTTTCTATGGTAGTTTCCCAGCAGCCTCTAGCCCAAGAAGAGGGAAATAAGTGCACTCTGGGAACTCAGCCTCCATCTTGGAACTGGGGAGAGGAGGATCCAGTGCCACCATCTGCACGTGTCTGGAGAAAAAACGCCAAAATTCCCTCAGGCAGCATCGCTGGTAGGGGCAGACTTGTTTCTCTTTATATTTGTGAGTTATCACTCTGTTTACATGTTCATATATTGATTGTATGTTTTCATGTTCTTCTTTTACCAGTAACACCCACCCTGTTTTGTTAATAAAGCTTCAAGATTTCATCCAGACTGGCTTATGGCAGAATAGGAGGGTTTTGCTGCCTGTCGAGCTATAGAGGCCACAGGGTAACGTGTAGCTGGACAGAACCAAGAAGCTGGCAGTAATATCCACTGCTACCACTGCAACTTCCTGATGCCCTCCAGTGATGGAAGAATTGACACATCGTCCATATCCAGTTTAAAACTGATAAAACTATCAACAGGGCACTGTGGAGTTACTGCAACTCTTTAGGAATTTATTCTATGGGAAGGCCCCAGCCCCCTCAGTCAAATAAAATTTGTCTTTCTTACCTGATCCTATGCAGACTTGGTAGACTAAGAAGGTCTACTTACAGAAATAGTAGAAAACAAGTAGACAGATACATTGTTGATCAATTTGAGAACTATCTAAAGGGGTCTCTAAGTGCTCAATGGGGAAAATATAATGTATATTTTTTTGTTTAGTGTTTAAAGCAACCTCCTGATGACCAGATCTATCCCCAAACCCCTCTGGAGAGGGATGCTGGACCCTTGAGTAGGCTGATCAAGTAAAGGCAATGCAGTACGGATGGATAAACGTTGCCTATCCTTTAAAAGGCAAAGAGCGAAAACTACATCTAAGCTTCAGCAACAGGGTAAATGTTTCAGCATTGGACAGCCCCACACCTGCTCGTACAGCCCTGGAGTCGAGCACAAGCCTGGCACCCACCCGCACAGCCCTGAATAGCCTGGCACCCAGCCACAGAGACCTGAAGAGCCCGGCACCCACCTGTACAGCCCTGGAGAGACCCACATGCAGCCCTAGTGAGATCTGCACCACACAGCCCTAGTGAGACCCAAACGCAGCCCTGGTGCGATCCAAACACAGCCCTGGTGCGACCCAAACGCAGCCCTGGTGCGACCCAAATGCAGCCCTGGTGCGACCCAAACGCAGCCCTGGTGAGATCTGCACGTAACCATGTGAGACGTAAACACAGCCCTGGTGAGATTCAAACACAGCCCTGGTGACATTGTACGTAGCCTGGTAAGATGCAAATGCAGCCCTGGTGACATCTGTACACAGTCTGGTGAGACACAAATGCAGCCTTGGTGACATCTGTACGCAGCCAGGTGAGATGCAAACAAAGCCCTGGTGACATCTGTACACAGCCCTGGTGAGGAACTGACCTAAAATCATTAGTCTGCATTGTTTAAGAAAAAATGTCACATTTATGAAAATGTCCCTTTAAGAAAAAGTATCGGCAATTGGTATCGGCAAGTCCCTGGGGCAAAGTACTTGTATTTGTACTTGGTCTTAAAAAAATGGTTGTTAAAAAAGGATATGCCTACATTTTAACTCTCACACCTGTATTCCCCTTATGAAACAAATACATTTTTACATTATACCTATAGCCGTACTGATTCAGCAACTACTTTGTTATTACATAAGGTAACCAAGTGATAGATGTATTTTTTCAATACAACAAAGGGTTCCTTTTGGCAAGATTGTTTTGAAAAAAATTGTTTGCTGTATATGCAATATAGAGACAAAAGGCATGACAAAAAGGGAAAAAAAGGAATTTCTAGTTTGATCAGTGTTTCTGTTAATACAAATTTCACATTTTATTCTATAATTTCTCCTCTGTATAATGACAATAAAATGTTATTTATATATACAATGCATAGTGAATGTATTCACAAATGAATACTAACTTTTTTTTCTTCACAAATTGGATATGTACACCTCTTCCTCCAACTTGCCCTCCTTCGAACTGCTGTACAATCAATGCTCCACAATAATATATCAACATATTACTGTTTCACTGCTCTGATGAAGTCCGCATTGGGCAGAGTCAGTGATGTCATTACATTTGTTAGTTATAAAATATTCAGGGGCCATTCCATGTGAATGAGAAA
>NW_017306368.1:848299-863717 GCF_000935625.1 Nanorana parkeri | reverse complement strand
CCCCCCCCCCCCACACACACACACATAAAATAATTATAAAATACCAAATATTCCATGCTAAAAACTATCTCAACCCTCACCCAATTAAAAACACAGCTGTTAGTACCCAAATGGATTAAATTTGTCCACACCAAAAAGAAAACAAAACAAATGTGCTGTGCTCATTTATAAAGACAAATAACCATATTTATACACATTATTTCAAAAATACATCAATGAATATAATAAACCTAATTTGTGAAAATATTTAGAAGTCCTTGAAAGTGATTCAACTTCAAATATTCTATACCAAGTGCTGTGTACAATGATTCAGCGATACCGATCATACAAATTGCACAAGCAGTGCAATATCCAGTGCGTGCAAACAACACTGTACATGGCCAAGTTCTCACCTTATGGGGTGAACATTAACATAATAAAAGGGTGTCCGTCTTTTCACAAAGGATATGTTAATATCTCGGAGGTTGCAACGTTCAATATAAATAGCTTCTTCATCCAGTGGTATGCCTTAATAACACCAAAACTTCAGTTCTCACCAACATCATGAAAGTGCTCAAAAGGGGAAGACAGAGAAAAACACCATAGTGTTTTCCATCTTTAAAAAAACAACTAATACGTTAAAAATGAAAACTCACATTTAATAGTGCACTAGTATTGTGCACTCAAGAATAAAACTTAATCCAGCAAAAGGGAAATACGTAATCCTGATAGGGGGACACAGCCGCTGCTAGTGTCGAGCCACACCGTCCAACCCCGTCTCCAACTGTTTCACTAATTAACGCCCTAGGTGTTATATCAGCATGACTTCATCAGGAGATAGGAGAAAGTGACACAGCCCCTCTATTTACTCTTCCAGTTGTTTATCAGTCCCCATAGAAACAAATAACTCCTGTTTGTTCACTGCAGGGTATATTAATCAGAGTACTCTCAAGTTATCAGATAAGGAATAAACCACACAGCCCTCCGCCAGCCTTTCAACTCAATACGTGATCAATACCCCCAATCTAAAAACCTTAAAATATCAATGCATCATCATCCAAAAAACACTCTCCATATCTTTATATTGCGACCTTTTAGGGAACATAACAACATAACTATTTTACATTTGAAACCTGCATTCCTTTTCTAATATAAAGATATAATCCCCCTAAACTTTTAATCACTTACCCAATTTATGTTAGTAATTGCAAATCCATACATTTCAAAGATACTTAGATCTTACAGATATTACCCCATCAGTAATCACCGATGAAGCAATTGAGATTAAAATCTATGTTAAGGCCGTTCGGCACCAGTGTAATTGCTTCAACCTTTCTTGTCAAAGAATGTCATTTTATTTCTCCCTGGTGGATCTACAGTACTTTTCAACAGTTTATATCTCAATGTATGTGCCTTTTATACTGTATATTATTCTCAAATGCTTGTCTTTTATTTAAGATGTCCCAGTGTTTCTATACAATCTTTTCTATTTTTTTATGTTGCACACTATAATCCGCCATGAAAGAGAATTCAAAATAATTATCTACTCTATTTTGTCCATTAACGCCAATTTTCTATTTGAACAATGGTATTGGATTATCTGTAAAAATTGTGAATTGCTAAAGCATTGGACCACGAATACATATGAAAAGGGATCAGTGATTTAGAAAAGAGGAGGGATATAACTGGACCTGTGGATAAAGGTAGAAGTATTGTGGTATTAAACAAAGATGATTAAAAAAGAGAAATGGAACATGTATTTGCAGATCACAAGAACTATGAAACTTTAAGTAAAGATCCTATAGGAACATATAAAAAGGAACTTTAATTATTGTTACATAGTTAGTCAGGTTTAAAAAAGACACAGGTTCATCGAGTTCAACCTATAGAGATGTGGAGGAAAAAAAAAAAGAGAAAAAAAGCCTAAACAGAACGCTATGCCCACAGCTAGCCCCTGTTGATCCAGAGGAAGGCAAAAAAACCCTATAAAGCATATATATATATATAAGAACTCAATATTCAGTAATATTCAGTGTATTTAGGAAGACATCCAGATGTTTTTAAAAAACAATTAACTGAGCTAGCTAGAACCAGCTCCTGTGGGAGTCTAATCCACATTTTCACATCTCTAACTGTGAATCCTTTCTGTATGCAAAGGTTAAACCTCTTTTCCTCCAGACGCAAAGAGTGCCCCCTTGTCCTTTGCAGTGACCTTAACATGAATGATTTAGCACCAAGCTCTTTATATGGACCATTTATGTATTTATACATGGTGATCATTGTTGAAAATATGTAGATCTAAAGGGATACTAAAAAAAATTAGAAGATAGATATCTAGTTCTTACGACATGTAGACTGCTGATTATATAAGAAAACAAACAAAAACAAAGCGCACCACCTAGCGCATTATCTTGTAGGGAAAAGGTTAAGTAGACTATAAAAATGCATTCACGTTGTTGTGAATAAAATCCGCAGCAAAAGAGAAACAACCAGGACCTCTGATTGTGCGTAAAGCAAACAAAACAATGGGAAAAAACTTGTGTGGTTGAGGTCCTGGTCATTTCTCTGTGTTTTACAATCCCCTCCCAAGGTAATACCTCTCCTGCACTTCTGATTCAAGGGTGATTTACACACCTACCTGAGCTACCAGTGAAGATTCAGGACTCTTGCTTTTGCTGTGGATTTTATTCACAACAGCATGAATGCATTTTTATAGTCTACAGACAGGAACCTTTTCCCCACGAGATAATGCACTAGGTGCTGCGTTTTCTTTTGCTTATTTTCCATTTTTAGTCTTTTGTTGGCCTTCTCTTCCCGCTTCATCAAGCAGCACACCTGCAGCTGGACCTGCATACTATCTTCCAAATGTGACTTTATATAGACATGCATACCTATTTTGTGCAAGTTATTGCGCTATCCACACATTGTGCGCAATTAAATAGATTTTGCTCGATTGCCGATTATACACTATCTTCCAAAAATCTATAAAAATAAAGTCAACCCTCTGGGGAGTGGTCAATAGTATTGATTCCCTCAACTCAAGATTGGGGAAATATGTTGAGTATTTCTTACAACCCTTCGTGCAAACTACTGAATCGTACCTAAAAGATACTGAGCATTTATTAGTTATTGAAGGGGACTTATTTTGCACCCGATTGATTTGTAGTGACCACTGATGTCAGTTCATTGTATACTATTATTGACCATTTGGAAGCATTGTCAGTAATTAAGTGGTTGTTGTAAACTTTCAGTACTTTCTGTAATGACTTACATAAAGACTTTATTATTGAAGGCTTATACTTTGGATTGGAACAGAACTACTTGTGGTAAGATAAGAAGTTTTACAGATTGATTACAGGGGTTGCGATCTTTTAGACAATGGCGTCATGAGTGCTTGGAATGGTATTGAGAGGTTGCATGTTGGTGCTGGGATTCTAAATGACACATTTAATATTTCTTTATGAGCCTAGATTTACTGAGTGCAATGCGGAGAGAATTCTGAACGAACAGGCCAAAATTGAAAACTGGAGAGGATTTGGGTATAATCCTGCATGTGTAAAGGGATCAGTACATTTAGACTTTATTATTGAGGTCTTAAACCAAGTTGAGCGGCTCTGGAGATGCCTGTGGTGATACAGGTTATTTGGTGCTGGATACAAGATACCACAATTGGATTGCTTTTTTGGACATTTGTTAATGTACTTATTTGTTATTTTAATCGGTGAAGGGTGTAGTGGATACATTTAGTAACACTTATCACTATTGTTACATGGTTATATCACTTTACATGGTATTACGTGAGACACCAATATTATTATTTGTTTTGATGATTTTGGAATTAGTTATTATAGCTGGGTTAGTTCTTAATGGTTTAAGTCCGACATTATATATTTATTTTGAACTTTTTGGGTGTATTCCTAATCTGGATTCACTTTGTGCTTGAAGCTATAAATTTATTTCTTATATTAGCGCAAGAGATTTTGGGTTATTTTAGGCGCAAAGTTTGGGCTGAGTGTAGCTAATGTCCTTATATCCAAGTGGGAACAGGAGAGCATGTTAAATTATAAACAAGAGCAATTGGTTGTGTAAAAATGTTCATATATGACATGTACATGATTTGGAGAAGGAATGAAGAATCGCTTAGAGATTGTTTAAGAGATCTTAAAAGGTAATGATTCAAATATAATTTGAACCTACCAATATCATCAGACCACTATTACAGTTTTTAGATGTAGAGATTTTTATGAAAATAACCAGATTTTGATTAGATCCTATTTTTAAAAAATGGTTAGAAATAGTTACATTCCAGTCCAGGGTTGTCACGTTCCTTTTTGGCTGTACAATGTCCCTAGAGGACAATTTACGATGTACAAATGAAAATAAATTGTTTAAAGGGAAGTGATTTTGTGAAAAAATCTTCTACATTAAAAATACATTTATTCAGAAGGCACATCTTAAAAAAAGATAAGCAGTTGAGATCCGTTTTGGCAGATAAACAGAAAATAATATACTGTATGAAAAGGCACATAGGTTGAGAGATAAACTGGTGAAAAGTGCTGTAGATCCACCAGGGAGAAATAAAGTGACAATTTAAACAATTTTTTGCATTTAATAAATGGGATGTATGCAAAAATGAGGCAGTGAAAGAAAAAAATAAGAAAAGATTTTGCAATAAATACAACTGGTGCGGCATTTTCTAATTTTGATTGCTTGAAGCAGAGATACGCTTTTTGTCTGCACCTAGGACACAGATGGGGTGAGGAGCAAGATTTGGAATGTAAGCAGAGTTTTTCCTTTGATTTGGATTATATGATGGGGGTATTATTTGCAAACTAAATTTCACCCCATTCACTAAGCTAAGGGGAAACTTTCCCAGGAAAGTAAAAATTCCCTTTCAAAGTAAACAGCCTATTTGCCTTTAGTAAGTAAACCCCAATGTATCCAAACACTTCACTTTACACCATATTAAAGATCTAAGTGACCTTGGAACTTGGGAGATAGATAAGTTTCATAAATATTGGAGAGGAGGGAATTAGCAAAGAGAGAGATGTGGTACATTTGTTAAAGCAAATACGTTGGTGCTAAAAAGCATTAAGAACGATATTTTATCTCAATTTCTTAATAATGATTAATGATGGGATAATAAGTGTAATATCTAAGTATCTTTGAAGTTTGTGGATTTGCAATTACTAACATAAATTGGGTAAGTGATTTAGAGTGTCTTTGGATTATATCTACATATTAGAAAAGGAGGTTTCAAGTAAAAAAAATAATTTTGTTATTATGTTTGCTGTGACATTGTTATACAAAGTTATGGAGAGTATTTTTTTTGGATGATGATGATGTGTTGATATTTTTTAATTTTATATTGGGGGTATTGATCATGTATTGAGTGAATAGGCTGGAGGAGGGCTGTGCATTTTATTCCTTGTTTGTTATTAGATATTAGTTACCATGGGAACTGATAAACAAACTGGGAGATCAAATAGATAGGAGTACTATCTCGTGGTGGAGTCATAGAACCCAAAAGGTATCCATAAGGACATTAATGCACTTTAGTAAGTCCCTATTCGTGGTGGCAAGTACAGGATCATTGGCAAACAAGAACGAGCGGATTTGGGTCCTCTCCTCTTACTTCTTCTTCTCTTGGGGTTCCGGTGTCCCCAAGACAGTCTTGCATGGGAGGTTGCTGGGAGGTTCACTGTGGCCCCCGGTCCCTCCTTTGTATCCTAGAACCTTTGTCTTTCCCCAAGCACATGGTGTTTGGTAAGTGGCGGGTACTTACTTTGCTGGGATGCCTTATGTCCATTGGGATGACTGCCATAATAGTGGTCTATCGTATTTACCGCTCATCAGTTTAGTGTCATCAGTGATTGATGGCCCTAAACTGATGAGCGGTACGACGTTCGCGGCGATATGTAACATGTGCTGCATAATGAGCGCAATCGTCGTTTTTGTACATAGGCGCACGGACGCATGTTTGCGTGTGTATTATCACGGACCTGACCGGCAGCGGCGACGAGCAGACAAAGGTACGGGCATGGACGGAAGGTAGTTAACAAATATTGTAAATATTTTTTAATAATGGAATTTTTATAAAAAGAGTAATTGTATATTATTATTATTAGACTAATTACCTCTGGTTCCCTGAGGAAGCAAACAGCGAAATGCATCGGTCCCGGGACTAACACCGGATACGCAAGCCATCCAGAAAGATTACAAACTTTGGTATCATTGTTGATCTCTCAGATTAACCTGGATTGTGTAATCATTGTCGTTTCTGGTATCTCTGTATATCTTTTGGCAGTGTATGTACAAATACATTGGGGAATGTATGTTTCTGTGAATAATTTTTCTTATTTATGTGCATATATGTCAAATAAATTATGTTTTTGATTTTACTTATTTAATGGCTATGACATCTCATTAAACCACAAACTTCTTTTGGGTTCTATGTACTTTCCAGGGAGAGAGGTGTCTTCAGATTGTGTATATCGAGGCAATCTATGATTTTGGCAATTCCTGATGAAGTCATGCTGACATAGCACATAGGGCATGGAGGAGTGACACAGTTAGAGGTGGGGTCGGACACACATCTGGACACTAGCTGCGGCGGAATCTCCCCTATAATAATTCCTCATTTGCCTTTTGCAGGTTTATGTTTTATTCTCAAGTGCATGATACTGGTTGACTGTTAAATGTGAATTTCCATTTCTAATATTTTAATAGTTTTTTTTATATGGAAAACACTATAGAGTTTGTCTCTATCTTGCCCTTTTGAGCACTTTCATAAGATAGTTGAGACCTAAAGTTTTAGTGCTATTAAGAGATATCATTGGATGAAGGTTGCAACCTTCAATATACAGGTGAAACTCGAATAATTAGAATATCGTGCAAAAGTAATTGCAGTAAGTGCTGCAAAAGGGGCCCAAACCAAGTACTGAGTACATATGCATGCTTGTACTTTTCAGAGGTCCGATATTGTTCTATGTACAATCCTTGTTTTATTGATTGCATGTAATATTCTACTTTTTTGAGGTTGTGGATTTGGGGTTCTTGGGGTTTTCATGAGCTGTAAGCCATAATCATCACAATTATGACAAATCATGGCTTGAATTATCTTGCTTTGCATGTAATGAGTCTATCTCATATATTAGTTTCACCTTTTAAGTTGCATTAGTGAAATAAATGAACTTTGCACGATATCCTAATTATTCGAGTTTCACCTGTATATACCAACCCTTTGTGAATAGGTAAAGGCTCGATATGATCTTTTATTATATTAAGGTCCATCCAATAAGATGAGAATTTGTCCACGCGGGTTATTGTTAGCACAAACTGGATATTGCACTGCCTATGCACTTTGTGGGATTGGTATCCTATAATATTTCATATGAAATCATTAGCAAGAATTAAAAGCCTTCTCAGTTTAGAAAATGCCTCTGCAGGAACAGAAGCAGTTTGTAGGGACACCAAGATGTCTTCAGTAGAGACAATATGGCCAGCAGCTGGGAATTCATATATCCAGGGTAGAGGTGTCTCAATTTACTTAGACAATGTTTGGTTCCACCACTATGCATGATCTAGGTGACTGCAGTGTTGAGGCCAAGGAAGAGCAGCAGAAAAAATACTGAACATTCATTGATAAGTTAGTTATCACAAGCTTATACCTGTATTCACACTTAGGCGACAGTGTTTTCGCATGTTTCTACGTGCGTTTGCGGTGCATGTTTTTGTGCACATTTACGCGGATAAATTAAGTTTTGTTTTTTTTGCAAGCAGTTTGTGACACGTTTATGTAAATGAAGCAAACACGCGTTTTTGAGCATTTCCAATGAAGTCTAGGGGGCCAGGAAGTGCTTAAAGTGACATTTAAGTCAAAACATGTTTTCCCTCCCCCCCATGTTAATGTTAGCACTTGCCTTAAATGAGGTTTCTTAATCCGATCTTCCTCTTCTTTCCTGATGTTTTTATCTGTTCCTCCAGCAGTGCGGCGGCTCTCCGATCCAGCGATGACTCCTCTCTGCTTGCAGGCACGTCCGATCCAGCGGTGTCTGCATGCAGGTGCACACGTCCATAGACTTACCTTGTGTCTCTGCTCGTCTCCCGGCCAAAAATCCGAACTGCGCATGCGCCCGCCCCAAGATGCTTTGCAGCCACCCGAGCAGTTTCGGATTCTCGGCGGGAGCGTGCAACGAAAACAGGGTAAATGTAAACCGCTGTTAAAGTGTTTTTAAACAGCAGTAGATATAGGCAAAAAAAACCAGAGGGTGTAGAACCCCTTTAATCTGCCAAACGCAAGCTTGTGTACTTTCTTCCAGCAATGGGCTTTTTTGCTACAAGCGACAAAACGTTTAGATGGCCATAGAAATGAATGGAATTTTGTTTTGGCCATTTTTGTAGGGCAGAAAAGGTACTACAAAACGCTAGGTGTGAACGGAGTTTAAAGCTGTACAGCAGGCAGACATATAAGGCAGAGATTAATGCAGCTCTGTATTCATTAATAGAACATTAGATGCATTTTTTTTTTGTAACTAGTATAACTACCTGAATTTGACTTTTCAGCCCCTAGCAATCCTCTATAAAGTAGCACTCAGACTGGAATAGGTACACCAATCAGGTGTGCTACATTCACATTTAGTCATAAGGAACATGCTGATGAAAAGAAAAGGCAGAGTGAACAGAGAGATGACCTTATCAGTCTGTGGCTGCTCTTTCAATTCACAGTCTTCAGGCTGGGGTGGAGAGAGAACACCACTGTATCCCTGAACTGTAAGTGGTGTAATCCACCTGGTTGTACTGTGTGGCAGGACTGTGTGTATCTCAGTAATGGATAGATGAAAATACAAATTCTTTGGTGGGTAAATGATCATCTATGTATTTAGTTGTTTGCCTGGAGTTCAGCTTTAATCAAGTATTGGTTAGAAAGAGTTCAGTCCTACTTGTTTAAAGCAGGCATGGACAAATCTCACCCAGAACTAGGAGCCCGCTTTAAAAACCTAGGAGCCATCACTATGTTGCCTGTCCTTTTCGTCAGCCCTGGTCTGCACTACATGAAACAGGTCTGTTAATATATTTATTAAATGGCAGATGAATTTTAAGCATAACAAACCTTCACTAAATTAGACAATAGAAAAAAACAAAAATTGACTTTACATATAATGTATTAAGTGTTTTTAAATTTGCATATTTAATTATAATTAGCATGATTATTCTTTTAATTGGTAACATTTATTTGCTGACCTGCTGAGTGGATATTTGAGGGTTGAGATGGGATGGTCTTTGTGTCCTAAATGGTTATTATAACACAATTTATTCTTTGTATGCTATCTTATTCTGAGAATATGGTGATTTACTGACTCAATATAGACTGAACACAATGGTGTGATTATTTTAAAATATTGTGTCTTATAAATCAGACAACATAACCAAAGAAAAGATTACACCCATAAATCTGACATCAGAAAGGATCACGAAGACAAAACATCAGTTTCTGTTCCACAATATTGGAGTGCCATATCTCAAGGCCATAAACCTGTAAAGAGACATTGTGATGTAAATGGAGGTTTGGAATGGAATTGCTAAACAAAATGTGGTATCAAGACAAAACTTGACATGAAGGGCATATTATTTCCCTGAAGTACTCTCCATTTAAATTAGAGTTTATTTGTGAAAAATGTACCATACACTTACTGAAAATCCACATAGTGTTTTAAAATGTGGAATTGTTTAAATCACTAAAATGCAGCTAATTAGGATTTGTACTTACTCTCCAAGCAATGTGATTTCAGTTCACATATAGTCCATCACGTGACACCATCACCATCCCTCTGTGGCTTTCTTTTTTCTTCATTATACTAAATGAAAATTGAACTTACACAGAGCAGATTGGAAAAAAGTTTTTCGTCCTCCTCAGCTATGACATGATGAAGAGAACAGGCTCCGCTAGCCAGTTAAAGTGTATGTAGTGCCAATTTTTCTTTTAAACTCAGATATAGTGAGGAAAACTAAAACCTCTGCCAGTTAATTTGTTTTTGCTGTCTGTGTGCTATATAGGAAATTACCTTTCACTTTCTGTCTCAGAGACACAACAGGAAGTTTAAAGAAATTTTACAAAGGGAGAAGAATTGTGCTCTTAGATAGTTGTTCCTATTGAGACATTTTTCCCTACCTTTTCTTCTGGGTACACTTCTAAGAATTTGGATATACCCTCTTTTTCTGTCTCATTGAAAATAGTCAATAGCAATATATAAAACTGACAGAGATTCTATCCTGTCTTCACATGCCAAACCAATAATATTAAAAAGCCTGTATTTTGTACAATGTTTTGTTGTTATAGATACAAATTTTAATCTATTCTTTGTGGTGCCACTGGAGCCCTCACGCCACTTACATGATGGGCAGGGACTTGGCCCTTTCACCTCTTCTCCAGTGCTGGGTGATCTTCAATAATTCAGAGAGCAACAACAATGTGATTACATCAGCATTGTTCTCTGCATCATTGTACTGTGAGTACAGAGCATCAAGGTCATGCTCCAGGTGGTGGGTCCATTACTCCCTGCACTCCCTAGAAGTGGGCATAATGACACCCAACCAGAAAAGAACCAATGCTGGACAACCGAGCGGGTGAGTCTTTAGCTTGACAGCACTGTAGAGGCAATCAGAATCCACAATCAAGCAAGTTTTTTTCAACAAAATACTCAAAGCTGAAATTGCATGTTAAGGAGATCCATAGTTCATTTTCTATGTTGTCTTAATTTAACACAAATACATACAAACACATTTTTAAGCTGTCCTTCAGTGCAGTCTTTGGAAGAAAACACAACGTATCATAATGTTCTGGCTCAGTAGCAGGAAATAGAGGCTGGATATAGAATGATGCTATTCCTTTGTAGCTATGAACTACCACATATCACCCCTGTTGGAAGATCCACCATGCCAGATCTATCAAAAAAATGATCATATCTCCTGCATCAAGCACATCCATGTAAAGCACATATTATCTTCATACAAGAGACCCACTTTTAGAGTGATGCAATACAAAACAACAAATTTTAGATACCCAACAGTGCTTCACCCTGCTAGACCTGTCAAAAGGTTCCTATTCCTGATCTCCTGAACTCATGCAAATTACAGTTCACTCTTGAGGAACTGGCAGATTCTGGGGGTCACTACCTAAAGGGTACTACTGAGGAATTCACCTCAGGGAGGAGAACACAATGCAAGGCAGCAATTATATACCTATTTTGTTACTCAAAGTGGACTCAAAGCTATACTCTAAGATCCTAGCAAATCTATGTCCCTCTCCTTCAATCTTGATCAAGTAGGCTTCATCAAAGGCCAAAAAGCTCACAACAATACCTCAAAATGTACTGAATTTAGCTTACTAGCTTACTAGATCTCCAAGATACGAAAGCAATATTTCTTCCTAGCTACCAATGCTAAAAAGGCATTCAACAGACTGTCCTAGGACTACATGGTGGTAAAGATACTAACTAGAATTTTATCACTGCACTCTACCCATCTAGCCCAAGTTAGGGGTCAATGGACAGGTGTTAAACGCCTTTAACATTTGCAATGGAATAAGACAGGGATGCCCCCTCTCCCCCCTGATCTTTATCATCACCTTGAGCCCTTTCTACAATGCATTTGTGGAATGCAACATACATAGCTTGGTGGTGGGCCAAAAACAATATCAGCTTTGTAGCCTTTGCTGATGACTTGTTGCTGATCCTCTCAAAACAACAGACTTCCCTTTCCACCTTGATGATCTTGGATCTTGGTTGATCTTGGATGAATTTCTGCACATTTCAAATTTCAAAATAAATTTTATGAAGTCCTTTGTGCTTATCATCTCTCTACCACACACAACCGTTCAAGATGCCAATGGATGCCGTTTCTTTCAAAGTAGACATTTCCCAGTGGAATAAGTCAACCTTTTCACAGTTTGGTATAACCACCATAATAAAAATGAACATAGCCTCTAGGATCCTTTATTTCTTACAAACTGCCAATCAATGTGTCAAAAACTTTCTTTGCTCCATAAATTCCTTATTTCGCACATTTATCTAGGTAAATAAAAACCGGAGGATGGCAATGAGGTCTCTGACATTGAGACAGGCGAAAACAAAGGTTTGGATACATGGCTTACGCCCTCTAGGCCACCACACTGATGGAGAAACCTAGCCTGATTTACACCATTTTATACCATAGGCAATTAAGCTGCATGGTTGTACCCTCTTCATTCTCTGACAAGTCCTCTACTTGTTCTTACCCCATTTCTACTAGACAAATAAGTTAATGAACACAGTTACAATCTGAGTTCTGTAAAAATCCTCAATGTTTGTGTGGCGTGTCCTTGTTTCTTTCCCATATCACTACCCTTTTGGACTTTCTGTCCTTGTGTGATCCTGACATGCATTTGTCAATTGTTCCCTTCTATTTGACATTGTACCCCTGTTGTATAATATCTATCTATATATCTATAGATAGATAAATAGAAAGATAGATATATACTGTATACTAAGATGATACTTGCTTCGACAACTTATCTACATCTAAGGAGAAAAACTGTTCCTCAACCCTTTAGTCCAAGTACAGATAGTTCTAAGCCTACCTAAAGGGAGGGGGGTGGCAAATAAGGAATGTCCAGGATGTAGGGGATCTTTATTAGTATTTACAGCTGGTTTACTAATGTAACTGAGAATTAAGAAGTTTTGTAGTATTATTATGATCTGTAACTTTTGTAATATTTTTGTTTTCATATAACCAGCCATGTGCTGAAGTTTAAAGATTATTTGCAGCTGTTCTGTGACTCAGATGTGGGTGAGTTCCAGCTTCTTTGTCCCAGTAGTATTGGTTGAAATGTTGTTTACAAGCTGTATACAGCTGTTCGCATACATAGTAGTAGATGGTTACATGTAACGTAACAGAAAGATAAATATGTTTACAAAGAACAGTTATATATATATTAACCCACGTAAATCTGAGTTCAGCTTATAGCAGTTTACTCACTGTAAGTATTGGTTTATAATGCTTGTACTTATTTATGGTTTTTAGCCACAACTTTTTTTCTAGGACTGAATAGAGTAGACTTTTTCAACCTTGTTAACACAAAATAACCTTTGAAACAACTTTTAGGTTTTAGGGAATCTTTGTAAATAATTACAATAGCTATAGGTCATAATGCAAACGTTTGAGCAGTAAGTTGTGATAAAAGAATATGGAATGTGGCTTACTTAGCATGTTTGACAACCAGGGATGCTTAATGCAAAATTATTTTCGGTAATAATAATAAAATTAAATTAATATTAACAATAATGGCTAGAAAAGAAAAACAGACAGTGTTCCCCTAAACTTGTGGTCAGTGGAGAAATGCCCTCTTACTATATTTGCCTACTGGTCTCTTCCACTAGTAGTCAGCGAAGTGGCTCCTAACATTACTGATAACTAAACTGCAGCCCATATTTGATGGTCAGTGGAGAAGGACATTTTTTAAAGAGTTATCAGAGGGAGGAGGATCCCTTTACATTGGTGGGCATTTAGAGAGTCAGTGAGAGAAAGGCCCCATTACTCTGGTCCGAATCTGAGCTCCTTTGAACCCAAAAGGAAGATCCTCCCTCTGCCATCCAAACAGCCGCAGCTGAGAATTTCCCTGCCTGTATCTGCACCAGAGGATGTGAGTATGCACCACGGGGGGTGGTTTAATGATAGCCTGGGTTGAATGATGGAGCATCATTTAACTTGAAATAGGAGCATCAGACAGGAAGACCCAGAGGGCATGTTATAGCATAGAGGGGGTGAGTAATGCATTTCAATAGTTTATTTTGAACAGGAGGCAGGAGGAGTCAGGGAAAAAAAAAAGAAAAAATGGGCATGGGCTTTAGTATCCTAAAAAGGTGGGTAGTGAAAAATCAACAAAGATTCCAAAAATATGTGCAAAATAGTTGTTTAAAGTAAAAGAGATAAATAATACAGGATAAACCTAAGTATTCCTCTGCTCTATCGAGTTGAAGACATATGAAACGTACACCCAGTCACAATATGAGCAGTTATTGAAGTTTACACAGCAGATTTTATACTGTTTTAGAATATAAGTAGTATATCTAATCAAATGTGAGGGACTGGCAGCTACAAGCTATTGCACATAGGCATCCTTGATTTAGCAAAATCTACATAGCTGCAAATAGTTATGTAGTTCAATATGGAATTATAGTGATTATGGAACGCTTTTATCTAAAAACTGCTATTATCGCAGAGACCTAAGTTTCATCATGGGCCCGTTCACACTAGTTCATCCGCTAAAATGCTGCCTTTTAGAGGATGGGATAGTGCATTGTAGCAGCTCCAGTAGTGTGCATTGTATTGCACACTGCCAATGTTGTCACTGTCATTGTTTTTTTTTTCAACTTTACATGGAGTGTACAATGTGTACAGTTCCCCATTTAGGTCCCTGTGCATCAACGTGGTGTGCTCTGCTGCCATGAGGTGACCTGTGGTGGCATCCAGTGTGCTGTGAAAAAATGCAGCATGTTTGCATTTCTTCTCACACCGCTTATCACACCCACATTTTGGTCTGAATGGAACACATAGAAAACAATAGTTTTCTATGTGTCCTTGTGGTGACCTGTGTTTATCCGGTGCAGTAAAATGCAGGTCACCAAAGTATGTGTGAATGGGCCCTTACTCTCCCATATCCCAAAACATCAATGGTATGTGTACACTATGTTAAAGCTCTCTGTGCGACCAACTTTTGCATTATTTTTTAACTATGTATTGCAATGTTTGGGAGTTGTTAAAATGTCTGGAACCCCAAAGAAATCATAAAGCATATCAACTAACAGAATGTGACAAGCTCACATTTCACATGTCTACTAGAAGGTTCCAGGTGACTCCTACTGTGCATAGATCCACTTTAATTGCATTCCCTGTATTTATCATTTATCATCAGAACAAACACTGGAGTGATCAGCTGATCACATATAGTACTGTGTGTTCCCAGTTATGAATGAACAATAAGTGCTTTACATCACTTCCTGTTTATTCATGAGTTTCTCAATGGGTGGAAGCACTCAGTATAGAGCCTTCTACACATTCATAGCTGGAAGATAGTAAATATTTTACTATCTCCAGTTTGTGAATGAATGGGAAGCCTCTGTACTGAGTGATTTCCATTCATTGAGTGCTGAGGCTACAGAAAAAGAGATTGATGACTTTGTGTCATCAATTTATTTTTCTATTTCAAAAGGGAAATGTCAGGGGTCTGTTTAAGTATGGCTGAATAAATAATATGCTAGGTTAATGCTATGTATTGACTTATTTTTATTGTGTTGCAAGTATTCTCTTGGCCATCTTCCTAATTACATTTTTATGGCTGGGCTTTTTTTTGCTTTTTTGGGGTTGTTTTTTAAGGATCTATATGGTATACCCTATTTTATTT